>NC_073415.1:5500258-5805258 GCF_028641065.1 Leucoraja erinaceus | reverse complement strand
TGAGAACCTTTGGAATTCTTTGCTCCAGAGAGCAGTGTTTGCCAAGTCATTGTCACCGGGGATTAAAGGGTTATGGGGATCAGGCAGGAAAGCCACATACTTAGTTCAGTTCAGCTCATTGTACAGAGAGGTACAGTGAAAAGCTTTTTTGTTGCGTGCTATCCAGTCAGCGGAAAGACAACACATGATTACAATCAAGCCGTCCACAGTGTACAGATACAGGATAAAGGGAATAACGTTTAGTGCAAGGTAAAGTCCGATTAAAGATATTCCATGGTAGATATTCCACGGAGGTAGATAGTAGCTCAGCTCAGGACTGGTAAGACTGTAAATGTATCCCTAGTGTGTAGGATAGTGCTATGGTACGGGGTGGTTGCTGGTTGGCATGGACTCAGTAGACCACAGGGCATGTTTCCGCAGTGTCATCTCTAAAGTCTAGTCTTCTTCCGGATTTTAAGTGGGAGACGATGGGCTGAATGGCCTCAAATAACCATGGAATTTCCGGCAGGAGTCAACAACTCAACCCTCCAGCTCACTCCAATGGAAGAAGAATTCCAGCCCAAGGGGATTGGCGGATCACAAAATGCCAGACTAGAGACAATCCAAGTACTTAATGCATGGAAGATAGACACAAAAAGCTGGAGTAACAGCGGGTCCAACAGCAGGTTCTCTCTCGAGAAAAGGAACAGGCGATGTCTCAGGTCGAGACCCTTAATGTCACCTATTCCTTTTCTCCAGAGACGCTGCCTGACCCGCTGAGTTACTACAGCTTTTTGTGTCTATCTTCGGGTTAAACCAGCATCTGCAGTTCCTTCCTGCACAATGCGCGGGGGTGGATGAGAATGGAGGTGCATACCTGGCATACAGATACAGGTGAATTCTCCGATGCGGTCCAGGCAGGTGGCATCATTCTGGCAGGGCATGGATAAGCATTCGTTGATGTCCGTCTCACAGCGGGGGCCCGTGTACCCGTTCCCACACTGGCACTGGAAGGAGCCCTCAGTATTCACGCACTTCCCAAAGTGTTCACAGGGATTGGCCCCTTCAGGGGAGAAATAAATCAATAAATGGGTGGAATTCAACGCGGATTAATACGTTTCAGTCAGAAGAATGTGAAGAAGCATTTATCGCACAGTCTGATTACCCAACTATGTAATTCAGGTTAAGTTTAGAGATACAGCATGGAAACGGGCCTTTCGGCCCATCTAGTCCACACTGACCATCGATCACCATTCACATTACTTTAGATTAGATTAGATTTTATTTGTTGTCATTTGAACACAGAAGTTCCAACAAAATTTAGTTTCTGCAGTCATACAAACAAGAAGAAGAACCAAGACACAACACAATTTACACAAACATCCATCAATGCTATCCCATGTTGGCATCCACTCCCTGCACAAGAGGGGAAATGTCACAGAGGCCAATTAAACCTACAAACCTGCACGTCTTTGGGATGTGGGAGGAAATGAGAGCACCCGGAGGAAACCCATGTGATCACAGGCAGGACGTGCAAACTCCACACAGACAGCACCTGATGTCAGGATCAAACCTGAGTTTCTGGTGCTGCAAGGCAGCAAGCAGCACTACCAGCTGTGCCGCTGTGCCTATCTGAAGTTAACTAAGATCTGTACCAATCTGTAACCAATTCACCTACCAGTGCAACTTCTGCGATCTCATATGACAACGTTACTGAAACTTCATGCTATCAACAGCGCTCGGGACCCTGTGTCAGATCCCCACAGCCCGGAGAGAATTGACCTGGGGAGTACCTCTCCTGCTCGGGGGAGGATGATCGGGAGGAGGGGAGTGGGGTGCAATTTCCATGTCCCAGATTTTTAACGGGTCCACCACTGGAGAAGTCCTAAGGGTGCTGGACTGGAGAGATTCAACCTGTAACTACACTGGAGGCAGACCAAACCCGCACGGGCAGGAGAGAATTGTCCTCTCAAGTGTGACAAACAAATTGGGTCTTCAGAGTTTAGAGGAACAAGGGATGATCTCATCAAAACATACAAGAGGGAATACGACGGGGTAAAAGGTCAAGATTTTGACCAGCGAGACATATTTTTAAGATCCGTAATCAGTCATTTAAAACTTGGGTATGTGGAAATCTTTCTTCTCAAAGAGGATAGTGAGTCAGTGAACTTGTCCAACCCTTCAACGCTGATCAAAATGCCCATTGATGTCAGTCCCACTTGCTGGTTTGACGCATATCTCTCCCCCAGGGAGTTGTGGAGGAAAGTTTACTGGAAATATTTAAAGGAGACATGAAAAAGATTTGTACGTTTGGGTGTTACAGGGCTGCGGGGATCTGACACAGAGGCGTTATCCTGGAACAAATCAGCTATGGTCATATTGAAAGGCAGTGCTGAATAGAGGGGCCGAGAGTCCTGCTCTTGCTCCTTTCTTTTCTTGTATTCGCGGGCAATGGTCAGGTCGGGTTGAGTTTTAATTTTATATTCATGTGTACAGTTTTGGTCTCCAAATCTGAGGAAGGACATTATTGCCATAGAGGGAGTGCAGAGAAGGTTCACCAGACTGATTCAAGGGATGTCAGGACTGTCTTATGAAGAAAGACTGGATAGACTTGGTTTATACTCGCTAGAATTTAGGAGATTGAGAGGGGATCTTATAGAAACTTACAAAATTCCTAAGGGGTTGGACAGGCTAGATGCAGGAAGATTGCTCCCGATGTTGGGGAAGTCCAGGACAAGGGGTCACAGCTTAAGGATAAGGGGGAAATCCTTTAAAACGGAGATGAGAAGAACTTTTTTCACACAGAGAGTGGTGAATCTCTGGAACTCTCTGCCACAGAGGGTAGTCAAGGCCAGTTCATTGGCTATATTTAAGAGGGAGTTAGATGTGGCCCTTGTGGCTAAGGGGATCAGAGGGTATGGAGAGAAGGCAGGTACAGGATACTGAGTTGGATGATCAGCCATGATCATATTGAATGGCGGTGCAGGCTCGAAGGGCCGAATGGCCTACTCCTGCACCTAATTTCTATGTTTCTATGTAAACCTTCAACAGAAAGGGTAAACTACCCCTACATGGGGTGAGCAAGGAGCGAGGAGTTTCAGAATTGAATGACGTATGTGCGTATGAGGACACCAAACGATGGAGGTGGCAGAACAAGTTGAGAAAGTTAAAAGCCGATGGAATTGAGCCACAAGGTCAGGTTGCCCTTCAGAATGCATTGGTTTAGCTACAATTGGAGTGTGGCCAATTCTGGACACAGTGTCGGAGGGAGGGTGTGAAAGTTCTCGGATAGGTATAAACATGTAGCAGGTTGAGAGACTTCAGCTTCACAGTGGAACTGAGAGGCCAGGCCTGTGGTAAAGGGTACGGAGCTGTTCAAATCAGTAAGGATCAAGGCAAAGGCAGGAACCGGGAACTCCTTCCTTCGGTGAAAGGCCCGGACTCAGAGGTGGGAGGTATGAGATCCAGGAGCAATCTGAAATCAAAACTTCTTTTATTCAGTACAGTACAGGAACAGACCCTTCAGTCCACGATGGTCACAGCACGAGAGCCCGGGTTCCAACCGGTGCTATCTGTATGGAGTTTGCATGCTCTCCCCATGATTTTCCTCAATGTGCTCCTGTTTTCTCCTAAATCCCAAAGAAGTGTAGATTTTCCGGTTAATTGCCCCTGGTATGTAGGGAGTGGATGCAAAAGTGGGATAGCATTTAACTTGTGTCAATGGGTGATCGATGGTCAATGTGGACTCGATGGGCCGAAGGGCCTGTTTCCATGCTGTGTCTTTCACGCGATTCACATTTGCACAGGATAATAGACAATAGACAACATGAGAGAAAAAGCTATCACCAAGAGAACATGTTAAAATCCAACACAGGAGTGTGAAAGGATGTAACTTCCGGACACTCCACAACTGTAACTCAATGTCCATTGGGATAGACCATTGTCACTTCCATCTGTAGTTCAGGGCCATTGGCTGCATGCTCACCCTTACCTATCGAACACTCATCCACATCCTGATTACAAGCAGGTCCGGAGAATCCCGAGGGACAGGTGCAGATGGCTTCTCCATTCACTGGGTTGGTGTCACAGATGGCCCCTTCATGACATGGATTGCTCACACAAGCATCTTCAAGGTGGCACAGCAAACCTGCATGTCACGGAGAGATGAGTTAAAAGGTGCTCCAAAGAACTGGTGGCTTTGTAGCCCATCGCTGGTCATTAACTGTCAACATCTCGAGATAGAAAATATCCTTTCCTTTTAAAACATTTTAATCATTTAAAAAAATAAAAAATAAATAAATAAAAAAATAATGATAAATGTAACAATGATATTGATACATAGGGATCAGGGTTACATTAATGGCAGGTATAACCTAAATACGAGTCCAGTGTCAACATACACATTGAATATAGACCTCCCGATCTCTATGTAAATATAGTAAGCGTTTTAAAAGAAAATTTATATATTAAAAAAAAAACAAAAAGATAAAAAGAAAAAAAAGAAAAGGAGAGAAAAAAGGAAAAAACAAACCCCCCTAAACTAGAAAAAAAAAGCAAAACAGAATCTGAGCTACAAAGAATTTCAACAATTCAAGTCCCTGTTTGTCGTCAAGTCCGTTCCACGGTATAAAATTTTCAACATCGAGTCCTTTCCACCGTATAAAACTTCCAACATCAAGACCCGGGGCAGGGCCTTACATCGCCCGGCGTGGCTTTGAGTGGCCGCGGACTTGCTAGCGCCTGCCGGGGCCTTTGACCTCGACTTCGGGAGAGGAATGGAGTGCAGGGGAGAGACAAGACTTTGCCTTCCATCACAGTGAAGAGGAGACTCACTGTGATGGAAGTGTGTGTGAATTGTGTTGGTGTGTGTCTTGGTTCTTTTCTTGTATGGCTGCAGAAACCACATTTCGTTTGAACCTCATGTGAGGTTCAAATAACAAATAAAAGGTATTGTATTGTATAAATGTAAAATAATTTTTATAACGGTTGGAGAGGGGACAATTTATGTTGTGTGTAAATGTTGAATAAATCTTCCCCAAGTCCTATCAAATTTAACCAAGAATGACACTCCTATTTTTTTCTGAATTTAAACATGATATCGTTTCAGAGTACCAATGGATTGTGTTCGGAGGATTAGAGTCTTTCCATTTAAATAAAATAGAAAATACAACGACCCCATACTAAACGACCCCACTGACAAGTCAGACAAGATCTGTGGAAACAACTATCAGCCTTTCATCGGGAAAAGTCCTGAATTAGTGTTAACAGACAATAAGTGTTGGGCGTTGGGTTAAACTGTTACCTGTCCTCCCGGAAGGGCACTCGCAGAAGAAGGACGCCACGCGGTCGTGGCAGGTGGCACCGTGGAAGCAGACGGCGGTGGCGCAGTCGTCGATGTTCTCACTGCAGTCGTCGCCGGTCCAGCCATTGACACAGACGCAGGAGTGGCCGCCGAGCGTGTTGAAGCAGGTGCCGCCGTTGTGGCATGCGTTGGGCTGCAGGTGGCACTCGTCCACATCCTCGGTGCAGAACTGGCCTGGGGAGGACAGGAGTCCACAAAGGCAGGGTCAGACAGGGAAATCCAACGTGGATTTCAGTAAGAATTTCATTTTTCCATCTGGGACATTTGCCACTAAAACACTCTCGACTCGCTCGGTAGGAAATGCAGATGCTGGTTTCAACCAGAGATAGACATGAAAAGCTGGAATAACTCAGCAGGTCAGGCAGCATCTCTGGAGAAAAGGAATAGGAGACCCATCTTCAGACTCTTCAGTCTTCAATCTGAGGAAAAGTCTTGATCCGAAACGTCACCTATTCCTTTTCTCCAGAGTTGCTGTCTGACTCGCTGAGTTACTCCAGCTTTGTGTCTATCAAGGGTCAGAGACCAGCAGACAGCCCAAAGTACCTTGGTCTTACACATTTGGCCATGCAACCGATTAAGCTTGAAGCTCTTGCAAAATCAGTCAGCAGGTGTACAAGTTGGGCTGAAGAGCCGAGAGTTTCCATGCTCAAGACTCCATAAGTTGGCCCAAGTTTGCACAGTGTCCAGAGGACTAGTAACCAGAGGAAGATAGTTCAAGACTGTTGCCACACCCAGATATAGTATAAGACCAGACAAACAAGTTCAAATCCTATCACAGCAGCAGTTTGTTAAGTAATCGGAACTTGAAAAGTAAATTTCCGCCTCTGTAGGACGAAATTTTGTTTTATACCCATACCATGTATATGTCTGAACAAGGGTCTCAACCCGAAACATCACCTATACCTTCTCTCCAGAGATGCTGCCTCTCCTGCTGAGTTCCTCCAGCTTTTTGTGTTTACCCTGTGAATTTCTTTACCCAGTTAGGCACAGGCACAAAATTAAACAGCTCATAGTTCAGTGGAGAGTCTATCGAACAAGTTGGGTTATTGAAGGCCTTAACCGTGCATAATGGGAAACACTCTGAGAGAACCCAAAGTGTTTTCAAAGATTCACAGTGCTTACAGCATTTTAGCAAGCATGAAATACCTGGGTTGTTGTAAACATTCCTCGGGTTCCTACACAGTCCTTACCCAGAGACATCAGGCTGACTATTAAATGGCCCAGAAAGCCACTCATTAACCCCAACTACAAATCCTTTGCCGACAGCAGTTATCAATGAATTTCGAGCAAACAGACACTGGTAATATTGGAATAAAGGCATGAAAAGGAAACCTTCAGTTCAAATCCAACTCTGCTACATCTGACGATAAGCACAACATTGTTCATAATGGTTTATACTTCTCGTGGTCAAAGAATGGAACAGTCTTCCGACAGTCAAAATACTGTCCCAGGGTGGCAGTCAGAAGTTAGGGTAGACTGAAGGGAGATGGGGAGGAATTTCTTTAGTCAGGGGGTGGTGAATCTGTGGAATTCATTGCCACCGACGGCTGTGGAAGCCAAGGCATTGGGCATTTTTTAGGGGGAGGTTGACAGATTCTTGATTAGTGCGGGTGTCAAGGGTTCTGAGGAGAAGGCAGGAGAATGGGGTTGAGAGGGAAAGATAGATCAGCCATGATTGAATGACAGAGTAGTCTCGATGGGCTGAATGGCCTAAAGTAAAGGGCCAGTCCGACTTTCACAACCTAATTCACAACCTTTTTTACTTGTGGACATTTTTCATCAGGCTAGAAAAAAACGCCCCGACCTACTTGATGTCACGAGTATCTACAACTAGCATCACGGCATTACCTACAACTTCCTACAACCTCGTGTCAACCATGCTGCGAGTATGAGTCAAGGGCAAACTCGGCAGAGGTCGTGAAAGTGGGACAGGCCCTTAATTCTGCTCCTATGACCTATGATCTTACATGACAATTAAGCACTCTTGACTCATAGAAACGTAGAAAATAGTTGCGGGAGTAGGCCATTCGGCCCTTTGAGCCAGCCATTCATGATCATCCAGAATCGGAACTCCGTTTCTGCTTTCTCCCCAGATCCCTTCAATTGCGTTGGCCTGAAGAGCTATATCTAGGAACTCATAGCAAAAGGATTTGAGTCTAGGAGCAGGGAGGTTCTACTGCAGTTGTACAGGGTCTTGGTGAGACCACACCTGGAGTATTGCGTACAGTTTTGGTCTCCAAATCAGAGGAAGGACATTATTGCCATAGAGGGAGTGCAGAGAAGGTTCACCAGACTGATTCCTGGGATGTCAGGACTGTCTTATGAAGAAAGACTGGATAGACTTGGTTTATACTCTCTAGAATTTAGGAGATTGAGAGGGGATCTTATAGAAACTTACAAAATTCTTAAGGGGTTGGACAGGCTAGATGCAGGAAGATTGCTCCCGATGTTGGGGAAGTCCAGGACAAGGGGTCACAGCTTAAGGATAAGGGGGGAAATCCTTTAAAACCGAGATGAGAAGAACTTTTTTCACACAGAGAGTGGTGAATCTCTGGAACTCTCTCCCGCAGAGGGTAGTCGAGGCCAGTTCATTGGCTATATTTAAGAGGGAGTTATATGTGGCCCTTGTGGCTAAGGGGATCAGAGGGTATGGAGAGAAGGCAGGTACGGGATACTGAGTTGGATGATCAGCCATGATCATATTGAATGGCGGTGCAGGCTCGAAGGGCCGAATGGCCTACTCCTGCACCTAATTTCTATGTTTCTATGTCTATGTTTCTATGTTAAGGAAAGGTCACTTCATAGGGAGAGGACCTACCTCTTTATAGCAGCTGAATTAAGTTGGCATTTGGGTATCTAACCTGCCCTACCCCTGTAAATAGGGAGACAAGATCTTCGTATTCTTACTAACATTGACATACCTGTCCATTCAGGTGTGCACTGGCAATTGTAGGTGTTTACCCCATCTATGCAGGTTCCACCGTGCCTGCAGTTGTGCTTGGGACAATCATCAATGTTAATCTCACAGTTCTGCCCTTCAAAACCTAATGAGAAAAGAAAGAAAATAAGGGTGAATAAAAACAATTGCATGATAACATATTCAATTAACCTACAAACCTACACATTTTTGGGATGAGGAAATGGGAGTTTGAATTTAGTGTCACTTGCACCGAGGTACAGTGAAAAGCTTTTGCTGCGTGCTAACCAGTCAGCGGAAAGACAATACATGATTACAATCGAGCCGTCCACAGTGTATAGAATAACACGAATAACGTTTAGTGCGAGATAAAGGCAGTAAAGTCTGATCAAAGATAGACCGAGGGTCTCTAAATGATAGTAGCTCAGGACTGCTCTCTAGTTGTTGGTAGGATGGTTCAGTTGCCACCAGCGCAACTGCAGACCGGGGCTGAGGACAGAGCTGGGTGCCGAGAGCAAGGCTGTCAAGCCCAGCATGGCTTGTCTGGGCCACTCACCTCCCGCTGCCAGGCACTCTTCCGACTTCAGCAATTCAGTCCCATTGACTTCCAAATACTTCCTGCCCCATAGAAAAGCTTTTCCTCCTCAGCATGAAAAGAATCCAACATAAATATCCCCCCTTCGGTCATTCAGGAAGCAATGTCGAATTGCTAAGTGGTCACTGGCTTTTAAAAAAATATGGGAAAAGGAAGATAATATGAACTTGTGACCTCTAATAGCGATGGTATTTCACTCAGCTCACGTGTTTCCTGTTTGACCACATCCTGCTGACCTCATTGCCTTGGTTTCAATCAGCCAAATGTTTGTGGCTTTTTGGTAGCTTGTGGGGCCCAGAGCTAATCCCACAAATAGTTATAAAGGACATTTAGGAATATCAATCCAGCAGTCCGAGGAAGGGTCTCGACCCGCAACGTCACCCATTTCTTCTCTCCAGAGATGCTGCCCCTCCGGCTGAGTTACTCCAGCATTTTGTATCTATCTTTGATGCAAGCCAGCATCTGCAGTTCCTTCTTGCACAAGCCCTAAACTGCTTTAGTCTGAAGAAGGGTCCCAATCTGAAACGACACCTATCCATGTTCTCCAGAGATGCTGCCTGGCCCGCTGCGTTACTCCAGTATTTACCGTCTTTCCTCGGTAAACCAGGGTCTGCAGTTCCTCGTTTTATCCAAACTTCCTTCCCTTGTTGGTGTGTCTGTATTTCTGAACTGTTTCAGAATTTCATTAATTCACCATACTGCCAATTTCATTAATTGACTATACTCTATGTAGTGCAAGCTGCGTATGATAAAATAAATCAAATGAGTGCCTGCTGTTACAAATAGCATTGTGCCAAGTGCCCAACTTGTTTATGCACAAGGTGTAGCCTCGTTGCTGATCATTGGTGTGGTTCAAAGTTAAGTTCAAGGAGTTCTTCAGGAAGACTTGCTTCCTCTTATCATGAGCACCTGTTCGTATGAGGAGCTTTGGAGCCCTTGATGCCATTGAGGTATAAAACTGAAGATCCATCCTTTTTGGGAAGTTCTCAGGATGGTTCAGAGATGCATCGCTGGGCGGCACAGTGGCGCAGTGGTAGAGTTGCTACCTAACAGAATCAGAGATCTGGGTTCGATCCTGACTACGGGTGCTGTACGGAGTTTGCACGTTCTCCCCTTGACATGCGTGGGTTTTCTCCAGGAACTCCAGATTCCTCCCACACTCCCAAGGATTTGGCTAATCGGCCTTCACCCTGGGATAATTTCATTGTCCCATCCGGAACATATGACAATAAAACATTGTCTTGACTCTTGACCTGCGTGGGTTTTCTCCGGGATCTCCGTTTTCCTCCCACACTCCAAAGACATGCAGATTTGTGGGAGATTGACAGCTTCCTGATTAGTAACGATGTCAAATGTTATGGGGAGAAGGCAGGAGAATGTGGTTGAGAGGGAGAGGTAGATCAGCCATGATTGAATGACGGAGTAGACTCGAGGTGCTGAACTGTGGCCAGGAAGCGAGCGGGCAAGATCATCTCTGACCCCTCTCACCCTGGCCACAAACTCTTTGAATCATTTCCCTGTGGAAGGCGACTCCGGACTGTCAAAGCTGCCACAGCAAGACATAAAAACAGTTTTTATCCACGAGTAGTTGCTCTACTCAACAGCCAAAAATCTGTAGCCTCCCTTTGATCTGGTATTTTATTGGTTCACATGTTTGATCAATGGTGTTTTATTATGATGAATGTTTAGTGTTTTCGGAGTCATTCGTAATTGTCACTATGTCATGTTGTTGCTTGTGGGTGGAGCACTAAGGCAAATTCCTTGTATGTGAATACTTGGCCAATAAACTTACTTACTGAATGGTGCAATTCTCCAACTATGACTTATGAACGCAGTTACCCAGAGAGTGTTACTCACTCACCAAGATGTCTCTACCGTGGGCAAACAGGTTAGCAGTCTCACCTGGCAAACAGGCGCACTCGTAGGTCAGATCACCAGTCTGCCGGCAGGTGCCACCGTTCTGGCACTGTGATGGGGCGCAGGGGATGTAGGTGCTTTCGCACTGGCGCCCGGTGTAGCCGGGCGGGCACTGGCAGCGGTACGTGCCCGGGGCATTGGCGCACACCCCTCCGTTCTTGCAGAGGTCGGGCGCCCTGCACTCGTCGATGTCTGTGCGGCAGTGTTTGCCGTTGTAGCCCGGCGGGCAGCTGCAGTTGTAACGGTTGTTCCAGTTGGTGCAGCGGGCACCGTTGGCACACGGGCTGGCGGCGCACGCATCGATCTGCGAGCAGTCCTCTCCTGCGAAGGTGAACGAGAGGACATCACCACCCACCGGCGAGCAATGGCAAAGTGCCTTACAACTCATCCACATCGACTCCCCACAGAATCTCATCAACTCTCCTCGCACTGTACCACTCACAAGCACACTAGGGCCCACCAAGTCCACGCCGACCAGCAATCACCCGTTAACACTAGTTCTATGTTATCCCTCTCTTGCATCTGGAGGCATTTAACACAGGTCAAGTAACCTACAAACCCACACGTCTTTGGGATGTGGGAGGAAACAAGGGCTTTGCAGTTACAGTGAGAACGTGCAAACTCCACACTGGAGGTCAGGATCATGCCTATGTCACCTGTTGGAGTATCTGTAGAACTACCACCCTGGTGCAGTCTTATTTTCCTTTCCACTGTACATTCATCCCTCATCTCAGAGAGTCCTCCATTTCCTTTTTAATCCCCCCTTTTCCCCCTCCCCTTGCAGCCATAACCCTCTCACAGATTCCATGCCTCATCAGCCACCTTTGTCTCCTTTTCACCTCACGGATTTGTCACCATCTGCCAAACACACCTCTACCCCCTCACTTGTATCCACCTTTCAATTAGGTAGCCACAAAATGCTGGAGCAACTCTGCAGGTGAGGCAGCATCTCTGGAAGGAAGGAATGGGCGACGTTTAAGCTTCTCTCCAGAGATGCTGCCTCACCCGTTGAGTCACTCCAACATTTTGTGTCCACCTTCCATTTAAACCAGCATCTGCAGTTCTTTCTTCCACCTATCACTTGCCCGGGCTTTGTCCCATCCCTAAGACTCTGTTCCAGCTTGCTCCCCCTACTCTGACTGTCTGAAGGAGGGTCCCAACCCAAACTATTGTCTGTATTTTCCCTCCACAGATGCTGTCTGACCTGCTGAGGTCCTCCAATGCTTTATATTTCGCTCCTGTAAATTCCTTTATTTAAATACTAGAACTCCTCACTGAAGTGACTATTCTTTCTGTGAAAGTTTGATGGGAGTCCAGAGGTATTTGGATATCACAGAGTAATCCAGCACGGAAACAGACCTTTCAGCCCACTGAATCCACATGAACCGACCATTACACCCATCCCATTCAATTCTCACCACATTCACATCCACTCCCCACAGATTCTACCACTTACCTACACTCTTGGGGCCTTTTACAGCAGCAGGAACGGGGTACTGATTGTGGATGATCAGCCATGATCACATTGAATGGCTGTGCTAGCTTGAAGGGCCGAATGGCCTACTCCTGCACCTATTGTCTATTGACCAGCTTTCGGATGAAGGAGGAAATCAGGGGACCCAGAGGAATTCCCCGCAGCTATAGGGGGAGCGTGCAGGCTCCACGCAGACAGCAGGAGGGGTCAGAATTGTACCCGAGTCACTGGAGTTGTGAGATGGCTGTGCTAGATGCATGTGGCTATACTTATGATGCATGTTAGAAGTCCCGTGATCTACTGGACCACAGACCTGGTGCCTGAAGCTGGGGTTGCACGGAGAGGCTCTCTTCCACTGCTACAGACACAATGGGCCAAACGGTGTCTTGGGTTTTCCATCATCCATCGACCATTCTACACTGTGGACGCCAATCTCAATGCTTGTACTTCCAACCATCCCCACCAGGTGGCAGTGAGCAATGGGATCCCAGATTGATTTGTTCCTGGTGAAGCCACCAAGCACAAAGGCCAGTCCCAGCCCATTGGTGACTGACTACCAACCACTGGACCTGCCCCATTGTGGACAATAGTATCAATTAAAGTATTCAACCACGATGATACTAATGGTGTTCTAGGTAGAATATGGTTTACTCTTGCACAAGCCATCATCATGTTTCTTTAATATTTACGCCAAACTAATGATTCTACATCGAGAGCTAAGCACAAAGTGCTGGAGGAACTCAGTGGGTCAGGCAGCATCTGTGGAGGGAATGGACAGATGACATTTCGGGTTGAGACCCTTCTTCAGACTGATTGCAGCACCGGAGAATAAGGCTCCTCGCCTCTTCCAGCCATCTCCCCCTCACTGGCCTCAAATTGCCACAAATGTATATGAAGTGGATACCAAAGTGGAATATTAGATCTAGTGTGAATGGGTGATCGATCCCCAGCAGCCTCTTGGTGGGCTGAAGGGCCTGATTCATTTCTTTCAATTCAAAAAAGTATCTGGCTGAGCATTTGAATTGTCAGAGTGTAAAAAGCTATGGGCCAAACGCTGATAGATGGGATTAGTGTAAATCGGTACGATGGTAGGTACGGTGGGCCAAAGAGTCAGTTTATGTTCTTTATACAGAATGACCAGGACTCAATATAAGATCTACCCTAGCAAATTGACCAAACAGGTGCAGAATAGCAAGGTGGGAACTAGAGTTTTGGAGCTGGGCAGCTGAAACATTGCCAGCTACTGGTGTACGGGGCATCCAAGGTCACAGAGAGTTGAAGTGTGAAGATGGGGAGTGCGAGTGAGATGTAATAATCAAATCTGCTGCAAGTAACACTATGATAACTCGCCTGGGAAAGAGCTGGATGTAAGCTGTGGCACAAAGCATATGGAGAGTTGGGGAAATCAAAGACTGCCCAATGAGCTATGGTTCGCCAACTCTATTGAAGAATGGTCCCAACCCGAAACATCGTTTATCCATGTCCTCCTGACCCGCTGAGTTACTCCAGCACTCTGTATTCTACGGAAGATTCCAGCATCTGCACTTCCTTGTGTCTGCCAAGATTATTTGCCTGTTTCACAAAGACCAGCATAGCTTAAACAAAACACAAAGAGCTGGGGGAAATAGATAGGTGACGTTTCGGGTCAGGACCTGTTATTCAGACTGAACTGGCCTGAAACACCACCTGGCCATTCCCTACACAGATGCTGCCTGACCCACTCAGTTCCTCCAGCACTGTTTTCTGCTCAGTCCTTTGGTTATCCTTCCTATCCTGAAGTATCTTAGTGTATTGCCCACCCCACCTCTTACTTTAACTCTCTGGGTTTGCAAGCAAAGAATTTCACATTTGTGTAAATTGTGTTAAGTGTGTGTCTTGGCTTTTTTTGTAATGTCAAAACTGTAGGAATGAAATTTCGTTCAAAACTTGCCTGTTTGAATGACAATAAAATGCATTCTATTCTATTCTAAACTATTCCATTCCTAATTCACTGGTCCATATTACAGAAGCACTACCATTATTCCAGGGTCGACTCAAAACATCACCCATTCCTTTTCTCCAGAGAAGCTGTCTGACGTGCTGAGTTACTCCAGCATTTGTTGTCTATCTTCAGTGTAAACCAACACCTGCAGTTCCTTCCTACACATTACCACGGCAGCCTTATCCGCGGTCCCAACCTGAATGATCTTCCACCATTCATTCCCTCCAGAGATGCTGCCTGACCCGCTGAGGTCCACCAACGCTCAAGATGCAAGCACCTGCAGGTCCTTGCGTCTCGACTATCATAGCTCGCCCAGCCCTGATTTCCACCCATCATCGTTCCCTCCTGTGTTGTGAAAACTGCCCAGTGAATTGCTTCCAAGCTATCACCTTACTGAAGAAGTTTGAGGTGCTACCTGCCTGCCCATCCCACGATGTGGCCTCCTCACATGCTCAAGGATTGCAACCCACCCAACCAAAGATCCTATAGCGGAGCAAGATAGACCACTCCTTCTAAATGCAATGGGCTGACGTGTAGTATGCAACGGAGCGGAACGTGGGCCTTTTTTTCATCCATTTCAGTAACCCGACCCGACTGGCAGTGTAATCAACGTTGCGGGGGAACAGTTTGTGTTAATAAATTATAATTCTGAAAATGAGGAGAAGATTTTTCCCAAATAACTTTTATTTTTACGAGAATATTTCCGTAACCGGCTTCCATCTCCGCACTAGTCTCTTTGCTCCGCTACGGGATCTTTGGAGCAGAGACGGAAGCCGGTTACGGAAATGGGGCCGAAAATTACCCATGGATCTGCCCCTGACCGTACTACGACTTTTTCGTCGAATGGACTATCTTGCTCGCGATAGGATCTTTGCACCCAACCTCCCATTCTGCCTCACCAAAAGGCCTTGTTGGGCGGTCCCCTAACCAACGCATCACGACTTACCTCTGAACCCTCGAGTGCAGGTGCAGGTGTACCGAGCCGTGCTATCCAACACCAAACTGCCGCATATCCCTCCGTTTAGACAGGGCGACCTTTGGCAAGGATCAGGAAACTGGCACAAATTCCCAATAAAACCAGACCGACACCTAAACAAAGTGAGAAAGAAAGGAGAAGAGGGGGCTTTAGCTCTGTTGTGCTCTGTGGAAACAGCAACAAACGTAATCACAGTACCAGATTGTTAGAATATAGAACATAGAGCAATACAGAAGATAGACACAAAGTGCTAGAGTATCTCAACGGGGCAGGCAGAGGACTCCGACCCGAAACGTCGCCTATTGCTTTTCTCCAGAGATGCTGCCCCAGTCATGGAGTTACGTCTGCATTTTGTGTCCGCCTTCGGTGAAAACCAGCATCCGCCATTCCTAACTACTTATGGAGCAGTACAGCACAGGACCTGGCCCTTCGGCCCACGATGTCTGTGCCAAATACGTTGCAAAGATAAACTAATCTCCGCTGCTATCTTGTGATCCGTGCCCCTCCCTCCCCCTATCCCTCCCTGCCTATCCAAATGTCTTTAACATACATGACTCCACCGCCACCCCTGGCAGCGGCTTCCAGGCTCCCTCCACCCTCTGAAAAAAAAAACCCTGCCCTTTACATCCGTTTTAAAAGTATCCCCCTCTCATCATAAAAAGCTAGGCCTTCTAATCTTTGGCATTTCCACCTTAGTAGAAGGATTCTGACAGTCTATCCTATCTGTGCCTCAATAGTTTATACACTCCTATCAGATCTCCCCTCAGCCTTTGACCCTCCAGAGAAAACAATCCAACTTTGTCCAAAGAAGTTGAAGAAGGATCTCGACCCGAAACGTCGCCCATTCCTTCTCTCTAGTGATGCTGCCTCAACCGCTGAGTTACTCCTGCATTTTGTGCCGACCAACCTCGTCCAGCCTCTCCCCTCATAGCCAAACAAATAACAAACAAAGATAGGAGTATGCCACTTGGCCCTTCAAACCTGGCCCATCCACTCAGCACTACCAAGGTTGATCTGATCTATCGTCAACTCCTCTTCTGGCACCCTCAGTCCCCTTATTTTCCCTTTAAATACCCCAGTGATCCAACTCCCACAACTTTCCTGGGTGGAGAATTGAAATCAAATCTGTAACATTAGTTCGTTGACGGGGTGGGAGATTGCAACCTGCCCCGTTTCGACGAATGCAATCAACCCAGCGTGCACAATCAAGTAAGATCAAATAGAACAAGTTGTCCTACAACTTTAGGCTGTGCACGTCATACGCAAGAAGAAGAAGAAGTTTGTTGACGATATGGTTCGTCTAAGTTCACATAGTACAGAACCATCCCACCAAGTTGGTTCAGTTCAGTTTAGTTTATTGTCACGTGTACCGAGGTACAGTAAAAGGCCTTTGTTGCCTGCTCTCCAGTCAGCGGAAAGACAATACATGATTACAGTCGAGTCACTCACAGCGTTACGCTGTGGGATCAAGCATCCATCCGCACCAGTCCTACAACCATGCTATGATATTCTCCCGACATTTCCACCCATCCCCCATCTCCATCCCGTGGGATTCTACTACTCATGACCAATTCATGGAGCCAATCTTTGGGATCTGGGAGGAGACCAGAACACTTGGAAGAAACACAGTTGGTTACCAGGAGAATATATAAGCTCCACATAGGCTGCATTAATGGTCGTGATTGAATCGAGATCAGGACAGGACACTAGCAACCGCGCCACTCGGAACTGCCTGGAAACCGCAGCGTTTTGCGTGCCATTAAAACGTAAACAAAAACTCAGGGACCTCTGACTATGGTTGCTCTGCGAGCACTCTTACTGCTCAGTTACTGGATGAGCATTCATCAACCCAGGTCACAATCCCATGCGGCAGCTAAAAAACTTCAATTCAATGCAATAAATCTGAGCATTTTAATAAAAATCTAGCCTCCGGTGCAATAACCCTGGGGTTACCAGATTATTGCAAAAACCCATTTAGATCAATAGCGCCATTCAAGAACGGAGGCCACTTTCCTTTTGCACTATCACAGGTAGTATCGCAACATTTAAGAAACATTTAGAGGGGTATATTGATAGGATAGTGTAGATATACACCAGACACAGAATGTGATTCAAGTTTATCTTTAATCAGCACTGAGACTTTAACAGCATAAAGGATGGTTGGTTGTCAGTACATCCTAGCTGCTCGAACTGAACCGTGCTGGAAGCAAGTGTTGGTATAAGTGTTACAGTGGGGTGGAGTCTACATCAATCTACAGAGAGGTTTTCATCCATCTACAGATAGGTTTAGAAGGATATGGGCCAAACGCAGGCAGATGGGACTAGTGTAGATAGAGCATGTTGGTTGGAATTGCCAAGTTGGGCCAAAGGGCCTGTTTCCACACTCTATGACTCTACGACCTGTCCTCGGCAGGTCTGGTCTAGGTACGGTTCCAGACCCACAAGTTGGATGGCGCTCAGCTGCTTTCCCAGTCCTAGGGCAACCAGGGTTTGACAACCAATGTAAGCATCACCAGCGATATCTATCTCCCAGGAATATAAAATCGCTGGTTTACAACAGAGGGGCCAAATGGCCTACCCCTTCTCTATGAACTGTTGATGATTTCAAAGCAAGGGAGGAATCATGAAGGCCAAGTCATTGGGGCATGGTGAAAGCAGAGATTGAGAGGTTCCTGTTGAGTTAAGGGCCTGTCCCACCTTCACAACCTAATTCACGACCTCTGCCGAGTTTGCCCTTGACTCATACTCCAGCTTGGTCGTCATGAGGTCATAGGTAGGTCGTATCAGATCGTGATGTGGTCGTAGGTACTCGTGGCATCAAGTAGGTCGGGGCGTTTTTCTACCCTGATGAAAAATGTCCACGAGTCAAAAAAGATCGTGATTAGGTCGTGAAAGTGGGACAGGCCGTAAAGAACGTCAAAGATTACGGAGAGAAGGCAGGAGAGTGGGGTTCATGTATTCATAGGCTATAGAGGCAGAGTTTGGCCATTCGGCCCACCGGGTCTACTCTGCCATTTAATCATGGCTGATCTTATCTCTCCCTCCTAACCCCATTCCCCTGCCTTCTCCCCATAACCTCTGACACCCGCACTAATCAAGAATTTGTCAATCTCCGCCTTAACAGTTTCAATTGACGGCCGACACGGCCTTCTGCGGCAAAGAATTCCACCGATTCACCACCCGAAGGCGAACAAAATTCCCTCTTGTCTTCTCCTCTACACTGTGTGACCCCAGAGGGGGTTGAGAGGGAAAATTAGATCAGCCATGATCGTGCGGCAGAGCGAACTCGATGGGCCGAATGGACTAATTCTGCTACATCTTGCGATCTTATGGCTATGTTATGGCTATGGGAGGGAGAAAATGTGGCATCGCCGGGAGAGGGGTTAATATTAACAGAGGCTTTTCCACCAGGAAAGAATGAGTAAAGAGTAATGACTTGAGTGCAGAGTGAGAGCAGTGCTGATAATAAATCAGGATCCAGTATGGGAGCTCGGATTTCCCAGGCTGCAGCCTGCCGACCAACAGCCTGTTCCCATCAAGTGGCCTGGAGATGGGAAAGGGCTGTTTGCTTTCAGCCTTGGCACCTTCCCACTTTCCCACACTGTCATCCACTCCCCCACACCCCCTCCCCAACCTCCTCTCCCCTCCTGGAGAGGCTGCCCTCCCTCAGCCCCCCCCCCCCCCCCCCAACCTCCTCTCCCCTCCCTCAGCCCCCCCCCCCCCCACCTCCTCTCCCCTCCCTCAGCCCCCCCCCCTCCCCAACCATTGGCTCTCCCTCAGCAAGTTCCCCCTCCCTCAGCCCCCCCCCCCCCATTGGCTCTCACGAATTCCCCTCCCCCGCTCAAACCTCCAGCCTTGATGAGGGGTTCGAGGCACAACAGGGAATTCCCGGCCATTCCACCACTCCCTCGAACACACCCCAACGCCAATCTCACTCCACACCCGCAGGCAGTGGTGGCGCAGCAGTCGAGTTGCTGCCTCACAGCGCCAGAGACCCGGGTTTGATTCTGACCACTTCTGATTCTGTCGGCACGGACTTTGTGCGTTCTCCCCATGACCGTGTGGGTTTTCTCCGGGTGCTCAGGTTGCCGCCCACACTATAAAGGCGTGCAGGTTTGTAGGTTCATTGGCTTCGGTAAGAACTGTAAATCGCCCCTCGTGTGTAGGATGGTGTAAGTGTGCGGGGGAGCGCAGGTCGGCGCAGACCCAGTGGGCCGAAGGGCCTGTTTCCGCGCTGTATCTCTAAAACTAAACTGAACTGAACAGTGTTCTTGATGGGTGACGAGCGAAGCGATGGGGGATGGTGAACAAGGGGAGGTGGGGAGGTTGGTAAATCGTACAGATGGGCGAGGCAGGAATTAGATTTAGAAAGACGGTGATTTTACAATCCAGCTGTTCCCTGCGGCTGTTTGAGAGGCTAGTGCAGGGTGTTAACACGAGAGGGGGGGAGGGGGGAGAGGGGGGGGGGGGTGGGGGGGGGGAGAGGGGGGGGGGGGGGGGAGAGAGAGGGATAGAGGGGGGAGGGGGGGAGAGAGAGGGGGGGAGAGGGGGGAGGGAGGGGGGGGGGGGGGAGAGAGGGGGGGAGAGGGGGGAGGGGGAGAGGGGGGGAGAGAGGGGGAGAGGAGAGAGGGGGAGGGAGGGGGGGAGAGGGGGGGAAGGGAGGGGGAGAGGGGGGGGAGAGAGGGGGGAGAGAGAGAGAGAGGGGGGGAGAGAGGGAGAGAGAGGGGGGGAGAGAGGGGGAGAGGGAGATGGGGAGAGAGAGGGGGGGAGAGAGGGGGGGGAGGGGGGGAGGGGGGGGGGGGAGAGAGGGGGGGGGAGGGGGGGGGGAGGGGGGGGGAGGGGGGGGGGGGGGGGGGGGGGGGAGAGGGGGGGAGGGGGGGGGGGGAAGGGGGGGGGGGGGGGGGGAGAACTTGTTTTTATGACAGAGGTCATCGGCCAGAGCAACCAGCAATGATTGTCCTGTCATGTGCTTCCAAATATGAAATGCCAAATTTGACAGCGAGGTCTTGGGAAAATTATCGCAAAACCATTCAGTGTTTTTGTTTTCTATACATTCTCAACTAAAAACAGAAATTCCTATCTTGCCCTCATGGACGGGAGGCTCACATTGAAACAAGTGGACATTGTTTCTACCTTTGTACCTTGGCAAGCGGAATAGAACCATGCTACAAAACACGGCATTGCATCAGTATACAGCACAATAACAGGCTGTTCGGCCCAACCAGTCCATGCCAGCGTTTAGTTTAGTTCGGGTGGCCTAGCGGTAAAGTCGCTGCCTTGCAGCGCCAGAGACTCGGGTTCGATCCTGAGTACACGTGCTGTCTGTACGGAGTTTGTACCTTCTCCCCGTGACCTGCGTGGGTTTCCTCCGAGATCTTCAGTTAGAAACATAGAAACATAGAAACATAGAAATTAGGTGCAGGAGTAGGCCATTCGGCCCTTCGAGCCTGCACCGCCATTCAATATGATCATGGCTGATCATCCAACTCAGTATCCCGTACCTGCCTTCTCTCCATACCCTCTGATCCCCTTGGCCACAAGGGCCACATCTAACTCCCTCTTAGGGAGTTCCCTCCCACACTCCAAAGACGTACAGGTTTGTAGGTTAAGTGGCTTGATATAAATGATAAATTGTCTCTAGAGTGTGTAGGGTAGTGTTAATGTGCGGGGATCGCTAGTCAGCACAGACTCGGTGGGCCGAAGGGCCTGTTTCCATGCTGTGTCTGAACTAATATTAGGAAACAGGGCCTTTGCCTCGCTGAGTCCACGCCGACCAACGATCACCCGTATGCTTGTTCTATCCTGCACACTAGGGACAATTTTCAGAAGCCATTAACCTACAAACACACGTGCCATTTGAATGTGGGAGGAAACCGGAGCACCTGGAGAAAACCCACCCGGTCACAGGGAGAATGTACAAACTCCGTACAAGATTGAACCCAGGACTGTGGTGCTGTAAGGCAGCAACTCAACTTGTGAACCTCTCTAGTTTCCCCATGTGTCAGCCTAACCCATTCCTTTTACCCTGATGTGTCTGTTCCGCTTCCCCTCAAATGCATCTTAATGAAACATTTTATAGGCCGCATTCCTGAGACTATTTTGTGGGAAAATGTTCATATATCTAAAAGACCGTGCAAAGTACATAGTGGTTATGTTGGCGGGAGATAAACTTTAAGCAGTGTCTTAAATGTGGAGAGAGAGGTGGAGAGGTCTCAGGAGGGACTGACAAAGCTAGAGGCTGTAGCAATGAAAGGCATTGCTGCCAGCAGCCGGGTGATTAAAGATGCAGCACAGAGGTTCTGTTGCTAAAGCTGCTACCTCACAATGCCGAAGAACCGGGTTCGATCCTGACCTCGAGTGCTGCCTGTGTGGAGTTTGCACGTTCTCCTTGTGACTGGGTGAGTTTCCCCCCAGATGCTCCGGCTTCCCACCACATCCTTAAACCAGCATCTGCAGCTCCTTCTTACACTATCAATGTCTTGACAGCCAATTAATCTCAGCAGGTCAGGCAGCATCTGTGGAGGGAATGGAAAGGCTGAACGGCTGGAAAGTCCCAACCCAAAATGTCACCTATCCATTTCCTCCACAGTGCCTGACCCACTGAGTACCTCCAGCACTGTGTTTTGAGAGAAACAGCGTAGAAATAGGCCCTTCGGCCCACCAAGTCCATGCCGACCAGTAATCATCCCCTACACCAACACTATCCTACACACTAGGGACTCTCTGGAGTGCGGGAGGAAACCGGAGCACCCGGAGAAAACCCACGCGGTCACAGGGAGAATGCATAAACTCCATACAGACAGCAGCCGTAGTCAGGATCAAACCTAGGTTAACACTGTAAGGCAGTAACTCATTGCTGCGATGCTCTATACTGCTCCCAATAACAAACTATCTGAAGGACCCCGAACCAAAACATCCCACGTCCTCCAGAGATGCTGCCTGGCCCGCCGAGTTCCTCCAGCACTTTTGTGCTTTACGCAAGATTCAAGCATCTGCAGTTCCTCGTGCCTCCAGCACAGTTCCCACTGGAAGCTTGGTGATGGGGTGAGGGGGGAGGGGGGGGCGGAGTCTCTCCAAGACTTGGGAAAGGGCCAAGGATTGACCTGCAAGTTGGGAAAAGAATGCAGACGGCTTGGCCTGAAGGGGTCAGCGTGGCCATGGAGACATGCCTCAGGTCTCCGAGTGTCAGGGAACCCGCGCTGGCTTTTGCCTCCCGCCATTCACTGGCCGGGCCGCTAGAAAGAGTTTACATTTTAACGGCGGTGAAGGGCGGAGAAGAATTGGACCTAAAGATAAAACTCATTTATAAACGTCTCGGGCGAGAAGTGAAAAATGATTTTAAATGATTAACAATGGTGCAGAAGGAGTCGCCCCATTGTTGTTCTGTGGTGGTCATTTTGCCTCCTTTTGTTTCGTCCTAATGGACACAAGAATTAAGACTAAAACACAGCATTGTGGGCAGTGAAAGGGGGGGTCACAGGGGTCACCTGCCACACAATGAGGCTGATTTAGGCTCCGAGCTCCGCTCTTCCACCATTAAGAGTTCAGTGGCTGCATTCCTTCAGCTGCCGTCTCCAGTGCTGCGGAAATAGGCAGATCCACTAATCATAAGCAGGGCCTGGGTAATGAGGAACCGCACACCCCTCCCTCTCAGGCAGCCCCTTTCTCTCTCCCAGCAGGTGAAATGGCACTCTGAACCATGCATTCATTATCCCCCTACCGAAAAACAGACTTGGCTTCAGCTCAGGCTCCTCTGCAGTTCAGACACTCCTTTTACTATCCGTTGGAAAGAGGAATGTTGCCACAGTCTCCATTGGACTGGAGAAGGAAGGTGATCTGTTCACTGTCCAATGGCCCAGGCCAGCTAAATCCCTCATCCCCCTCCCCCCCATCTGCAAATGTCCTGTGTGCTGTATACATCAACCTAAACAGTCAAACGATGATTAGAATGGGTGTCAAGGGTTATGGGGAGAAGGCAAGAAAATGGGATTAGGAGGCAGCGATCAGCCATGATTGAATGGTGAGTGGACTCGATGGGCCGAATGGCCTAATTCTACTCCTATAACTTGTGAACGCAGCATCTTAGAAACATAGAAACATAGAAATTAGCAGGAGTAGGCCATTCTTCGAGCCTGCACCACCATTCAATATGACATGGCTGATCATCCAACTCAGTATCCTGTACCTGCCTTCTCTCCATACCCCCCTGATCCCCTTAGCCACAAGGGCCACATCTAACTCCCTCTTAAATATAGCCAATGAACTGGCCTCAACTACCCTCTGTGGCAGAGAGTTCCAGAGATTCACCACTCTGTGTGAAAAAAGTTCTTCTCATCTCGGTTTTAAAGGATTTCCCCTTTATCCTTAAGCTGTGACCCCTTGTCCTGGACTTCCCTAACATCGGGAACAAATCTTCCTGCATCTAGCCTGTCCAACCCCTTAAGAATTTTGTAAGATTCTTCTCACACACAAACAACATTGGGCCGTAAATGTTGGCCTCACCGCCGTTGCCACATGAAAATGATAAAGATTATTGAGAGGCCGGGACTAATGGCCAAGAGTCATGAGATCAAATCTCATTATAGCAGCTGGAAATGTTAAATTCAATTAGTTAAATAAATCTTGAATAAAAATCTAGTTCCTTTGAGGATTAAAATATAATTTTGCTTCAGAAATAATCTGATGGGGAAAAGATTAGAAGATGTGGCCAGTTTCACACGCTATAATCCTTACGCTGGTCTGGTCTATATGTGTTCCTCTGTCTCTCTGGGAGTGCGTCGCTGAAAATGCCTACAGACTAGACCCTCTGGTATATTTTCATCACCTCTTCTGATTATCCCCAGGAAGGCCTTCGCTGCAAATAAAATGAACACGGGATCCAGCATCACACGCAGACTAACATGGCGGCACAGTGGCGCAGCTGGTAGAATCGCTGCCTCACAGCACCAGAGACCTGGGCTCAATCCTGACCTCGGGTGCTGTCTGTGTGGAGTTTGCACGTTCTCCCCGTGAGTTTCCTCCGGGTGCTGTGGTTTCCTCCCAAATCCTACAGGCATGCGGGATTGTCAGTTTATTAGTCTTGTAAATTGACCTCTGCTGTGTAGGGGTGTGGGTACAAAACTGGGATAACTGAGAACTAACGTGAATGGGTGATGGATGGTGGGCAGAGACTCTGTGGGCTGGAGGCCCTGTTTCCATGCTGCATCCACTACAGCGAACAACATGAAGATGGCAATGAACCACACAATCCATGATCAGCATGGCCTAATTAACTGAATTTAAATTCCCCAGCTGCCGTGCAGGGATCTGAACTAGTTGCTGGAGGCCATCCAAGCCTCTGATTACTAGTCCAGTAACATTGCCAGGCTGCTACCATGGCCCATGTAAAACCCGATGCCCGTGACTGAGTTTAGTATTCAAGGTCTGAGTGAGTATTGCAGCGTAGAGCATGGAATCTGCTCTCCCAACCCCTAGCCCTGCATGGAGAGGTTCACCCCCCCCACCCCTCCCCACCCCGGTTACAGTGGGGCACAGTCATAGGTTATTCCCCAGATAATGAAAACCTCACCCAGATGTAGAAGCCTTGCGTCTCCTCCCTGCTCCCATTTTGCTCTGCCTCCCCCCCTCCCATCGTCTCACTCCCACTTGCAAGGATTTCCAGCAAAGTTAAAACCGGTTGCCATGGTTTTTCCCCCATGGGCACATAAGAAAATGGCGGCATGGGGGCGCAGTGGTGGAGATGCTGCCTTACAGCGCCAGGGACCCAGGTTCGAATCCGACTAGGGGAGCTGTCTGCACAGAGATTGTACGTTCTCCCCATGACTTGCGTGGGTTTTCTTCAGGAGCTCCGGTTCCCTCCCACACTCTAAAGCCATCCAGGCTGGTATGTTAATTGGCTTGGTAAAATTGTAAATTGTCCCTAATATGTGTAGGATAGTGTTAGTGTGCGGGGATTGCTGGTCGGCGCAGCCTCGGTGAGCTGACCAGCCTCTTTCCACACTGTATCTCTAAACTAAACAAAGCTCGATTAGCCACTAGTCACCAGACATATAGTCAATAGTCAGATTTATTCGCCACATACACAATAAAGTGCAGTGAAATGAACTTGTCAGCAGCGGTACAATAAAAAAAAGAACACACAATACACAATATAAATGTAACACAAACATCCACCACATCATTCATCACTGTGGTGGAAGACACAAAGTTGAGTCAGTCCTCCTCCATTTTCCCCCGTGGTCGGGACCACAACCCTCCGCAGTCGCAGCCAGATGTGCAGCAAGGTAAGTCCTGAATCAGTACCTCCCCACCGGAGACCGCAGCTTCAAGATGGTGTAGGCTGCTGGCCGGCGGTCGAAGATCTAAAGTCCCCGCCGCGCCGCGTTAACGTTAGAAGCACCGCAGACCGCGGCTTCAAAAGATGTTGTGAGGCCGTGGGACAGCAGTCGGAGCTCTTCTCCAGAGATCCCCAGTGAGGGATCCCGCTCCGGATGGTAAGTCCCCACCATAATTGGCAATCTTTTCACCCCAAACACAATCTCATTGTTAAAGCACCGGGCAAGGCGTAATGCAGCTACTCAATGGGAAAGCAATATATTGTTTGCATGTTGTGCATTTGGAGAATGGATAGCTGGTAGAAACTCATGAAAGATATATTTCACCATGAACTGAAGGTCACTCAATGTTTACTCAACAGCAATATAAAAAAAGGGAGTGATGCCTTCATTTTGAACAAGTTCCGATTAAATGACCTCAAAAGATTTGTGGTAGTTTTTGTAGGAGACAATTTACAAAATTTATCACCGGTTCAAAGATCATGGTGCTCTCCCACTCTCAATCCCCACACACTTCTACCCTATCTACACTAAGCCCATTGTCTTTGGGTTGCACAGTGGTGCAGCAAATACACCCACCGCCTCACAACTCCAGCGAACCAGGCTTGATAGTGACCTTTGGTGCTGTCATTGTGGAGTTTGCACCCCTCTCCGTGATCACTGGGGCTCCCCCTGGGTCTTCTGCATCTCTCCCTCCTCCGAAAGATATGCCGGTTGATAAGTTAATCAGCCGCTATCAATTCTTTTTTTGGTTTCAGCTTTTGTTTTCGAGATACAGCGTAGAAACAGGCCTTTCAGCCCACCAAGACCAAGCCGACCAGCGATCCCCGTACATCAGCACTATCCTACACACTAGGGACAATTTTAACCGACGGCAATTGACCTACAGATCTGCACGTCTTTGGAGTGTGGGAGGAAACCGGAGAACCCGGAGAAAACCCACACAGTCACGGGGAGAATGTACAAACTCCATACTGACAGCACCCGTAGTCGGAATCGAACCTGGGTCTCTGCCGCTGTAAGGCAGGTACTCTAACTTTTCCCCACTGTGCCACCCCATTAGTGCGTTATAAAATCATACATCATGGGGAAAAGACCCTTCGGCCCAACTTGCCTATGCTGACCAATATACCATGACTGGAATAGTTTCACTTGCCTGCATTTGGACCATATCACTCCAAACCTTTCCTATCCAAATGTCGGTGAGTGGTAGAATCTGGTGACAGGGGGTGAAGATGACGGGGAATGAGTGTATTTAGCTATAGGAGGGCATTTAGCTATAAGGAGCGGTTGGTTAATAGAAACATAGAAAAATAGAAATTAGGTGCAGGAGTAGGCCATTCGGCCCTTCGAGCCTGCACTGCCATTCAATATGATCATGGCTGATCATCCAACTCAGTATCCCGTGCCTTCTCTCCACAGATCCCCTTGGCCACAAGGGCCACATCTAACTCCCTCTTAAATATAGCCAAATGAACTGGCCTCAACTACCCTCTGTGGCAGAGAATTCCACAGATTCACCACTCTCTGTGTGAAAAAAGTTCTTCTCATCTCGGTTTTAAAGGATTTCCTTATCCTTAAGCTGTGACCCCTTGTCCTGGACTTCCCCAACATCGGGAACAATTTTGGTTTGTTTTCTCTGGTGCATCAGAGTTGAAGGGGCAACCCGGTTGGGTTGCATTGTACCCTCTGCAATTCCCAGTGGTTTGCTGCATGCTCGCAGCAGCAGGGTTGCATTTTAGATTAGCGACGCAGTGTGGGATGAACTCCCCAGATGCCATGGCCTGGGCTGCAGCACCGTGGGCTGAGGTGGGGCGAATGGGAGCTGAACCTTGGTGCACTGTCAGCCACGGTCGGGATGCAACATGACTAACTCCATGGGAAAATGCCTCTGGATCTGCCGTGACTCATAAAGGAGCAAGTCACTCCCTTCAAGGCACAGAATCACTCTGCAAGGACAGAAGGAAAATAAAAAGCCCTGGCAAGGTTTAGTTCCTGTAAACCAGTCATAACAAGTACGTACACCAGACTCAGGAACAGTTTCTTCCCATCAGTTTTCAGGATTCTGAAAGCTCCTTCAATAAGCTAGGATACTGTCCGATGCTGGTCTACCACAGTGAGGACATAAAAGGAACGGAATACTTCATTGTCACATGTGACAAGGCACAGTGACATTGGACTTTGTCTGTGGAACTGAGGCACTACAATGCTGAGAACTGTATTCTGCACTCTGTATCTTCATCACTGTACTGGAGTTTCACTTGATGGAACAGTATTATCTGACCTGATTGGATTGCACGTCAAACAAAGATATTCACTGTACCTCGGTACACACAACAATAGTAATAAACCCGAACATGAACAGGTCGGGTCGTCAGCCAGAAATGGGGCTGCAAATCAAGTCCGGAATTGGCAGAAGATGCCTGCACCATCCAGCAAATCCACCCTTGCTTGTACACAAGCTGGCTTCAAAAGATAGGGAAGGCCAGTGTGGTAACCTATCCCAACCATCAGTCATCCACCCAGTCCACCTAGTCATCCAACAATGCTGCAGGCTAAAATGGGTAATCAGATTGATGCATGTGCATGTATCTGATGGGCTGAATGGCCTTGTGTGTGGTGATAATAAGTACAAAATTATTTCTTTTTAGTGTTCCCCCAAAAAATATTTTCCTGGCCTTTCTTCTCATGCTCACAACCATCTCAAGATGCACTTTAAAATACATGTGGTATATGCTTCGGAGGAAGAATTCTCCAGTGCACAGGATTGTGCAGTGGGTCCACATTAAGTACAACGCGCTGTGACCATTTCTCCATCAGCCAGAGTGGAGGCAGATTCTTCTGCGATCTTTCTTCCAGGTGAAGGGTTATCAAGATGTAAGAATGAAGCCCAGCATGGAATTGGATAAGAGGGGGAGTGTTCCCCTTCAATTGACCTGGGGTAGAAGATCAGTGGGTGTCAGCGTAGAGCATTTAGGGTGGAGTAAGAGTCCAACGACCATGTGATGCTTCGTCCAGGAATACACCCAACCACACTTGGCAAGTCGCCTTGAGGTCGGCTCATTACCGCAACTTGGGAGAGACAATAACATTGGCATCACCACCACGCCTGCTACCATTAACCAAATAAGGAAAAACTGTAACTGAGAATAGATCTTACCCACTTGTTTATATCTACTGAAAATGTAGCATGAGGCGTGGGGGGTCATGATTGGCATCAGGGAATCTTTACCCTGCAGGAAAAAAGACACAAAGCGCTGGAGTAACTCAGTGGGTCAAGCAGCATCATTGGAGAACATGGACAGGTGACGTTTTGGGTCGGGACCCTTCTTCAGGCTGAAGATCCATCTTAGTCTGAGGAAGGGTCCTGATCTGAAACGTCACCTATGAAGTCTGAAGAGGACCCCGACCCAAATGTTCTCCAGTGATGCTGCCTGTCCAGCTGAATTACTCCCGCACTTTGTGCCGTTTTTTGTAAACTCGCATCTGCAGTTCCTCATTTCTTCCCTTCAGGAATCTCAAGAGACCAAGAAGTCAGACAATCAAATATTCTTAAACCATGATTGTGGCTGAATTGGTATACAAAATACCGCATGCTTGGGGATCATGTGCCTGTTTTACCTATATAAAGTTGGTGAAGAATGTGCTCCCCTCCTGCTAATACTGACAACATCTATTTATTTACGTTTAAAGGCACCTCCCTATCAATCAGTCTCAGAAGCGGGTGAATTTAGTTCCGAGTTTGTTCCAATAGATTGGTGCTGGCAGATTGCAGATTTTTTAGTGACGGTAAACATCTCAAAACATTTTTTGTTTTATAATTAGATTTGAATGGTTAGAATTTTAATTTTCACGTTCGTCATTCTTAGATGATCAATTTCATTACTAAAGTTAATTAAAAAAAATAAAATTGATGAATTCATTTAGACAGGCAACCCCATTAAGTGATCAAAACAGTAACGGGAATGTAATCATTCAATGTACAGCAGCCCATTGCCTCGAAGCAACTGTTCTATTCAAGGCTTAAGGGCCTGTCGCAGTTACGGGATTTTTTCGGCAACTGCCGTCATAGATGCGGCACGTCGCCGAAAATGCGGTAGAGTTGGTGCCTTACAGCGAATGCAGCGCAGGAGACCCGGGTTCTATCCCGACTACGGCTGCTGGCTGTACGGAGTTTGTACGTTCTCCCTGCGTGGGTTTTCTCCGAGATCTTCGGTTTCCTCCCACACTCCAAAGACGTACAGGTATGTAGGTTAATTGGCTTGGTGTAAATGTAAAATCAATTGTCTCTAGTGGGTATAGGATAGTGTTAATGTGCGGGGATCGCTGGTTGGCGTGGTCCCGGTGGGCCGAAAGGGCCTGTTTCCGCGCAGTATCTCTAAACTAACCTAAAAAAATGTTTAAATGATAGCTGGACTCTAACAAGGGGTGAGTCGTTAAGATGGCGTAGAAAATGGCCCGAAAGTTGAGGTGGGATATTGTAAATAAAGACTGAAAATGCTGGAAATACTCAGCAGGTTTGGCGGCATCTGCGCAAAGATAAATAGAGTCAACACTTCACTTTTAAGACCCTTTATCATTTTCTGACCCTTCACAGATGCTGCCTGACATGCTAAGTATTTCCAGCATTTTATCTCAGATTTCCACCATCTGCAGTTATTTTTTTCACATAGGATTTTTTGGTTAGCAGGATTACAATGGGCCAAATGGCCTCTTCCCAGGCTGTGTGTGCTATGAATCTATGATTATCACAACCATCGGAAAATATCTTTAAGTAGGACAGAGAGAAAAAAAAACTTGGAGCAAAAGACACAACTGCCTGCCCTTGATTGAGAAGGTTGCCGTGGTAACACCAGTGCTCGCTGCAATAAAAAGATTCCAGCAACATGGAGAATTTTTCAGGCGGCCAATTTTTTTCCCCTGTTGAACTAGGAAGTGTCAGTTGGTCAATGAATGAGCCCGCGTTAGAAATTCACACTGCACTCTTCAAGATCCTGCAACTAATTCACTGTTTGTGTTGGCATTCGAAATGGCTCCCGTCCAGTTCTTCAAAGGGTTACTGCCTCATAAACAATAGCAACTCCCTCCTCTGCACATCGCAAAAAGCACAGGGACAATCAGTTACTGAATGAGGCACTTCCTATAAACACCATCAACTGGGTTGGCACAACCGGTGTAGATGGGGGAGGGCACTCTGCACGGATCCCATTGCAAGGTTTGTTCCTGAGCAGCAATATCAGGGAAGGATAGTCATCAATACAGCCAGCTTCTTCACCATGTGCAAGAAGGAACAGCGGATGCTGGTTTAAACCAAAGATAAGACACAAAATGCTGGAGCAACTCAGCGGGACAGGCAGCATTTCTGGAGAGAAGGAATGGGCGACGTATTGGGTTGAGACCCTTCTTCAGACTGATCAGTCCGAGTTATGCCCCTGTCCCACTTAGGAAACCTGAACGGAAACCTCTGGAGACTTTGCGCCCCACCCAAGGTTTCCGTGCGGTTCCCGGAGGTTTTTGTCAGTCTCCCTATCTGCTTCCACTACCTGCAACCACCTGCAACCTCCGGGAACCGCACGGAAACCTTGGGTGGGGCGCAAAGTCTCCAGAGATTTCCGTTCAGGTTTCCTAAGTGGGACGGGGGCATAACTCCAGCATTTTGTGTCTATCTTCAGCTCCTTCACAATCTGTGCTCAAGGCGTGGCAGTGAACGGCCACCAAATCAAGCAATCTGTTGAGACTGTGATCTTTCTCATTCAGTAAGATGTGTCCTGACAAGAATAAGTTGTGTACAGGGACATTACGACATCACTGGGTCATTACACCATCCAGAAAGGCAAGTGTTCTGAAGCCTACTCATCTGCCTGCAGCTTTCTGGGTGGTATTTATCTTTCGTGTTGAGGGATTGAAACTAGAATTAAGGAATACAATAACAGGCAAAAGTGAGGTCACACCTAAAAGTTACACAGCATTTTACCAGGTATTATACTAATGGTTAAGAAAGCAAAGGAATGACAAAGGCAGTGGAACCTCATTCAGCATTGCCAACTAATTAGATGCTCAACGTAAAGGAAGACTTGCATTTATATAGCAACTTTCATGAGGACCATTTACAAGCAAAGGATTATGCAGGTACTATCACAATGTTTAAGAAAAATATAGACAGGTCAATGGATAGGATGAGTTTAGAGGGATATCGGCCAAACACAGGCAGGCGGGACTGGTGTAGTTGGTCGGTGTGGGCAAGTTGGGCTGAAGGGCCTGTTTCCATGCTGTATGACTCTGTGACAATGATATACCTGTTTGAAGTCAATGCAATGTAGGAACATAACTGCCATCTTACCTAAACACCCTTGAACAATAGGGTTGAGCGGATCTAAATGTAAAGCTTAAGCTTCAACTTAAGGGTTTTTGCTGCTGAATATTCATTACATGGACAAGGTAAGATCAGTGTCCATATATATTAGTGACTGTGGATCTCATGGAGTCAAACAGCATGGGAGCAGGCCCTGCAACCTAACCTCAACCTGCCCATTTACACTCATCCCACCTGCCCACATTTGGCCCCTATCCTCTGGCAGCTTGTTCCATATACCCACCACCCTCTTATGTGAAGAAGTTCCCCCTCAGGTTCCAAGTAAAACCTGCGGCCTCTGGTTGTTGCTTCCTATACCCTGGATAAAATGCACTGTGCGTTCACCCCACCTGTTCTCTGCATGGTTTTATACACCTATACAAGATCACCCCTCATTCTCCTGCTGCCTACTGGCTGCTTCTGGAGTGCTGGAGTAACTCAGCGGGTCAGGCAGGATCCTTGGAGAACATGGATAGGTAACATTTCCTGTCGCCCTTCTTTGTACACCTATCCATGTTCTCCATAGATGCTGCCTGACCTGCTGAGTCACTCCAGCACTTTTGTCCTTGTGTGTAAACCCGCATCTGCAGTTCCTTGTTTGGACAGGAAGAACAGTAGCTTTCCAAGGGTCATTATAAAGAACTCTACAATCATCTAAAGCGATTCAAATATGACAGGCAGGGAATGTATTTTGCTGATAAATTCAAACAGCAATCAGCAACTGGGTGAATTGGCTACCATTAAAATATTGTCCCTAATGAGTAGGATATAACTAGTGTGTGGGCGATTGCTGGTCGGTGCGGACTTGGTGGGCCAAAGGGCCTGTTTCCACGTTGTATGCCTAAACTATACTAAACTAAACACTTGGTTAGTTAGCCATTTGTAAGATCATGCCCAAGGTCAACAGAACTAGCGACTTGAAGATTTGCCGATAAGTCTATATACTCAGTCATACCTAATTGTTATTAAACCAATTCCAGTCATTAATACATTCATGGCCATTTTACAGAGGCACACAAAGGACCAGGGCACAAACATTTGAACTTTGCACAGTGGTTTTGCAGAAGTCACATGCTAGTGGGACAACTATAATTTAATTGTGGTGAATTTAGTAAGTCAAAAATAACAGTTAGAATGAAAGTAATGATGTCACCCTGTAGACATTGAGACGGTTTGGAGGCAGATTTTCTACTGACCATTTTGGATATTTTCCAGCATGTAAAACTTTCAGCATTGTAGGATTAGAAAGTGCACTGATGTATAGAGCACTCTACTGAATGTTTCTTCTTACTTCTTAGGCCCCCTTCAGACATGGCTGACCATGGGTGTCTCCAGGGTGCTCCTCCCTATATGGAGGACGCCTGTGCGTGACTTTGTTTGACGTGGGGAGACTGGTGCACAGACAGCCATCCCACGGTCCTTGACAGATCTGGGTCAGGATCTAGTGGGCATTGAGTCCTAGACGACCAGAGACCCTTTTCTGCTGCAGCCTTCATCCGCTTTCCCAGCCGTTGTGACGCTCCACTAAGGTCAGCCATCGTCCTCCGCCTGTTACCGAATGTAAACTGGATCAAATACAAAAACACATCCATTCCTGTCACACAAAGTGTTGGAGTAGCTCACGTCAGGCGACATCTCTGGAGAACACAGAGAGGTGGATTTTTGAGCTGGGATCCTTCTTTAGACTTCTGGGTCAGAACATGGGAGTTGAGCAGGAGCAGGAGGGTTCCAACCCGAAACGTCACCTATCCAAGTTCTCCAGAGATGCTGCCTCACCTGCTGAGTTAATCCAGCATTTTGTGTCTTCCGATTTAAACCAGCATTTGTAGTTCCTTCCTACACAATCACCCGTACAGACTGGGAGCGATTTACAGAAGCCAATTAGCCTACAAACCTGCATGTCTTTGGACAGTAAAGGGCCTGTCCCACTTACATGATTTTTTTCGTCATCCTGTGACATGTCACCTGTATGGTCGTGAGTGGTCGCCCAAAGAGTCGTACCTATTCCTGGTTGCTGCTGGATTTTCAACATGTTGAAATTTTTCAGTGACCTGCTACGACTGTGATAGGTGCCGGCCAGTCGCTGAAAAAAATTAAGTAGGTGGGACAAGCCCTTTACAGTCCAAAGACTTGCAGGTTTGTAGTGGGACAGGTCCTTAATATACCCTGAAAGTTGTAAAGTTGAAGCAATGAAGAAACCACTCTGGTGGCCATGGCCATTTCTCAGTAATAGATTCACACACTTTGAATCTCTCAAGCTATTATAAAAAGAGATAAAATAGAAATGGAAAATCAAAGTGAAAAGGAAACAACAAACATGGCCACCGGCACGACCTGCTGAGCATCTGTCTACAACTTATTGTGCCCCAAAACTGGTCTCTTAAACCACAGTGGGTCACAGAAAGTGTTGTGACACTGTGCACGCACAACATAAAGAGAACATTCCCCCAGAGTTTATCCTTTATCTGTGCACTGTGGACAGCTTGATTGTATTCATCTATAGTATTTTCTTCAACTGGAAACAAAAGCTTTCTGTACTTTGGTAATATGTGACAAATAAAGGAAAGTAAAACAACTAAACCGTGATGCTGACAATAGTGTAGATGGTTTGGTGACTGAACAATTAAAACCGTTGCTGAGACAGTGGCAGATCGTTTATTGTTTTGGTCACCCTGTTATATTAAGGATGTGGAGGCCTGAAGAGGGTGCAGAAGACATTTACCAGAATGATGTTTGAATGAGAGGGTATTAAGCCCCTGTCCCACTTAAGGGCCTGTCCCACTGTACGAGGTAATTCAAGAGCTCTCCTGAGTTTTAAAAAAAAATCAAACTCGTGGTAAGCACGCGGAATGTACGTAGCGGGTACGTCGGAGCTCGGTACATCTCTTAGCGGCTCGTAACGCTAACGGCAGGTACTCAGGAAATGTGGTAAGCTCGTGAAGATTTTTCAACATGTTGAAAAATGTCCACGAGACCCCCGAGTACCCACAAGCGACTATTACCGTAATTCTCCGCGTTTGAATCAGGGAATCACTCTTGAATTAGCTCGTACAGTGGGACAGCCCCTTTAGGCGATTTTCCCGGCGGCTAGGCTGTCGCCACATGGTTGCGGGGTGACGCCTGTATGGGCGTGAGTCATCTCCTCAAATCGCCTAAAGAGTCGTAACGTTTTTATGGACCGCTGGATTTTGAAACGTTCAAAACTTTTCTGCAACTGTGGCCTTGATGTAGCTTGGCTTCTTGCCAGGTGACGTAGGTTGTCGCCGGGTGCCGACTTCAGTGAATTCCATCGGCGACTACCTACGCCAACCGGCGACAGGTACCGGCGACTGAATTGTCTTCAGTTGTCGCCGACAGGGTCGTAGCTTGTCGCGATTGTCGAGGGTTGACATATGTTGACTTTGGTTGTCGCCTGTGTGGACGTAGATTGTCGTAGGTGTGGTCGTAGGTGGACGTCCTAATGGGTCGCCGGTTGTCGGTAGCTTGCCGTAGCTTGACGTCGACTAGGTGGTAGGTTGTTGCAGTTCGTCATAGACATCGTGGGGGGGGGGGGTCCAGTCACCGAAAAAATCTACAACTGTGACAGTCGCTGACAGTCGCCGAAAAAGTCGCCTAAGTGGGACAGGCCCTTTAGAAATAAGAAGAGCGTGGATAAACTTGGGTAAGAAGGAACTGCAGATGCTGGTTTAAACCGAAGATAGACACAAAAAGCTTGAGTACCTCAGCTGGACAGGCAGCATCTCTGGAGAGAAGGAATGGGTGACGTTTCGGGTCAAGATCATATTGAATGGCGGTGCTGGCTCGAAGGGCCGAATGGCCTACTCCTGCACCTGTTTTGTATGTCTATGTTTCTAAAACATGCCAAGATTGCTGGCTAAGCTCATGCGGAGCAGGCACAAGCTCCAGACAGCAAGGAGGTGGTTGAGGGGGACTGGAGCGAGGGGGGAGGGGGGCGGGGGGTGGAAGAGACCAGATCCTCAGCCTGATCTACATATTAAAGGCTTGCCAAACACCATCACCATAGGCCAGATGTCACCAACAGAGACGTCTCCATAGATCCCTGCGTCGGAGTTTAGCGGGTTGGCGGCAATGAAAAGAATGAGAAACTACACAAAATGGAGCACCTCCCCCAGCCCTGTAAATACAGTGGGACCCAGACAGACCCCGTCATGCACGCAACGGCATCAATCCCTTCCCTCCCAACCCACACAGTCACACTCAATCCTACAGGAAAATCAGAAAGTTGGAAAGTAAAAGCATTCTGCTCCCGCTTGTTGCAGCAACGCTTGCTTTAATGCTGAAACACTTCATTTCACAGGGAAAAAACAGGTTTCAATGTCAGCATTGAAGGTGCACAACTATGCAAGTCCGTAAGAATGCTTTTCATCCAAACACACAACGCAGTCTGTAGTTTCATAGCCTTGGCATCAATCACGTGACCTGGCTATATATAAATAGCATATCAGTTTGTATTCCACCCAAATTGCTGCATATCTCACCAAAACAGACACTAATTAAATGATTTTACTGATTTCATCGAGGTGGTAATGCAATGCAGAGTCCTCAAACCTAAATTTCATTCCGCAGTTTTTTCACCTGTTAAATTAAATCAGAATCAAGTCTGCATCACAAATGCTTAGATGAGTAGTTCATTGAGTGAATAGGCAATAGGCGCAGGAGTAGGCCATTCGGCCCTTCGAGCCAGCACCGCCATTCACTGTGATCATGGCTGATCATCCCCAATCAGTACCCCGTTCCTGCCTTCTCCCCATATCCCCCGACTCCGTTATCTTGAAGAGCCCTATATAGCTCTTGGAAGTATCCAGAGAACCGGCCTCCACCGCCCTCTGAGGCACAGAATTCCACAGACTCACAACTCTCTGTGTGAAAAAACAGGCCGAGTCCACACCAACTACCAAAGGTTCACCCGCACCGATCCTTTTAGTTTCTTCCCATATTCCCATCAACTCCTCCCAGATCTGACAAGTCACACACACATACTAGAGGCAACTCACGGTGGTCAATGGATCTACCAACCCACTCGTCTTTGGGATGTGGGAGAAAACCGGAGCGCCCGGAGGAAACCCACAGAGTCACGGAAAGAAAGTGAAAATTCCACTCAGCAACCGAGATCAGGATTGAGCCTGGGTTTCCAGCTTCATCAGCTTCCCCACAATGCCACTGTAGCTCAGCTAATGTCTAGCAGTAAGATGGTATCTAGGCTTTACTTTAGAAATACAGCGTGGAAACAGGCCCTTCGGCCCACTGAGTCCATGTCGACCAGCATCCCCATACACTAGCAATATCCTAGTTTTGTTTACTTTAGTTATTGTCAATTGTACCGAGGTACAGTGACAAGCTTTTGTCACATGCTAACCAGTCAGTGGAAAGAATATATGATTACAATCGAGCCATTCAGAGTGTACAGATATAGGATAAAGGGAATAACGTTTAATGCAAGATAATGTCCGATCACAGATAGTCCGAGGGTCTCCAATGAGGTAGACAGTAGTTCAGGACTGCTCTCTAGTTGTCCTGACACACTAGGGACAATTGACAATGTTTACCAAAGCCAATTAACCTACAAACCTGCACATCTTTGGAGTGTGGGAGGAAACCAGAGCACCCAGAGAAAACCCACACGGTCACAGCAAGAACGTACAAACTGTATGCAGGCAGCACCCGTAGTCAGGATCAAACATGGGTCTCTGGCGCTGTAAGGCAGCAACTCTACCACTGTGCCACCATCTAGGGCAAGGGTTCCCAATCTGTGGTAAATTTACCCCCAGGGGGTAAATGTGTTGATTCCGGATTTGTACATATTTGTGCTCATTGACTGACTGTGTTTGGTTCTGGTATATCGGTATCTGTTCATGATTAGTTGTTCATAAATAAGTGAACTAATATTGTTATGTGCTATTAAAAGTTGCCAGGGGTAAACGGGATGAAAAAGGTTGGGAACCCCTGATCTAGTGGAAAAATTAGGGCAAGACACTGAAATGTAAAATGTAAAAAAATATATTTCTACCGAGTTAACTCCCCTCAAGTTATAAATAAATCAGGGTGCTCTGCTGTCAGATGTTAAGAGGATCAGGATGAGGCAGTGGTCACCATTTGGCTCACACTCAAGCCCCGAACAGTCAGGAGAGGGGGAATGAAGGCATTAAATACTCCTGCAGGCAAAGCCCAGAGTGAGCTGTGGGCCCGAGGAAGGGAGAGGTGGGAGTTGGATAATCATCCCAGCACACACCTTCTCATGGGACACTCTGTCCCCGATGCAAGCTATCCTATTTACATAGTGCTTCTAGCTATCAATGTCAAATACATGTCTGTCGGAGTACATGCTGGGACCTGCTGGTGATGGTTCCACTCCGATCTCACCCATCAACATGTAGCGTACATGCACCCCCCCCCCCCCCCCCCCCGGACACTTATTATTTTTTTTATTCAAATCGTTTGCTATGTCGCTCTTCAAGGGAGATGCTAAATGCATTTCGTTGTCTCTGTACTGTACACTGACAATGACAATTAAAATTGAATCTGAATCTGAATCTGAGCGTATGGGCCCGTGCCCAACTAGCTCCACTCCAAGAGGGCTCTGTATATTCAACACCATCATCCACTTGCTTCCCGTCACATCCCTTCCACAAAGTGCTGGAGTAACTCAGCGGGACAGGCAGCATCTCTGGATAGAAGGAATAGGTGACGTTTTGGTTCGAGACCCTTCTCCACACCCATTCCTTCTCTCCTGAGATGCTGCCTGTCCCGCTGAGTTACTCCAGCATTTTGCGTCCATCTTCAGTGTAAACCAGCATCCGCAGTTCCTTCCTACACATGGCTTCCACAATTCCGTCCACTAATCTGACCCAACCCTTCCCTTTGAACTGTGACTAACAACTATGTTCTCGCTGTACGACACAAAAATGTTACCTCGTCTCAGTTGCATTGTTTACATTCTGGTGTGTACCAGCATTGACTTATTAAGGAGTATTGAGAGGCGTGCAGCGCGGAAACAGACAGAGGTGTCCAGACAGAAATGTCCGAGAGTGGGCTCAACTGGGGAGATCTCGAAAAAACTGCCCACAACCGAGTGAGGTGGAGCACACTTGTCAATGGCCTCTGCTCCCTAGAGGAGCAAAAGGGCTTAAGAAGAAGAAGCAGCGTGGAAACAGGCCATTTGGCCCAACACATCCATTCTATGCCCCATCTAAGCTATTTCGATTTGCGTTTGGCCCATAGTTACATCGTTGAGTTTGGCCCATAAGGTACATAAACGGTAGAAGAGTACAGGTCAGCAACTGGCCCTTCGGCCCACAATCTTCATGCTGAACATGAAGCCAAGTTAGACTAATCTCATCTGCCTGCACTTGATCCATATCCCTCAATTCCTTACACACCCATGTGCCGATCCAAAAGCCTCAAATGCCAATATTACATCTGCCTCCACCACCATCCCTAGCTGTGCCTACCAGTCACCCACCATTCTGTATGAAAACAAACAGCTGGAACACTGAGTGAGCAGTTTGCCTTATAACACAGTCAAGACCTCCATCTTAAACAATGGGTACCAGGGTGATGGAGGAGGGAGTTGTCCATCGACTTGCATTGCCTGGGCTCTGGTTGCATAGCAACAAAGAGCAGGTGGTCAGGGTGAAACCTGCTCAGAAAGAAATCCTGCCCATTTATTCTTCATTCAATGTAGAAGTTTAAAGCAACTGATCCCATATCCCTCCCCCCCCCCCACATGCTGCTAACTCTATAAACCACAGGCTCATTATAATTTTTTCCTCACCTGCCTGGTGTTGTAAAGCTTGTTGTTGCTAATTAGTGGTTTCCTCTTTAAATATAATATGCATTTCCTGCCTTAGACGTGTGAACGAGTGAAGCAGGAGCAGTCGGCCGGTCTCCAGGAGAAATATTTATTCAACCTCTACACAGATGGCTCTCCACATCCTTTCTGGACAGCAGTGGCGGTATTGCTGCCTTACAGCGCCAGAGACCTGGGTTCGATCCTGACTACGGGTGTTATCCGTACGGAATTTGTACATCGTCCCCTTGACCCCGTGGGTTTTCTTCGGTTTCCTCCCACACTCCAAATTTGTACAGGTTTGATAGACTAATTGGCTAATTGGTAAAATTGTAAATTGTCCCTAATGCGTAGGATAGTGTTAATGTGCGATTATCGCTGGTCGGCACGGACTCAGTGGGCCGAAGGGCCTGTTTCTGCGCTGTATCTCTAGAGTCTAAAGTCTTCCTTTGCCTGAAATCATTCTTTGTACATTGCCCTTGTGCATAGGGTAGTGTTAATGGTCAGAAATCGCTGGTCGGCACGGACTCGGTGGGGCCGAAGGACCTGCTTCCACGCTGTATCTCTAAACCAAACTAAGACAGCACCCGAGGTCAGGATTGAACCTGGGATGTGGAACTGTGAGCCATGCCTGGGTGAGCATGTCACATGACATCCGTTTACCCTCCGAAGTCATTTTCCTGTCTTTTTTTGGAAATCATTTATCATGGCATAAAAACAGGTGGGAGGACAAGGCATAATGAGGATACAAATTGTTTTACATTTTGATGGAGCATTTCTTTAAAAAAATAATTGACCCTAATGAGCAATTTAGAACTGCCTCAAAAAGGCAGCCAGCATGATCAGAGACCCATGCCACCCCGACCACGCTCTCATTTGCCTCCTGCCATTGGCAAGTAGAGGAGCACGAAAACTGTAACTTCCAGGTTCAGGAGCAGCTTCTTCCCTATAACCACCAGGCTATTAAACACTACAACCTCCAAATAGGCTCCAAACTACATAGACATGGGGACATTATTTTTGCATTGCTATTATCTTGTTATATGTCTGATTGTTTATATATATTTAGTGGTAAAATGGAGAGAATAAAGTTGGCTTAGATTAGTGTAAATGTGTGGTTCATGGCTAGTGTGGACTTGACCTTGAGTTAGAGATACGACATGATGAACATTTGGAATTCCCTACCCAAAGGGCTATAAGGGATCCATCTATATCTCCCTTGAACATATTCAGGAACTTGATCCCCTCAGCTTCTCCATCTCAGCGAATATATTTCTCCTCAGTAGGAAGCATCATACCCTATGTCCTGAAACTGATGCCCTCGTTCCATACCCTATGGGCAATAGAAGATATCCTCCCAACATCAATCTGTTTCTGAAGTCTGAAGCAGGATGTGAAGGGTCTTGAGTCTGAAGGAGGATCCTGACTGTCCATTGCCTCCACAGATGCTACCCGAGTTTCTTCAGCACTTTGTGTTTTGTTCAAGGTTCCAGCATCAGCAGTTGCTTGTCTCGCCCTTTCAGAAATGTCTACGAATGACCAGATACCCTACAGCTCCTAATTCTTATGCTTTTTACCTAGAAAGTGCGTATGAAAACTCAGTCTCCAGTTACAGCAAAGTACCAGCTTCAAAGTCACCTTGTTGAGTCTCATTGTCAGTAACCCATTTTCACCCAGCCCACGGCTAACAATGGCCCGTTTCCTTTCTTACTTTTCTGCATATCTTTCATTCATTTGTTCTATATCAACATCTATATCTCTTGTTTCCCTTTCCCCTGACTGTCTGAAGAAGGATCTCGACCCGAAACGTCACCTATTCCTTTCCTCCAAAGATGCTGCCTGTCCCGCTGAGTTACTCCAGCTTTTTGTGTCTATCTTCGGTTTAAACCAGCATCTGCAGTTCCAACCTACACATTAAATCAATCTCCGTTCAGTCTGCTACTTTTATTCCTCAGCAAGGGCCCCTTCAATGGTTCATTGGTACTATAATGTCACATGTAGTGATGATACATGTGAAATTCTTTGTTTTGTAAGAAATATTCAAACATAAAAGGGTTGGCTGGTAGGCAAAGCACAGATGTAGCATGCCCATTGCCCAGTTACCTTGCTCAGCTGGCACATTGTATGATCTCAGTATCTAGTTTGCATTACACATCAGTGAAATCATCCATGCCCCCACCCTACCCTCATCCTCACCGTCTCCTCCCTCCACTCCACTCCCCCTCCCACACACCCACTGAGACACTAAACTCAAAGCCAGCAAGCGTGTTGAGAATCTACCCTGCCCCAATCCCTTGGATCAGCCCTGCCCTGCCTTCATTAAGCCTGATAGGTGGCAGTTCTTGCAGGGCAGCTCCACATTGTCTAAACCACATTAGAGGCCTGTCGAGAAAGGCAGACTGTTGTAAAGTAGATCAGGCTCATTCATAGCCCACACCAAGTGCCTACCCTCTTGCAAGCCACCTACCGATGCTATCTGTTCAATAATACTTTTATTCCTGCAATTTGACAAAGGATTGCTGTTTCGAAGCCCTGGCAAATGTGTTGGTTACAGATCCGTAATAGTTTTCAACCCAGCCTGTGAAAGCTAACAAAGAGGACAGTGTCTCTTTAAGCACCTTGCTGCACATTGCACTGGGCTCCCAGCCCCCAATCGCCAGTTCCTATGGCGACGCAGCAGCGTATTTGTTCTCTGGGCTGTGGCTGCCGTTCACCAGGATCTCTCGAAAACAAAGTGGCCGATCACTTTGTGGACCTTCACTCTCCCCCCCGGTGTTCCCCCCCCCCCCCCCCCCCCCATGACTTCACCAAACCCTGCCCCCCCCCCCCCATTTCCAACCTCACTCCGCTGGGCAGATGAAGGGAAGAGAGCTTGGCAGGTGTGGGGTGGAGACGGGCGAGACATTTTCCATCCTAAGTGTTGATCAGAGGGTGGGACAATCTTCGCCCAAGGTGGACACAACATGCTTGAGTTACTCAGCTGATCAGGCTGCATCTCTGAAGAACATGAACAGGCGACATTTCAGCTTGAAACCTTTCATCAATCTGAACGAGGGTCCAGACCCGAAATGACTCCAATCCGTGTTCTCCAGAGATGCTGCCTGACCCGCTGAGTTTTCCAGCATTTTGTGTCTCTCTCTGGTATCTGTAGTTCTTTGTTTAAGAAGGAACTGCAGATGCTGGAAAATCGAAGGTAGACAAAAATGCTGGAGAAACTCAGCGGGTGCGGCAGCATCTATGGAGCGAAGGAAATGGGCAACGTTTCGGGCTGAAACCCTTCTTCAGACTGATGTAAGGGTGGGGGGCGCAGGAAGAAGAAAGGAAGAGGAGGAGCCAGAAGGCTAGAGGGAGAGTTGAGAAGGGGAGGAGACAGTAAGGACTACCTGAAATTGGAGAAGTCAATGGTCATACCGCTGGGGTGCAAACTGCAATCTGTAGTTCTTTGTTATAAACAACCTTTCCCTATTAGAATCAACCCTGGAATCTCCGATCGATGTCCTCCCGAACAAGCACAATGTCTTCCCTCACTTAACCCAACTTCACAGGGTATCCGAAGCATGATAGAAGTGCAAGTTATACAAGAAAGTACGATTGAGTTTCTCATAGGCCTACAGCACAGAAACAGGCCGTTCAGCCCATTGAGTCCATGCTGACCATCAAGCACACATTTACATCAATCGCACACTCATCCCAATTATTTTCCCCATATTCCCATCTAATCTTCCAGATTCCACCCAAGTTTACAGTGGCCAGCACAACTTTGGGATATGGGATGATATCGGAGCACCCAGGCGATGCTGTCCTGGTGCAGGTTTTCAGACCCAAAATGTCGACCACCTCTTTCGCTCCTCAGATGCTGCCTGACCTGCTGGGTTCCTTCAACAGCTAGTTTTGCTTTTGGCTACACTAGTCACAGCCTGTCAACCTGAAAACAACTCATTCATTCAGGCTCTTGGCTTTCTGTCCATTAATCAGTTTTCAATTGGTGTTGGTAGACTCCCTCAATTCCATGTGCACTAACCGGGTAGTGCTAACACCTCACAGCACTGGAGAGCCAGTTTGATTCAACCTCGGGTGCTGACTGTGTGGAGTTTGCACGTTCTCTCTGTGACTGCGTGGGTTCCCTCTGGGTGCTCTGGCCTCCTCCCACATCCAAAAGACATGCAGGTTTGTAGGTGAACTGGCCTCTGTTGTGCATGCAGTGGATGAGAAAGTGGGATAACATAGAACTAGTGCAAATGGTGATGGATGGTCAGCATGGACTTGGTGGGCCGAAGGGCCTGTTTCCACGTTGTATCTTTCAATTAATCAAACTTGCTGACCAACATCATGTGTGGGAGTTTATAAAAGCTTGCAAAGGTCCAATTATCCGGTATGACTACACCACATTCTCCGCTTCCCCTTATCTCCTCCACAAGTCTCAAAGAACACCAGTAGATCACAAGGTGACTTTCCCCATCATAAATCCACACAGGCTCTTCTCAATCCCATTGTTCTTCCCAAGGCGTTTTGTTGGTACGTTAATCAGTTTTTGATTACAGAATTCCCCTTGTTACTGACGTTAGGCTCAGCAGTTAGCAGTTCCCTGTTTTTTCTCCCCTAGTCCTAGTAGGCCCTCCTCGGTCATGACTGACCATGGGTGATGCATCCTAGTTTGCAGGTGATATGTGGTCGGATGCAAGCCTGGGCGATCGATGTCATATAGAGGACAGGCTGTTGCCCATGCAGCAGGTCCCCCCTCTCCACGTCCAAAGGAACAGCAGGGCCGTTAACAGTTTGGCACCAGCACCGTCGCAGGAGCTGCCAGAGCGAGGTTGTAGACAACGACGAACTGCCTTAGGGGCTCCGACTCCGGATTTTCTCCAGGTTTACTCCAGGAGCCTTTCCCATGACTGGATACGGCCGCAAGGCAGTGGAGGTTTTAAATCAGAGTTTTCCCTCTCCTAGATGGACTGTCTTCCCAGGCTGACAAGCCCCATCTGCCTGAGACTCATGGGGGCGGGAGCGTCTACCTTCCCGTGCAGGTCTATATGTCTCCCCTAATGCTCATAAATAGCTCTGAACTATATAGGCTTGAGCACATTGTTTTTGTCTTTGTTCTATAATGATGGTGTTTCCAGAGTACTATGTTAACACATCTATCAAGCTGCTGCAAGTTATAATTTCATTGTTGCGTTTAGGTACATATGACAATAAATCACTCCTTTACACTTGATCACAAATCCTAGCTTTCACTTCCCAGGACCAATGCCAGAATGCAGAGAATTTCAGAAAACAATATGCAGTCAATCAACTAACTGCACCTGTAAGAGTTTACACAAAGTGGTCGCCTGGATTTGAAAGAACGTTGAAAATACCACTGACAGCTTTTTGGGTACGTTCAATTGTGCGATAATAATGATCTGAAAATCAGCCAACATCAGCTTAGATTTATGGAGAGCCTTCAAAGAAGTAAATTCCCACAAGATGAGACAAGAAATAATGAGCAGCACAGAAAACTTTGGAAAAGAATAATAATTTTAAAGAACTTTTTTTCTTATATATATATATATTCACTCTCAGAATGTGGGGAGATAGCATCAAATGTCTCCCAGCCATTTCATAAGGCAATTAAGATTCAAACGTATTAACAAGTTTCGAATTATATTGCCTGATGAAGCAGATCCTCAAGGAACCAGATGGGCTTTTATGACAATCCGTCGGTTTTAGGGCCATCGTTACTGAGACAGCTTTTAAATCCAGATTCACTCCATAGACACAGTGAGCCCAGCATTTTACCATTGTGCTGCCATCCTCATTTAGCCATCGTGCTACCCCCCCCCCCCCCCCCCCCCCCCCCCCCAAACAGAGTATGAGCTGGAGAATTGTGGTACAGATACCACAGAACCAGACAAGATCATGGAACAGGATAGGGAGAAGCCATGAAAAGCATCTGGAACCAAGCACTAAATCGGCCTTCAACGGCTGCCGATTGCACATCTGGAAACACTTGGCTTGAACCTCTGCCTTCAATCAGACAGGGACAGAGTAACACAGAGACATTCCTTCATTTCCGCATCAGTACGGGGGCAGTGAGTGGTTTATTTTTGTACTCCTACGAGATGCACATTAATCCTAAAAAGTACACATTTCTGCAAATCTCAAAATATAATTTTAACTCTTGGAGCATGGCAATGAGATTCATTTCGTTGTTTACTGCATTTCGTTGTCTCTGTACTGTACACTGACAATGACAATTAAAGTTGAATCTGAGTCTGAATCTGAATCATATTGGATGGTGCCCAGTCTAATCTCCTGCGGGGTTGAATTAACCTTGCAGTGATCGCAATCACCTTCCATATTCATGATTACACTCCCAATCACCTGGCACTGACATTAATAATGTCGCTAAATTGAATTTAGGCAATTGTTTCTTCATTCTATAAACTTTAGAGATACAGTGTAGAATCAGGCCCTTCGGCCCACTGAGTCCATGCCGACCCCGTACACTAGCACTGCCCTACACATCAGGGACAATTTTACAACTTACCAAAGTCAATTAAACTACAAACCAAAACGTCCTTGGGAGTGTGGGAGGAAACCAGAGCACCCAGAGAAAACTCACAAGATCACAGGGAGACGTACAAACTCCTTGACAGACAGCACCTGTAGTCAGGGTCGAACCTGGGTCTCTGGCACTACAAGGCAACAAATCAACGGCTGCGCCGCTGTGCGGTTCCTAAATTCTGGGAAGGGACTGACGGGAAATCTGGAGACCAGGGGGACCATGAAGGTCTGAGAGCAGAGATAACATGCCAGAGGTTTGCAGGTTTAACAGGCACAGTTGCCAAGGGAGAAAGAGGAGTTATAACGCAGGTGGATTTACAAAAGGCATTTGATAAAATAAGGTACAGCACATAAAAACATAGAAACATAGAAAATAGGTGCAGGAGTAGGCCATTCGGCCCTTCGAGCCTGCACCGCCATTCAATATGATCATAGCTGATCATCCAACTCAGTATCCCATCCCTGCCTTCTCTCCATACCCCCTGATCCCTTTAGCCACAAGGGCCACATCTAACTCCCTCTTAAATATAGCCAATGAACTGGCCTCAACTACCTTCCGTGGCAGAGAATTCCACAGATTCACCACTCTCTGTGTAAAAAATGATTTTCTCATCTCGGTCCAAAAAGGCTTCCCTCTTATCCTTAAACTGTGACCCCTAGTTCTGGACTTCCCCAACATCGGGAATAATCTTCTTGCACTTAACCTGTCCAAACCCCTTAAAACAATTGGGAGGTATTGTTAAAATGGATAGAGGAATAATTAAAGGACAGAATAGGAGGCAATTAATATTCATTAATGGTTTGTTAATTAAATTGATCAGCCCAAACGATGTATCACAGAATGATACAGCACCTGACATGACACAGGTGGAACTTCCCTGTAATGTTTCCAATGAAGACCATACTGGCTCTGATGGACTGAACAACTATTGAGCTAGTATGGTCAATTAATTAATTTAATTAACTATCCACTCTCTGGAGACTCTCTGATTATCTTTAATTGGATTTTATCTTGCACTGAACGCTATTGTGTTTATCTGTATGTATCTGTCATGTATCTGTATGCTATGGATAACTCGATTGTAATCATGTAGACTTTCCGCTGACTGGTTAGCACACAAAAGCTTTTAACTGCACCTCAGTATATGTGACAATAAACTAAACTTAAATTCCAAATCGGTTCTACTCCCCAATTCATTCCTAACAGATTTGTACCTTTTTTGAATATTGCTCTAATTCCCTTTTGAAAGTTCTCAATAAAGGGCCTGTCCCACTTTCACGACATAATTCAAAACCTCTGCCGAGTTTAAAGGACCTAAAAAAAAAATCAAGATGGTGGTAATGTACAAACTAACTACGACCTGCCACGACTATGTTCATGAACTCCTTCGAGTATGTCCACAAATTCCCACCACTATTTCGATGCCATCCTTACTAGTAAAAAGTTGCAATTTTTTTCATCCTGACCATTTTTTTTAACTCGTGGACATTTTTTATCGGGCTGGAATAAACGTCCCGACTTACCCGATGCCCCGAGTACCTACGGCTAGCATAACGAGCCGCTACGATATATCTACGAACTCCTACAGCCTCGTTACGAACATTCTGCGAGTTTGAATCAAGGGGAAAAGTCGGGAGAATTCGTGAATAACTCGTGAAAGTGGGACAGGCTTTTAAATCTGCTTCCACCATCCTGTTCATTCCAACCCATCATGTAAAGAAACTTATCCTTCTTGGAACCCTGGTATTCGTTGATTATTGTCACGAGCAATACAGAGGAAAAGTACAGAGAAAAGCTTTTGTTTGCACGCTGTTCTATTGAATCAGATAATACTGTACATGAGTGCAGCAATGTAGCTTTGCAGCTCCAGAGAAAAAAACCCAATGCCTGTAACAAGATAGGTTGAAGGATCGGGTCTCCAGCCTAGTTTATGGGCCGAGGGGCCTGTTTCTATGGTGTATCTTCAAAACTTAAAAAAAAAAACTTTATTACTTTAACCAGTTTTCTTTCAGCCGACATTAAACTCTAGTCACTTGAGTGGAAGAGCATTACGTGACATTTCATTTCAACTGCGTGCTATTTTCTATCCCATGGAGTTATCTGTAGGGAAAGCTTTCCCTTCTGGTTGAAACGGCTGAATGTGAGAGAGTGAGGCCTCAGGGACATGGTTTTGCTGATTATGGCCTCCCGCACAGTGGGAAATGGTGGGAAATTTCAGCAGCCTGTAATTTACTCCAGCTGCACGGTTCTTCATCTGACCCCATCCTCCGCCTGAAGCCTCTTGAGATATTTTTTTTAAATGACAGCTCCGAAAGACGTGGGACAGCCCCACGCTGCCAGGCTCCTCACTGCTCCATGCTGCCAGGCCCCTCACTGCCCCTCACTGCCCCACGCTGCCAGGCCCCTCACTGCTCCACGCTGCCAGGCCCCTCACTGCTTCACTCATAGACTCTAAGGACATCAGTAAGCTGGAAAGAGCGCAGAGAAGATTCGTGAGGATGTTGCCAGGACCTGTTGGCCTGAGCTAAAGGTGGTACAGCAGCTGAGTAGCTGCCTCACAGCACTGGAGACCCGGGTTCGATCGCGACTATGGGTTCTGTCGGTGTGGAGTTTGCACGTTCTTCCCGTGATCACGTGCGTTTTCTCCGAGGTCTTCGGTTTCCTCCCACACTCCAAAGACAGACTGGTTTGTAAGTTGTGTGAGAAAGAACTGCAGATGTTGGTTTAAATCGATGGTACACACAAAATGCTGAGTAACTCAGCGGGACAAGCAACATCTCTGGAGAGAAGGAATGGGTGACATTTCGGGTCTCGACCTGAAACATCACCCATTCCTTCTCTCCAGAGATGCTGCCTGTCCCGCTGAGTTACTCCGGCATTTTGTGTCTACCCTCTAGTATGTGACATTTTCTCTGTAAAAAAGGTTCTGATTGTCTACCTCATCTATGTCTCTCATAATTTATATACTTCCATCAGTTGTCCGACCGATCTTTTGTCGCTGGTTGTGGTGGGACTAGAACTCGATGCAGGCCTGCCTCATGCTAACACGGTCTTTGTGTACAAATTATTCTGGGCATCATATGTTGGGCATCTCTCAAAGCCATTAGCGAAATGTTCACGCACACTCACCATTGTCAACACAAAGTCTAATGTGTGGACATGCTGAATCACAAAACAAGACTCTTAATGCAGCCACGTACTGTATACAGAAACATTAAACCTTCAAACTAAATACAGACGCATATACACACATGCACAAGAGTGCAGGACCACCCTGGAAAAAAGTTTCAATCGCTCGACTACCCTCTCAAGCATTCACAAAAGGATCTTGATAAAAATCCAACCCTTCATTCAGAATTATCTGCTCCCCGCCCCTGGTTTCTGGAGGGCGAGGTCAGTCCAAGTTTCTGCTATGACTCAAGCCCACAGTGTGAGACAGGCAGGCTCCTTGATAGCTCGGAGTGGGAGGATATGCCATGCTAGATTGTTTTTGTAGTAAGGCAGAGCAACTTAGTGAAGCATATGCACAATGTGTTTGTTCAAATCGAAGATAGACACAAAATGCTGGGGTAACTCAGTGGGACAGGCAGCAACTCTGGAGAGAAGGAATAGGTGACATTTCGGATCGAGCTCTCTTCCTCTTGGCAGAAAGGTGAATTTTTGTAAACTGACCTTCATGAGGTAAAACGTTTAAAACCACCTTAGATTTTCTTCATGCTCACAGCGATGCAAAGTACTTTTTTTGCGATCATTGTTTATATAAGATGAATACCACAAAAGGCAGTACTTAAGCTGGAGAACATGCAGTTTGACAATCGAGACTGTTCATTGTAATTTAGTTTCGAGATGCAGCATGGAAACAAACCTTTCAACGCACAGAATCCATTATAGGTCATTTCACTTTCTCATTCACTCCCTACAGACTCAGGACATTCCAGACTATATTATTTACACAAAAAATAGTTCTAGAACCATTTCATTTCTGTAATTTCCTTAAAGCAATTTTAATTTGTCAGAATTTTGAATTTTATGTTTAGTTCAGTTTTGAAATTGTTTAGTGATACAGCGTGGCCTTTCGGCCCATTCAGTCCACACTGACCATTGATCACCTGTGTCACACAAGTTCTGTGTGGTCCCACTTTTGCATTCACTCAGTGGACGATGGACCTACAGACTGGCACGTCTTTGAATGTGTGAGGAAACCAGAGCAGGGTGTACGTGCAAACTCCGTGCAAACAGCACCCAAGGTGAAGATTGAACTTGGGCCTCGAGTGTTGTGGGGCAGCAGCTTAACCAGCTGCGCCACTATGTCTCATGCAAGCCCTCAGCCTGAAAGGTCCCTGCCCGATAAAAAATGTTGTGATCTTCATCTCCAACAACCTAGGTTCAATTCAGACCTCTGAGAGCTAGCAGATGATGTAAGGCAGCAACTCTACCGCTGTGCCACCTTGCAGTCCATCAAATGTGGCACAGCGGTAGAGTTGCTGCCTTACATCATTTGCAGTGTCAGAGACCCAGGTTCGATCCCGACCATGGATGCTGTCTGTACGGAGTTTGTACGTTCTCCCTGTGACCGAGATCTTCGGTTTCCTCCCACACTCCAAAGACGTACAGGTCTGTAGGTTATTTGTCTTGGTAATACAATTACAATACCGTTTATTTGTCATTTGAACCTCAAATGAAATTCAAACAAAATTTGGTTTCTGCAGTCATACAACAAGAAAAGAACACCACACCCCGACACAATTTACACAAGCATCTGGTATAAGTGTAAACTTTCCGTAGTGTGTAGGAAAGTGTTAGTGTGCGGGGGTTGCTGGTCTGTGCAGACTCGGGGGGCCGAAGGGCCTGTTCCCGCTCTGTATCTCCAAAACTAAACTAGACTGAATGGCCTCCTTTAAATAAGGAGTTAAGCTTGTGAAAATGTACATAGTTTCCCTAACAAGCATCTCAATTCCATGGCAATTTCTGATGGGCAATTAACTTCAGCCTAGCCAGCAGCCACCCAACCCTGTGAATCAGTTTAAACAAAAGCAATGCTTTGGTCTGTTTTTCTTAATAAGTCTAGCGTTTCATTATAAATAATGTCTGTCGAGTGTCGAGTGTTATACAGAGGAAGTGGAACTGTAATGGTCCAGCCAACAATCCCAGTGCAATCAACTCCCCCCTCAGGGTGACGGAGAAGAACACTGGCAAATGGAGACAGGCTCTCCGCCGTTTCAGACACATTTTTGATCTTTACACAAGTACAGTGGAATGTGCCTGTCTGCCTTTTGGGAAAGTCTAGAGCTGCAAAGGTGAAGTGCCAGTACTCCCAAGGGTTGCCAAGAAAGTAGATAATACATTCTTGATGGTGGACCAAAAATGCTGGAGAAACTCAGCGGGCGAGGCAGCATCTATGGAGCAAAGGAAATAGGCAACGTTTCGTCCCGAAACGTTGCCCATTTCCTTTGCTCCATAGATGCTGCCTCACCCGCTGAGTTTCTCCAGCATTTTTGTCTACCTTCGATTTTCCAGCATCTGCAGTTCCTTCTTAAAGAGTTGACGTGGAAAAGCTTTTCCCACTGAGAGTAGGGAAGATTCAAACAAGGGGACATGACTTGAGAATTAAGGGACTGAAGTTTAGGGGTAACTTCTTTCTTTACTCAGAGAGTGGTAGCTGTGTGGAATGAGCTTCCAGTGAAGGTGGTGGAGGCAGGTTCGTTTTTATCATTTAAAAATAAATTGGATAGTTATATGGATGGGAAGGGAATGGAGGGTTATGGTCTGAGCGCAGGTATATAGGACTAGGGGAGATTATGTGTTCGGCATGGACTAGAAGGGTCGAGATGGCCTGTTTCCGTGCTGTAATTGTTATATGGTTATATGGTTAAACAAAATACATTCTTGATCACAGTTTGGTGTTCGTAAGGTCATAAGGAACAGGAGTAGAATTAGGCCATTCGGCCCATCAAATCTTCTACGCCATTCAATCATGGCTGATCGATCTCTCCCTCCTAACCTCATTCTCCTGCCTTCTCCCCGTAACCTCGGACATCTGTATTCTAAAACAAATAATGCAGTCCCGCTTCAATGAAATATAAACGCTAGAGTCCTCACAATGTAGCTGGAGTGAGTTGGGCTTACATGGCATTAGGGGTTACCAACACTGGGTGAATTCCTCCAGCTTGCATCGCGACCTCTCACCTATAACTGAAGATGGGAGGCCAGGAATATGATGAAGGCAGGTCAGTATCTCGACTTTCTAACAGACTGTCTGTGGAATTCTCTGCCTCAGAGGGCGGTGGAGGCAGGTTCTCTGGATGCTTTCAAGAGAGAGCTAGATAGGGCTCTTAAAAATAGCGGAGTCAGGGGACATGGGGAGAAGGCAGGAAAGGGGTACTGATTGGGGATGATCAGCCATGATTGCATTGAATGGCAGTGCTGGCTCGAAGGGCCTACTCCTGCACCTATTGTCTATTGAAAGAGAATTAGCATTTCGCCAAATACACCAACAAACCTTCACAGATATAGTGTAGGAGGTGTCCTGAACAGTTGCATCACGGCTGGTACAGCAATTCTAATGTACGAGGACGCTGAGTGTGGTGAATTCCGCAAAGACCATCGCACCCACCATTGAAGATATATACAGGAGACGGTGCTTCAAGGTGGCGGCATCTATCGTCAAAGACTCCAACCATCCGGCCCAAGCCCTCTTCTCGTCGGGCAGGAGGCATAGAAGCATCAAGTCCCACATCGCATGGTTCAGGCACAGCTGCTTTTCTACAACCATTGGGTTCTTCAACCAACCTGCACAACCAGTAACATGGTGACGCAAGGGTAGAGTTGCTGCCTTACAGCGCCAGACCACGTGGGTTTTCCCTGGGTGCTCCGGTTTCCTCCCACACTCCAAAGACATACAGAAGGGTTTCGGCCCAAAACGTTGCCCATTTCCTTCGCTCCATAGATGCTGCTGCACCCGCTGAGTTTCTCCAGCACTCTACCTACAGGTTTGTACAATTTGGCTTTGGTAAAAAATGTAAATTGGTCCTAGTGTGTAGGATAGTGTTAATGTACAGGGATTGCTGGTCAGCACGGACTTGGTGGGCCGAAGGGCTGTATCTCTGCACTAAACTAAACTAACCCTAATCCTACCTTAGCAATGAAACACTATGGACCTCCTCTTGCTACCATAAACTTGTTTTTAAACTGTGTTGTGCTGTTTTTATGCAGTGTCATAGTCTATGTGCCCTCGATGCTGCTGCAAGCATGATTTTCAGTGCACTTGTATCTCACCAGACTCGCACAGATGACAATAAACTTGACTTGACTTGAAATTCTCCGCCCCCAGTATTGATTCATCCTTCTGACAAACTGCCTTCGAGGCTAATGAGTAAAGCAACAAATTAGGCCACCTTAATGTCAATCCACACTGCCATGTAACTGTGGGACACAGGAATAAAAAGGAAAAAAAAAAAAAAAAAGGTAAAAAGGGGCCTTTTTAGTTCAGTATAGGGATACAGCGCGGAAACAGGCCCTTCGGCCCACCTCCCCACCTATCAGCAATCTCCGCACATTAACACTATCCTACACACACTAGGGATAAGTTACAATTATTACCAAGCCAATTAACGTGTACGTTTTTGGAGTGTGGGACGAAACCGGAGAAAACCCACGCAGGTCACGGGTATAAAGTATTGACTCCATACAGATAGCACCCATAGTCAGGATCGAACCCGGATCCTTGGAGCTGTAAGGCAGTGACTGAGCTGCTGCGCCACTGTGCCGCACCAAGCTTAGTACACAATGTCAACTTGTTCAAATCAGCCACTTACAAGGCAATAGGAAGCTTGAGTAAATACAGGCTGCTGCGGAGCAGGTTCCTAAGTGCTGGGAGATAATTCTGGGACGTACAAGCCAAGTCTCTTTCCTTAGGAGGCCAGAGGCAGAACAGGTCTTCCCTCAGCCACTGAGGCCTCCCCCTTCCCCAAACCCTCGTCTGCCCCATGCATCGACTCAGAATTTGCCTCTATACTCAAGTTTGACATTGCACTTATGTACAGTATTTCTGATCTGTTGGGATAGCATGCAAAACAAAGCTCTTTTTATTGTACATCGGTTCACACGACAATAATAAACCTAAATCTAATATGTAGAATCACGAGAGGCAACAACAGGGTAGACAGTCAAAACGTTTTTCCAGGGTGGAAATGTCAAAGGCTCGAGGGCATGGCTTTGCGGTGAGGGCAACAAAGTTCAAAGGAGATGTACGAGGCAGGAATGTTTCCCCCCCCAAGAGTGGTGGGAGCCTGGGACACACTGCCATCGGCAGCAGTGAAGGCACATATGACAGAGGCAGTGAAGAGGCTTTTAGACAATTCAATACACAGGGAAAGGAGGAGCATGGATCACAAGTAGACAGATTAGATTAGTTTAATATGACATTAGGTTCGGCTCAGACATTGTGGACTGAGGGCCTGCTCCTGTGTTGTAGGACTGGAGATCCTTTGAGGGATCTGGGGTTCCTTGGACCAAGACGAGTACAGTTAAGAGAGAAGGAAGAAAGCTCAGCAACCAGGAAATATTTTGGCAACTGGCGGAAACTTTAGACAGGATTGAGGACATTATTTTTCACCTAAATTGCAGTGGGGGCATGGAATGCAAATTAGAGGGCAGTGGAGGCAGAAACCTTGGGCACATCTGAGAAGTATCTAGATTTAAAAAATTTTTTTTTTTTTTTTTGTAAATCTAGATGAACACTCAAATTGCCGCTAACCTACCAAACTGTGGAAAGAGAGGTTAAATCAACATGGATATAAGAGACCAAATAGACTCCTTTTGTAATGTAAATTCCTATGCTCCATCATTCGTACCCTGCCATCTAAAACCCTACCAGTCTGATGCCACCTTAATTGTCCTCTAAATTGCTTCTATTTTGCTGGGAGTCAGTGCGAACATGTTTTAAAATAGTAGCGTGAATAGATGATCAATGATCGGAGAGGACTTTGTGGACCTATTTCCATACCGTTGAATCAAAATGTTCTCATATTAATAGAATCGGAGACTCAAATTCATCAAGCATACATTTCAATGCTTTATATCACTGGAGGACATTGGTAGAATCAATTAGCAGTTACGTAATTAATTATCAGTTCTGTTTCAAATCTCTTTCGGAGCTTAGATATTCCTGTGCAATCGATTTTGGCTGTTCCCTCAAAAATAACAACTTCAAAGTCAGGCACTACAACCCCATACTGCACACCCATCCTCCCGACAATGATAACACCAGCGGTCAAGATAAGGTGAATCCCAATAGCATCGAGAGAGAAAGCAGGCCAGGGACTGAGATCTTTGTGCGTGGGCAACTAGATCTTCTTGTGACCAAGTTCAAGTTCAAGTTTACATTTATTGTCACATGCACCAATTGGTACAGTGAGATTTGGGTTACCATACAGCCATATGAACAAATAAAGACACGACACACGATAGAATTTAACATAAACATCCCCACACAGCGGAATCAACGTTTCCCACGGTGGGGGAAGGCAACAAAGTTCAGTCAACCTCCTCTTCATTGTTCACCCGTGGTCGGGGCCTCCGGAGCCCTCCACAGTCGCCACTACAGGCAGCCCGATCCTCAGGCCCTCCCGCCGGGGTGATGGACCAGCACGCCAACCCCACCTCCCAGCCAGCAATTTCTGCCTTCACATCTGCTTTAGGCCAGCGGGGATTAAAAAATAACATCAGAGGCGACAAAGAACAACACAGCAAGAGGAGAGAAAGTGAAAGTGAGAGAGAAAATACAGGAAGTTTGGGAGAGAATGAGGGAAAGAAGAAGGAAGTCAAATGTGCATCCTGTGGCGTCTTTCACAAACACAGAACAACTAGAACGCAAATAGGGTCACAACGAATTTCTTCCGAATCAGAGGCTTGGAATTTGGAATTCCTATGAGCAACAAGTGTTTAATTGTCTTATGTACAGACAATGTACGGAACCATGATATTCCCACTTGTGGCAGCATAACAGTCCTAATAAATGGAAGATGCAGATAATATACAAGAAATACTTTCAATAAATTAATAGCCAGGCTACTAGCGTGAAAAAAAACGCCTAAAATCTTAGTCCAACCAAAGACAGTCCATGGAAGTTCATAGTATAGGTCAGTGTTGTAAACTGGAAGACAGCGAATGTTTTGTCACCAATACAGTATATTCAAGAGTGAGATTTCTCGACGTTAAAAAAGACTTGAGGAACAAAATCGCCGTAATTTAATGGAGCATGTTTGAAGGGCTGAATGATTGACTCCTGCCTCTTTATTTTCTTCTTTGCTCTATCTAATGCACTTGAGTCTGAACTGATTGCATCTATGTATAGTATGTCTGGTCTGCTTAGTATACAAAATAAGGCTTCTCACTTACATCGATGCAAGTGACAATATTAAACCTAAACACAATGTTTAAGAAGGAATTGCAGATGCTGGAAAAATCGAAGGTAGACAAAAATGCTGGAGGAACTCAGTGGGTGATGCTAAACCTAAACACAAGGCAATTTTACCCATCAAAATTCCCCTTAGCTAAATGGTCACTCTTTAATAATGTGACATTTTGTGAAGGAAATATTTCCATTTCCAAATATCCCTCTCTCCTTCCTCCTGTAGTACAGGCGACAATAGTGAACCTGAACCGTTATCACACCAATGGAAAATCTGCCATTATTTTCTTTTGCAATTAAAGTAACCCCTCGTAATAACGGACCTCGGAGGGGGACGAGGTGGGGAGGATGATGCCGTCTGTCCGTTATAACCGAGCAGGGGGGGGGATTAAACATTAACTAATTTATATTAGTGATATTATATTATATATTTATATTAGTGATATTATATTATAATATTAATCTAATATATTATATTATATTAATTTATATTATCGATATTATTAACTCGAGGTCGAGAGGAAAGGAACATGGCTTTGCGGGGGGGGGGGGGGGGGGGGGGGAATTAATGGGCCTGGGAGCCACAGAACCCCCAGCCTCACACGCAGTGCACCAGGGATGGGCCCTGTCCTCACACCCCCTTTATGCTGCTCTCTCTCTCTCCTCTCCAGTGACCAGTAGCTCCTGCCATGTGGTGGCAGGAGCTCTGTCTACTCTGTCCAACGGGAGTCTCTGTCCACTATCTCTCTAACCAAAATCTCTGTAGAGAGGTCCTTTATTGTGAGGGTTTACTGTATTTATCTCTAAGCTTTATGCAAACTGCGGGGTGGGGTGGAAACACAGCGCTCGCAAAGTATGGGGTCAGTCATTCAATGGGAAGATAATAAATATTCTCTCTCTCTCGCTCTCTCTTTCTAAGGCTCAATTGTAAAGGCTCAATAATTAAATGTATTCAAGGCAGAGATTAATAACTTTTAAGGGAATTAGGGGATGGGGATTAGCACCAGAAAGTGTTGCTGAGGTAAAGGAAGAGCCATGATGTTATTGAGCGGAGGAGCAGGCATGAGGGGCTGAATGGCCTTTTCCTCCTTCTATTTCATGTTACATTCTTCTCTGACTAAAGGAGATGCGATATAGCCAAGCATCCTCCCCTAATCGCGGCATCTGTGCACCACGACTGATAAAACAATTGGCCATTTATCCCGGTCGGGTTTACAACCTTCAGATGAAGTCGTTGAGCTCCTGTTTTTTGCAAAAGGCCTGGAGGCCAGTCAGAAGAGAGAGCGCTTTCTTCGCTTCCCTTTGCAACTAAAGATGGAAGTAACACGAGTAAAAGCCTTTTAAAAGGTCCCCACAAAGTCGATCATTGTGAGCCGAACGTGGACAAAGACACCGACTATTTGCAGTCTTTTTGACTCAGGCCGCGGTCTGCAGTTCTGCGGAGAGACAAACAACCTCTTCAAACGCAGGTGGCTGCTCCAACCACATTGCAAAGCTGCACTCCTCATACACAATCCACCACAGAGAGGTTCCCCCAACAAAGAAAGAACTGCATTTCCATAGCGCCGTTTGCACACCTGTTGACATCCCAAGGCTGGTGCAATGAAAACAAATTTCTTCACCAAAACAGTGAATATTGGGGGGGGGAAAAATGGCACGAAGTTCTGGAGTCACTAGCGGATCAGGCAGCATCTTTGGAGAGTGTGGATAGATGATCTATTAGGATGGGAGTTAGATTTAGCTCTTAGGGCTAAAGGAATCAAGGGATATGGGGAAAACCAGGAACAGGGTACTGATTTTAGATGATCAGCGATGATCATATTGAAAGGCGGCACTCGCTCGAAGGGGCCGAATGGCCTACTCCTGCACCTATTTTTCCATGTTTACCATGTTTTCCATGGTATATGGACACACTGATCTGTTCTGTATTCATGCCTTCTATATTGTGTTGTGCTGAAGCAAAGCAAGAATTTCATTGTCCTATCTGGGACACATAACAATAAACTCTCTTGAATCTTGAATCTTCAGTCTGAAGGGTCTTTTTTCTATGGATGAGACCTAATTAGGTGACCACAAACAGACCAGAAGCAACAGAGAAGGCTCTCCAGATAGTCAAACAGCACTCAGCTCAGTGGACTGGATCTGACATTAGATGTTCCCACAACATAGTTCTGCTGGCATGTGATAATGCACAATAGCATTGTGGAGCATCTTGTGTCTTAGTGCAACACTGATTCTCCTTACTCAACTTTTGCATAAACATCCACAATATGTTGATAGATGATGAGCCGAGATCCCCTTTTCTTTTTGCACGCAAGGCTTACGCAACATCAAAACATGATCTAATCATGAGTCAAAAAGGCAGCCAACTTAACTGTTCAAATACCGTTTCTCGCGAGTTTTAAGTGACAATGAAAAGGATTTGGGTTTGAATTGTTTAAGAAAGATCTGCAGATGCTGGAAAAATCGGAGGTAGACAAAAATGCAGCGGGTGAGGCAGCATCTATGGAGCAAAGGAAAGGGTGCCGTTTTGGGTCGAGACCCTTCTTCAAACTTGTCAGATTCGCACAGCACTTCACAGCCAATTAAATGTAGTCATTGACGGAAGTATTTGAGTAACTCAACAGGTCAGACAGTATCTGTGGAGGGAATGGACAGATGATGGTTTGGGTTGGGACCCTTCTTCAGATACTTGTGCCTCCAAGTTTAGTCACTGTCATAATATTGAACATTTCTGCGGCCAATCTGTGTACAATGAGCTCCCACAATCATTGTGCTTAAGAGCAAGTAATCTGTTTTGTTAATGTTGCCCAAGGGATAGTTGTTAAGCTTGAAGAATAACTCGCTGCTTTTTAAAAAAAAAGATTGCCTCAGGGATCTTTTAACCATGGTAGACTTTAGATTTTAGAAATACAGCGCAGAAACAGGCCCTTTGGCCCACAGAATCCGTGCCGACCCTATACACATATACACACACACACAATTTTACAACTTACCGAAGCCAATTAACCTAGAACCTTGTATGTCTTTGGAGTGTGGTACGGAGCAATATTCTCTCAATATTCACTGGCTCCTGTTATGCATTTAGTACAGCATAGCTCAATATTCACCCCAAAGTAATGAGACTGCCTTAATACACATGGTCGCTGCAGAAATATAAAACACTACAGGTCTCTATTCCCTTTTCCATTATGAGTACCTATGCGACCTTATCTTCTACCATCCTGCTTCACAATGCTCCGTGCCATGATCATATTGAATGGCGGTGCAGGCTCGAAGGGCCGAATGGCCTACTCCTGCACCTAATTTCTATGTTTCTATGTGCCATGGTGTAATACAATGTTAAATTGAAGTTAAGAGATTTATGTAGACACAAGGAACTGCAGATGTTGGTTTACACAAAAAAAGTTACAAAGTGCTGGAGTAACATTGGATCAGGCAACATCTCTGGGGAACATGGTTATTTCCAGTCAGGTCCATTCTTCAGACTGGTTTCATAGAAACATAGAAACATAGAAATTAGGTGCAGGAGTAGGCCATTCGGCCCTTCGAGCCTGCACCGCCATTTAATATGGTCATGGCTGATCATCCTACTCAGTATCCCGTACCTGCCTTCTCTCCATACCCTCTGATCCCCTTGGCCACAAGGGCCACATCTAACTCCCTCTTAAATATAGCCAATGAACTGGCCTCAACTACCCTCTGTGGCAGAGAGTTCCAGAGATTCACCACTCTCTGTGTGAAATAAGTTCTTCCTCATCTCGGTTTTAAAGGATTTCCCCCTTATCCTTAAACTGTGACCCCTTGTCCTGGACTTCCCCAACATCGGGAACAATCTTCCTGCATCTAGCCTGTCCAACCCCTTAAGAATTTTGTAAGTTTCTATAAGATCCCCTCTCAATCTCCTAAATTCTAGAGAGTAAAAACCAAGTTTCAGAGGTTTATGCACCCTTCTGCTTCAGTAGAAGGCTTGTAAAGCCTTTTAAGTGTAGATTGGTGAAGGGCATTATAAATGAGATCACCTCATTTGTTTTGAAAAAAAAAGCTAAGGTGTGCTGATTCCCTCTGGCGCTTGCTCTCATTAATCCTCGCCGGGTTTACGCAAAGGTTTTCTTTCATCAAATAGTCTGGTTCTTCTGCCTTGTTGATCAGTCAGCGAGCAGCATTCACTCAGGTGACATGGAGACCAGTTAGTCCAGTTATAGACCACCAAGCACCCAGCCCCCAGCTCCTCCCGCACCACACCCTGGGGCCCAGGACCCCCTGCTCACAACAACAACGTTCTGCCTCTTCAAAGCAGCTTTGCTATAGCAGTACGGTGCGTTAAGGAAATAAGATAAGTTATTTACAATGAAGGTCTGGAGAAGGTTCTCAATCCGAAATGTCACCTATCCATGTTCTCCAGAGAAGCTGCCTGCTCCGCTGAGTTACTCCAGCACTTTGTGTCTTCTTTTTTTAAACCAGCATCTGCAGTTCCATATGTGCAGGAAGGAACTCACGGAGCATTGTGAAGCAGCATGGTAGAAGACCTTGGAGTGGAAGATAAGGTCGCATAGGTACTCATAATGGAAAAGGGAATAGAGACCTGTAGTGTTTTATATTTCTGCAGAGACCATGTGTATTAAGGCAGTCTCATTACTTTGGGGTGTATATTGAGCTATGCTGTACTAAATGCATAACAGGAGCCAGTGAATATTGAGATAATATTGCTCCGTACCACACTCCAAAGACATACAAGGTTCTAGGTTAATTGGCTTCGGTAAGTTGTAAAATTGTGTGTGTATGTGCAGGAAGGAACTGCAGATGCTGGTTTAAACCGAAGATTGACACAAAATGCTGGAGTAACTTCAGACTGGGCTTCAGACCCTTCCGAAGGGTCCCGACCCAAAACATCACCCAGAGATGCTGCCTGTCCTGCTGAATTACTCCAACACTTTGTGTGTATCTACAGTTCCTTATCTCTCTCAACACTTGCCAGGCTTTGTCCCACCCCCACCTCTGCTTTCCAGCATTCTTCCCACTACTGCATGCGGAGATATTAAGATGGTCTGAAGAAGGATCTCGACACCCATTCCTTCTCTCCAGAGATGCTGCCTGGCCCTCTGAGTTCCCCCGGCATTTGGTGTCTATCTTCAGTTGAAAAAAGCATCTGCAGTTACTTGCTACACACACCGAGTCCACAACCTTAAGCCTATGAGCAATACGGGATCACAAAGATGAAATGAAAATAGGGTCACGATAAGAATTAATTTATTTTTTAGATTACTTTATTGTAACACTCAGAGAGATGGAGAATCGTAGCACTGCTGTGTGGTGGTGAAGCTACTGGACAAGCAATCTTTGATCCAGAGACACGTTTAAAATGGGGAATTTAAGTAATTATATAACCTGGAATTGAAACACTTAAGTTAGCCTGACTAACGGAAGCCATGAGATTGCTGCAAATAAACTGCTGTTTCACTGCTATTTGTCAAGGAAGGAACCGTCTTGTTCTGACTTAGTGTGGACCAGATGTGACTTCAGATAATGGGGTTGACTTTAAAATGCCTCCTTATTCAGGGATTGGTTAAGGGCCGGTCCCACTGTACGAGCTAATTCAAGAGCTCTCCCGAGTTAAAACAAAAAAATCAAACTCGTGGTAAGCATGTAGAATGTACGGGGCGGGTACATCGGAGCTCGGGACGTCTCTTAGCGGCTCGTAACGCTAACGGCAGGTACTCGGGAAACGCGGGAAGCTCGGGAAGATTTTTCAACATGTTGAAAAATGTCAACGAGAGCCACGAGTACCTACGAGCGGCCATTACCGTAATTCTCCGAGTTCGAATCAGGGGAAACTCGGGAGAACTCTTGAATTAGCTCGTACAGTGGGACAGCCCCAGTCTGAAGAAGGGTTTCAAATGCAGATACCTCTCCACCGGGTGAGCAATGCCCATCCCGTGAATCAATGTATCAAAGGGTAACTGATTTTCTTTCAGAATAACAGCGTTGATCAATGAAGTTTTTAGATGCTGTATATGTATGCGTTAAAGTCAATAATCAGATATTGTAATACATTCTGCGCACCATTTTAAGATGAGAAAAAATCTCAGTTAAAAAGCTTGAGGATTACTTGAGATAGGGTGGAAGAAGGTTTATGAGCACCGTGAACCATGGCATGGTACAAATAGCATGTTCCTGTGCTGAAAATTCAATGCATGTCTGTTCCACTATCCAGTCCAGGCCTTTGCATAGACTGACTCAACAGGTTGTTTCACGTACACAGAGATCACAGACTTGTTGTGTTCCCAAGCTTTACTCATGAGCTTAATACCATCCACCTGCCCGAGAAAATTCCAGCACAGATGGAATTTCACCTGCTCCACATACCTGTCAAGTTATCTAAATCGAAAATTCAAAACACAGTCAGGTTCAAGGCTTCTAATCAGAGGGAAACATCTCAAGCCCACCACATCTCTCCATAACACATATCTACAGTGCCAAACTTTCTGTGTTTGATCTTACCAACAGGTATTGTACTGCAACTTGCATTTCTCCTTCTTAGACATTTAGAGATAGTGTGGAAACAGGACCTTCTGGCAATAGAGTCCGCACCGACCTGTAATCACCCTATACAATAGTTCTATCCTACACATTAAGAACGATTTACAATTTTACAGAAACTATTTACCATTAGGTACAATTTACCGTTAGGCATTAGGGACAATTTACCATTTGATCAAAGCCAATTATCCTACGACTTGTAAGTCTTTGGAGTGTGGGAGGAAACCCGAGAACATGGAGAAAACTCACGCAGGTCATGGGAAGAACATACAAACTCCGTAGAGGCAGCACCCGCAGTCAGGATCGAAACCAGATCCTGACCACCAATGCTGTCGAAATGGAGTTTGTACACTTTCTCCGTGACCTGTGTCGGTTTTCTCCGGGTGTCCCAGTTTCCTCCCACACTCCAAAGGCGTACAGGTCATGGTAAATTGTATACCATCTGGTACAATTGTGTAAATTGTCCCTAGTGTGTGTGTGTAGGATAGTGTTAGTGTGCGGGGATCGGTCTCGGCGGGTCGAAGGGTCTGTTTTCTCGCTGTATCTCAAAACTAAACTAAAACATTTTCAATGCACTGAATATTGGCACTTATTCCCAAAGGACTGACTGCCTCCAGATTAACCCCCATTTCACACATTCCCAGAGCACAGCTGTCTTGGATTCGGACTGTCATGTGGCATTGAATATAGAGGATTGCCTGTGGCATGTCAAAGAATCTGCACACACAATGAAGCTGACCCCCATCCCCCTCCCCCTCTCCCTACCCCTTCCTAATATCCTTAACCATCAACCTTTTATAGAAGTGCACCACAAAATCGCATGGTTGGCCCCATTCTTGGTCACGTGTGTGGCCCAAAAAGATGAACAATTGTGCAATACGTCTCTTCTAATTGCGAAAGCATTACAGGCATATTGTTTTGTACTGCATATTTGATTCATATTGTTTTTTTCGGTTGATCAAGTGAAATGTTTATACATTATGCTGACAATGTTTGTTAAGGGCAGGAGGTCAAATAAGATTGGCCACGTGTGTGACACCACACAGAAGCATTTTGCAAACTCTGCGAATTTAAAAAAAGCTAGAAATGTTCATAACTTTAGCAGACATGCATTATGGTTCTGCAGGCAGGAAAATAGCAATGAATAAGATTAACCACTTACAAGAACGTTTTAATGTATGGCACCATTTTGGCACCCTTACTCCACAAAATAACAACCAGTTCATTTTGTGCAGCTTACAACAAGCTTGTTGATCATTAAATTCTCCAATTTTTGGTAACAACTCACCCCCCCCACACACACACACACACTCACCCGACCTCCCTCATTCTTCCCTCCCTAGCCCTGCCTGGATGCATGCCCATTTTTCCCACTACCCAGCCACTCCCTCTTTATTCCTTCCAGTTTCACAATTCACGCCTTCTCTCCTTATATTACAGCCTTTTGCATTCTTCTCATCTCTGGTTTTTGTCTATCCATCTGCCAATAACACCCCCTTCCCCCGCCCCACCTTCATTTGTATGCACCTATCACTCGCCAGCCCTTGTCCTGCCCCCACTCGTATCTCAGCTTTCTCCCCCCACCACCATAAATAGTCTTCGACAAGGCACCTGAACCAAAACGTCGCCTGTCCATGTCTTCCAGAGATGCTGCCTAAGAGATAGCGCGGAAACAGGCACTTCAGCCCAACAAGTCCACGCTGACCAACGATCACCCCGTACACTAACACCATCCTAGTCACTCGAAACAATTTACTTTTTTTTAACCGAAGCAAATTACCTACAAACCTGTACTATCTTTCAATGTAGGCATTCAGTTCCTCGTGTCGGACTAGTTATTCCATCATCGATACTGATCAAAGACTTCTTTAAAATCTCGAATTGCCCAAGACAAGACAAAAGCATCAACTAATTCCTATCACTGACCAGACAAGAACAAGCTGCTTGTTGAAATATGTGCTTTGCTCCTGAAATCAGTGACAGCTCGGTGACCTAAACTTTGTTGACTTTGCAGCATTCCCTTGCCTCATGTTAGTCACTAGAGTGGAGATAAAGACGCTGATAACAGCCGGGAATAATCGCCATATGCATCTTACTGTGATAAACAGCCAAAAGGCTTGCATTGCAAATGTGCTCTCCAGAACGTTTCAAAATCCTCACATCAACGTGCATTCATGTGCTTTTGTTTTGATGTGTCCTAATGTCATTCAGCATGTATACCAACAGGTCCATCAACTCAAGTCTCCAGCCATTTATACCAATCATGCACAAATCCCATTATATTCTACCCACATTCCCTTCAACTGCTCCCAGCCCTCCACTCAATCATATTCTACCAGTCAACTGAACACTGAGAGCCATTTCCAGCGAGCGATTAACCTACCAATCCGCACGTCTTTGGGAGGTGAGAGGGCACCGGAGCACCAGTGCAAATGGGAGAACATGCAAACTCCACACAGAAGCTGGACTGCATGTGCTGTGTGGCAGCAGCTCTATTAGATGCACCACTGTGCCACTCTCTAGCATATTGAAACAGCAAGCATCATCATTGCACCCATGCAACGTCCATCCAGCAAAGTGAAAAACGTGCTTATTCTTGGAACTCCTAACCTCTGCTGTTCATCTCTGGGGTGGAACGGTGGTAGAGCTGCTGCCTCACAGCGCTAGCGACCCCGGTTCTAACCTGACTATGGGTGCTGTCTGTACGCAGTTTGTATGTTCTCCCTGTGACCTGTGTGGGTTTTCTCCGGGTGCTCCGGTTTCCTCCCACATTCGTATTCGTGCCTACTATGTTCTGTGTGCTGAAGCAAAGCAAGAATTTCATTGTCCCATCAGGGACACATGACAATAAACTCTCTTGACTGGACTTGACTTCTTGACTCCAAAGACACACTGGTTTGTAAGTTAATCGGCTTCGGTAAAAATTGCAAAACCAGCCGCCCCCGGTTTTCCGCGAGTAATATTCTATTTGCCGTGCTGCGGAACATTGTGGGGAAGTATTTGTGGGCAGACGGGGCACAATACAACACACACCGATGAAATGCATATACAGGCATCCAAACATGTCTAATGGTCTCCGATTAAACGGGCAACTTACAGACACGACGCATCCCCGTGTAGGCTCCTGATACACTGCCCGCTGTTCTCACATGGATGGTGATTATCCTGGCACTGCAGAGCTGTGGAGGGAAGAGTGAGGGGAGTCACTGTATGTGCGTGAGCTTCAATATAACGAGCAAATGAAAAGGCAAATAAACAGCGGCAACCCGAGTTTCAGGAACGTTTGAAGTATTATTCCTGCAGGAATGCAGGAGGCTTTGGCAAACTACCAATAGAAACATAGAAAATAGGTGCAGAGGTAGGCCATTTGGCCCTTCGATCCATTCAATATGATCATGGCCAATCATCCAAAATCAATAACCCTTTTCCAGCTTTCTTCCCATATCCCTTGATTCCCTTAGCCCTCAGAGCTATATCTAACTCCCTCTTGACACAGCAAGATCCCACAAACATATGATTGTGACCAGGTAATCTTACTTGTTTTAATTGCAGTTATTTGCAGTAAAAGGATGCAATTTTAGTTTATGGTTAAACCATTGGCTTGGCAACTGCACATAACTCACTTTCTCTTCACCCAACAGTGCTGTGGGAATCCACAGTGGAATGGAAAGACAGAAGTGGAATGGAATGAGATGGGGGGGGGGGGGGGGGGGGGGGGGGGAGAGAGGGGGGAAAGAGAGAAAAAGAAAGGGAGAGTACGAGGGAAGAGAAAAAGAGAAACAAGACAGAAAAAAGTACACAATTGATTGAACTGACAATCCTAACCATGATAATGTTAAATGAACATTTCACTTTAAATATACAAGCTTCCCAGTTGTGATCTGCATCAGAAAGAGCTTCATCAGTAAATCTGTAGAAGGGTTTCAGCCCGAAACATTGCCTATTTCCTTCGCTCCATAGATGCTGCCCCACCCGCTGAGTTTCTCCAGCATTTTTATCTACCTCAGTAAATCTAATTACTTTCATTTAAAACCCACGGGGAATGCATCTTGCTCTTGAGAAAACTTTGTAATACACACACACATGGAATCATTGAATTTTACAATGCAGAGAGGTCAATCACCGTGATGTGTTTGCACTGGCTCAGAACAGGGGGTCAAATTCGATCCCACGCTCCGACATCCCCCGCTTAACCCTGCAATTTATATGTACCCAATTGCTCTCTAAACATTCTTACAGAGTCTGCTTCCACTTTTTGGGTAGTGTGTTCCAGATGTCTGTGTGTGAAAAATATTTCCCTTCATTTCCTGTCTATTCCTAAAGCTACTGGAAGATGCTGTGAAACATGCAACCACCTAGAAATGATGCAGCATAGGCATTGCGCGCAAATCACGCGTCACCATGCGCCAGCACAGCTGTCTGGTACGTGTGATGTCATTAGAATACCCTGCTTCCCTATTCTGCATCATGACCATCATGGAAGGACTACAGATGTTATTGCTACAGCAACAGAGACTTCTGTTAGCAGCAGCCCTCATACTTACAGATCAGCCAGGCAGGAGTACAACAAGAAAAGCTAGCACGAAACCCAGGAAGAGGTCCGTGTGGACGAGGTTAGGAGTTACATGACATGTAAAAGGCAGGCCGACTGCGTATGCGCGTCACATGTTTACGGACGTTGACGCACGGTGACATAACCACACGTCACCACGCGATACAGCGTGTGTAGCCAATGCGTCAGCGTGTGTAGCCAATGCGTCAGCGTGCGTACGCGATATGTCACGCAGGTGCGATACTGCGCGCCACTGCATGCGATTCCACGCCTCACCATGCGCAATGCGTACGTCACCCGCGCACACCCCATGCGACCTATTTTACATATGACGCGTAAATGAGACACAAATGACGGCCTAGTGGGACAGGCCCTTCAGAGCCATGCAGCATGGAAACAGGCCCTTCAGCCCACCTTGTCCCTGCCAACCAAGTTGCCATACTGGTCCCATTTGCCCCACATCCCTCAATACCCTTCCTACCCATATATCTGGCCAAATGTCTCCTAACATCATAAATGTCATAACCAACCCTTCTGTCACTGGCAACAATTCAGTGAAACGTCAGTCAAATCTCTCATTTTATTTTGCTCTAACAATTAGTCCAGCTCCCTAATCCTATTCAAGGAAATTCCTTTTGCATCCAAGGTCACACGTTCTAAAGTGTGAAATGAACACAGTTCTCTAGGTTCCCTGAAGCCAAAGATTCCTTCTCTAATTGTGTTGCCACCTTCAGTTCTATCCATTCCATCACATCTTCTTCCTTCATGCCATCTGGAGTCTTTAAAATTGTGTCCAGAACCGATTCATAATGTATCATCAAAAACACTAGAGGTCTTAATAATAACTTATGGACACACCTATATATATGTGTGTGTGTGAGTGTGCGTGTATATATCTATCTATCTATATCTATATTATAAAATTACTAGCATGATTTGATGGCTATTGTGTATATATATATATATATATATATATATATAATATGAAAGATAGCATGGTTTTACAAAGGAAAATTATTTTTTATTAGCGATTTATTTCTACTGAAGAAATGGAGATGGCTGAGAAGGGAATGCAGTTGATATTGTGTGCATGGAGTTTCAATAGGTGTTTGGCAAAGTACCACGCACAGGATTAGCAGCAAGAGACAGCCACAGTATTGGAGAGAAAGCAGGGGCTTTGGTAGTGATGCCATTCCGATGTCTTAAGGTTATTGTAGTCTTTCCACTGACTGGTCAGCAAAAAGCCCTTCACTGTACCTCGGTACACGTGACAATAAACTAAACTCAACTACACCTCAGGAAATAGGTCTTAGAGCAGGTTCAAAATGAGTAACATCGTTTCTGGAAAGAGAGCTTTCAGCCACAAGGTTGACAAGAAGTAGATCAGAGTTGTTCTCGTTGGAACAAACCAGGCTGAGTTGAAACTCAAGAGAATGCAGATGCTGGAACCTTGAATAAAGCACAGAGTGCTGGAGTAACAGCGATTTCGGCAGCATCTGTGAAGAGAATAGATAGGTGATGTTTTTGAAGAACGGTCCCAATCCGAAACATGCCTTCCCATTCCTTCCACAGATGCAGGCTGAGAGGAGATGCGAAAGAGTTGTGCAAGATCAAACTGATTGCTGATCGGGCATATAGTGCGAGTCTGCTCCATCAGTGAACAGTTCATAGACCTTAGAGTACAGATTGAAAGTTTGGGGCAAAAGATGTGGTGGCAGATGGATGAGTGGGATGGAGGAAAACCTTTCTTCTGGACAGTGCAGGTACACTCGTGTCTGAAGATCACTGGAAACCGAGACAATTAGAACTTTCAAAGGGAATTGGATAAGCATAAGATTAGCCAAGATTCGGAGAAAGAACAGAACTTGAGGGTGATTGGATTGCACTGCTAAGTGTCAGAAAACTGATGACCAGTTTCCTATTCTTTTAGATTCTCTCAGAATAACCCAGGATGCCTCCCACACAAACCAGCTAATTTGGCGACTTTGTGCATGTTGCCAACCTTGTGCACTCATCCTCTTTACTTTGTGTATATTCAATGTTACTAAAGCCTCCTCATTCCCAGTGACACTGCCAGCATCTAATTTCCTATCTAATGCCTGAAACCTTTCCACCAGAATAAGTAATTTTGATCCCATCCTTAAAACCGCTGTCCTTTCACTTGTAACTCCCCTTCTTGTTAGCGGCAAATTCTTTGCCTACTCTCTCTAATTGACATTTCTTGTACCCTGCATTTAGCTTGCTTGTCTCGTATACAGGTCGTATAGATTTCATATAGAGGACATAGGTTTAAGGTGTAGGGGAGAAGATTTAATAGGAATCCGAGGGGTAACGTTTTCACATAAAGGGCGGTGGGTGTATGGATCGAGCCGCCAGAGGAGGTAGTTGAGGCCGGGACTATCGCAATGTTTAAGAAACAAGAAGACGGGTACATGGATAGGACAGGTTTAGTGGGATATTGGCCAAATGCAGGCTGGTGCGACTAGTGTAGCTGGGATATGTTGGCCGGTGTGGGCAAGATGGGCCAAAGGGTTTGTTTCCATGCTATATGACTCTATGACTCTAAGGCAGATTGTAATGTCCACATCACTCAAGTTTACATCTGAAACAAGCAGGCAATGGTGGCGGAGGTAACCCAGAATGGTTGGAGGGATGCAGTAGAAAGTGGCCTAACAGCAAGTTGGAATGTAAGCAGTGCTTACCCTTAAGAACCACATGCTGCAGAAAGTGCTCTATATGCAGCTGGACACCACTGAGACAGTTAATTCAGCAAGTTATTTTAGGCAGGGGATGAGGATTTCGACTTACATACAATCTGACTTGTATAAGAGTTCATGGAACTCAACCCTTACACAAGTCAAGGAATGCCTGTATAGCCTTTCATACCTTCAACATACGAAAATATATCAGCCTCACTGAAATGTCAATATATACTGCTAGGCTGTGCCATATATATCAAATCTCACTGATGGACATAACACATATGACACAAAAAGCTGGGGTAACTCAGCGGGACAGGCAGCATCTCTGGAGAGAAGGAAATGGTGATGTTTCGGGTTGAGACCCTTCCTTTGAAACGTCACCCATTCCTTATATCCGGAGATGTTTTTTGTCCCGCTGAGTTACTCCAACTTTTTGTGTCTATCTTTGATTGAAACCAGCATCTGCAGTTCCTTCCTGCACATATAGCAGCAACTCACTGACACACAATACATCAGCCATTAACTCACTCCTGTACAACATATCTCCCAGTAACCCAGTGGGTCAGGCAGCATCTCTGGAGAGAAGGAATGCACATATCTCCCAGTAATATCACTGATACTCGTCAATATATGTATCAGTAATCACACTGTTGTACACATTCTAGCACACCCACCAGTAATCTCAATGATACTCATGTCAACATATCTGCCAGTGATATCACCAATGGATACTAATAAATCAGTCTGAAGAAGGGTTTCGGCCCAAACCGTTGCCTATTTCCTTCGCTCCATAGATGCTGCCGCACCCGCTAAGTTTCTCCAGCATTTTTGTCTACCTTTGATTTTCCAGCATCTGCAGTTCCTTCTTGAACAATAAATCAAGAGAATCAGGAATGTTTTATTGTGATATCTCCTGAAGCGGAACAATGTGATTCTAACTCGCACCAGCACAACAGGTTTGTAAACACAATACTCAATAGATAACACAACAAAAACGTTCAATACATAAAAAGCCCAATGCTGTATAGTGCAAAAACAAAACAAAGCCCCAAAGTCCCTCGTGCAAACAAGGCGTTTTGTGGTTTAGTTGGAGTTCAGTGTTCATAGCCCCATGTTATTTGGTAAGATGCTGTTCCTGAACCTGGACAATACAGTTTGCAGACTCCGATGCCTTCTCTCTCTCCGATGGCAGGAGTGAGATAAAATATATACCAGTAATCTCACTAACACACAACCTATTAACCAACAATTTACTGATATACACTCTAAAGGGCCTGACCCACTTGGTGATTTTTTTTGGCGACTGTCAGTGTCATTGACACGTATCAGGGTCGCCAAAAGATTTTGAACATTTCAAAATCCAGCGGCAACAAACGCAAATGTTGCGGCACTTGAGAAACACCACGCATCAACACCTCGTCATGCCACGACTGTTTCCGTGACCATCAATGATGCCGGCAGTCGCCGAACAAAATCGCCAAGTAGGACATGCCCTTAACATATCTATCAGTAGTTTCACTGGATGTATGATACCATATTACCACATCACAGTGAAATAACTGCCAGCAATATCAGTCTGAAGAAGGGTCTCAACCCTTCGTCACCCAATCCTTCTCTCCAGAGATGCTGCTTGTCCCACTGAGTTACTCCAGCATTGTGTGTGTGTGTACCTGCACTGATGTGAAGCACTTTGGTCAACGTGAGTTGTTTTTAAACATGCTGTACAAATAAATGTATTATAATTATTTTGCAGTATATTTTAGAATATGTGGAGATTGCTATAAATCTTCTGGAGCACCAGCCAATTGTCAAGACAGCACAACAGCAACAACACTGGTGTGGGGGTTATGAGGATCAAAGAACAGCTCTCTTGGTGAAAGCAGAGCACTGGCTATGTACTAAAGAAAATTGTCTTAAAAAGTGAGCACGTCATAATAAAATGGTATATATAAGGAAACCGGATTGAGTAGAATAAGAGAACAGATAGAAATGAAGTGTGTGAAAGGTTGATAGAGCTCAGCGTACGTCAGCATGTCTGGGTGGGATGCATCCTTGTCTCAACAAGATGATAAGTACGATGACACTGTTCATTTATCAGTTGTGTGGGGCCCATATCATTGGGCCGGAGACTTGCAAATGATGCATCCTTGTTTGGTAAGCAAAGTGCTGGAGGAACTCAGCAGGTCAGGCAGGCATCTGTTGTGGAGGGAATGGATGGACAAAGTTGCGGGTTTGGACAGGCAATACAATCAGTCTGAAGAAGATTCTCGACCACAAACATCGTCTGCCCGTTCGATACACGGATATTGCCTGATCTGCCGACTTCCTCCAGCACTTTGTATTTTTCTCAAGATTGCAGCATCTGTAGTTAATTGTGTCACTAACTCTAGTCAATGGAGGAGAAATTAGTGAAGAGAATTGTTTCTCAAAAGCAGCTGTCATGTTGAAAAATATATCAAAGAAGCAGGTAGATTTATCAATCCAGATTTTATTAACATTAACATATTATTTTATAACTTGGCCTCATGTTTGGCACAAACATTGTGGGCCAAAGAGTCAATTCCTGTTCTGTACTGTTCTATGTTTTGACACTCAATAAAAGAGCTACTGGAAAACTCATCGATTCACTCCCCAGGTCATGTCTATTCCATCTAGCCTTTCTCCAATATATATTCAGATATTTAAAATTCTTAATTATTATTAAGATGTTGGTTTAATATTCTTCTGAAATTTCCCCCAACAATATTGCTGTCCACGATATATAACCTGTGCTTTACCAAATGCATGAGCCCTCAAGGTTCAAGACTGTGATAGTACTTTTGATGAATACTGGTACTATTATAGAATTAATAATACTTAATACTAATAGTACAATTTCTTCCACTTCACTATTGCTGTGAAGAAACAGCAGGCAGTTAAGCTGAAATTGCCACTTCTGTCTTGCTAGCTCTTGTGTGAACAAGATTTCCAACATCACCTCAAGATCTTGCGGTAACTTACACCTTCACCTCAGAAACCTCATTGATCAAGCTGTCGTTTACAATCTATTACCTGCAAGGCTTTGTCCTGCCTCTCCTCTCTTCTAGCTTTCTCAACTTGCTATCCTCCCCTCCCCCACAACCCATCCTTCTCCCACAATCAGTCTGAAGAAAGGTCCCAACTGGAAACGCCATCTATCCATGTTCTCTAGATGCCGCATGACTCCGAGTTACTCCAGCACTTTGTGTCTTTTTTTGTAGATCAGCATCTGCAGTTCTTGTAATCCAATTATCATTTACATACAAGGATTGTAATCTCAATTTACCCCAGTTACCACGGCTCTCCTGTCTAATCCATCCCGATTCTGGATTAGCCTTTACTTTAACAGAGTTCTTCCATCCCAACCCATGTTGTCTCTCCTCTCCGACATTGGTGTCCACAATATATGGCCAGTAAGTTAGCAAATAGATGAACCCTGAAGGTTTATGGCTGCCAGGTCACTCCTCCAGGATCCATCCATTCCCTCTGGTAGTTTAGCCCCTGTCCCACAGGTAAATGCAGACATGCAACAAAGGCTTTTCCCCGTACCATGGTACAGGTGACAATAAACAATAAACTAACCAAGAACACATTGGGTAGGCCATTTTTTCCTCATCTCAGTCCAAACTTTTTCACCCAGAGAGTTGTGAATCTGTGGAATTCTCTGCCACAGGAGGCCAATTCACTGGATGTCTTCAAGAGAGGGTTAGATTTAGCTCTTAGGACTAAAGGAACCAAGGGATATGGGGGAAAACCAGGAGTGGGGTACTGATTTTAGAGGATTAGCCATGATCATATTGAATGGCAGTGCTGGCTCGAAGGGCCGAATGGCCTATTTTTGCAACTATTTTTCTATGTTTCTACATCACCAAAGTCACTGTTAAACTGAACAATGTACACACCAGCAAACGTATAATGAAACTCAAGATAGACACAAAATGCTGGAGTAACTCAGCAGGACAGGCAACATCTCTGAATAGAAGGAATGGGTGATGTTTTGGGTCGAGACCCTTCTTCAGACTGAGAGTCATAGGAAAGGGAGACAAATAGATATAATAATTAAACTTGCTGGTACAACATGGCCTTCACACCTACCAGAAAAGCAACTATAAACACCCCAAAAAACTGCAGTAACGTTACTGATTAGGTCATCCATAAAAGGCAAACTCAAACTACAACTGTGGTAAATTAGGAATTAGGAATTTTAATTCAGTTGAAACTCATTTTTGGTGAAATGTTACATTATTATTCAATTGCAGAATGGCTTCTGCCATCCATGTCAGGTCAAACGTATAGAGACTACAATCCCACAAGCACCAGCTCCGAATCATAGTCAGTACATATATGAAAGGCAATGGATTTGCAGCATTGATGGGGCAACAAAGGTTTTGGGGACCGTGCCAGTAATGTCCACATCCTGAAAAAGAATGCTTGAAGACAGCGTTGAATCTGCCTGACATCTCACTGAAACACTGTTGGCTGTACATTATCAAAATATTTTGATCAGCTTCATTCTGGTGTTTTAGATTGGGTTGTGTAGATGGAAGCTCAGAAACAGGCCCTTCAGGCCATGATGTGTGTGCCAAACATGATGCCAAGATAAAATAATCTCCTCTGCCTGCAGTGATCCATACGCCTCCATTCCCTGCATAACTTGTGCCTATCTAAAAGCCTCTCAAATGCCACCATTATATCTGCCCCCACCACCACCACCTGTGGCAATGGCCAGACACCCACCACCCTGTGTAAAAGTCCTGCCCTGCCCACCTGCTTAAAACTTTGCCACTCTTACCTTAAAGCGATGCCCTCTAGTCTTTAATACTTCCATCTTGTGGAAAAAAAAGCTTCTGACCGCCCACCCTAATGTGCCGCTCTTAATGTTATATACAAATCTCCCCTCAGCCTCTGACAATCAAGAGAAAACAAATCCAAATTTGTCAAATCTCGTCTTGTAACTAATACTATTTAATCCATTCAACATTCTCAAACAAGTCTGAAGAAGGGTCTCGACCCGAAACGTCGCCTGTTCCTTCTCTCCATAGATGCTGCCTGTCCCGCTGAGTTTTTCCAGCATTTTACGTCTACCTTCAATTGTTCCAGCTAAGTGCTGGAGGAACTCAGTAGGTCGGGCAGGCATCTGTTGTGGAGGGAATGGATAGGCAATGTTGCGGGTTTGGACAGGCAATACAATCAGTCTGAAGAAGATTCTCGACCCCAAACATCGTCTGCCCGTTCGCTACACAGATATTGCCTGATCTGCCAACTTCCTCCAGCACTACACCTTGTATACTATTTCCCATTCCACAATTTATTTTTTAAATGAATAGCTTAAGGGCTTGTCATAGGATGCGAGTTCACGCAAGAGCTCTCCCGAGTTTAAAAAAAAATCAAACTCGTGGTAAGTACGTAGAATGTACGTAGTGGCTACGTCGGAGCTCATGGATGTCTCGTAGCGGCTTGTAATGTTAACGGCAGGTACTCAGGAAACGTGGAAACTCGTGAACTTTTTCAACAGTGTGAAAAATTTCCAAGAGTAAAAATACACTCGTGATGAGGAACCACGAGTTTGATCACTGGTCGGCGCGGACTCGGTAGACCAAAGGGCCCATTTCCATGCTGTATCTCTAAACTAAACAAGTTGGTACAAGATGCCGAGTTATCGGTTACAAAACAGGCAGGTGGTCACCTGGACATTTCTTTCATTAAGTTACAATTTGGGATGGGGGCAAGGAAGAAGTAGGAAGGTTGGGGAGGTGGGCCAAGGGGATGGGTAATGGAAAAATACTGGACAACACAGGGAAGCAACACCAACTAATTAGAATGATGGATGGATGGATATCCTTGGCTTCCTTTTGTACTGGAAGTCAGTCCCATTCTTCTGCTGGACAGGCCAAGGTTAATAGCTGTGGACAAAGCAAGGTTAAATTTTTCTGCAATCACTACTGCTAATTAAACAGTCTTGCAATCTTCATTGCCAAGTGCCCAAGTTTGGATTGGCATCCTCTGTGCCTCTAGCCTCTCCACGTTAATTAAATCCCCAAATCTTGGTCCCAGTCCAATGATAAATTTCTCTTCCAATTTCTGCAAAACAGCCATTGCTCTGAAAGTGCAATGCCCAAAACCGAACACCAGGCACATGGTACCCGAACAAAGACTTATAAAGAAGACTCAAGGAACTGTAACCTTGAACAAAAACAAAGCGCTCAGCAGGTTATGCAACGTTTGTGGAGCAATGGACAAATGACATTCGGGTCGAGACCCTTCTTCACACTGGTGTATATCGAGGATCAATTTATACAGTTTCAGCATTACACCTGAATTATCTGCCTCGTTTTTAAATATATATATTTTTTTAATTGGTTTATCTTATCCAGTGATAAGACACAAAATGCTGGAGTAACTCAGCGGGCCAGGTAGCGTCTCTGGTGAAAGGGAATGTGATGTTTCAGGTCAAAACCCTCTTTCCGACTCTTATCCAGTCATCTTTAAAGACGTGTGTGTCCACACACACTATCTGGTCTCTTCAAAATTGTGCTTTTCAGTTCATATTTCTTCCAATTTGTCCTGCCCAAAGTCTTTGCTTCACAGTTTCATCATTCCATGTGTGTTGCTAATGAACCGCAGAGTGAGTTTCCCAGTGGATGCAAAGGGAGGGGGAGAGTGAGCCCAGAGCATTTGACCACAGATTTCTTCAAGTTTGGAAGACACAAAGTGCTGGAGTAACTCAACGGGTCAGGCAGAGCATTTGACCAGACTGATCGGGGGCGGGGACAAGAAAGGGAAAAGGGAAAAGGAGGAGGAGGAGCAGAAGGCTTTGGGGAGAGACAGCAGGGGGGCTGAGGAAAGTTTGGAAAGGACACAAAATTGCTGAATTCGAGTAACTGCAACTCCCCAAACGGAATCAGAGCAAATTTCGTCTTAGAAAAATCTTAGCAAAATGCAGATACCAATGCAAATGATGTTTCAGGTCTTCAGACTGCATTGTATTTCTTCCAGTTTACATACAGTTAAAACTCCAAGCGAATTGTGAAAGATGTCCTTGGCATAAGGCAGTACAACTCCGACAATCTGGCACCTTTGGTGGAGCAGGATTAACAGAGTTTCCGGACTTTTGGACGTGACTTGGTATTGAGTCCCCAACACGTTATTATTTTGCTTTGTTTGTTTAAACATGCTACAAAGATGATATAGTGAATTTAAAGGGAGTAGGAAATATGCAACGCTCCTGACCCCCCCCCCCCCCATTCCATCTACAAACTAACCTACATCCCTGAACCCCGGTGTTCCAGACCACCAGCTATACACCTAGACTACAGTCCAGACCACAGCTCCAGCCACAGATCCCGCTTGCTCTCTGGACCCTGCCTCTCGATGTTGTAGACCAGTTCAAATGAATCCCGAATCACTGTCGGTTCCCTTGATAACCCGTGTAGAGCAAACCATTACAGAGCGTTAAGCAGAAGATGTGGCACATCATGTTCCACACAGCAAAGGGGAGAGGAAGAGTGAACTCATTCACCCTGTTGACGCTAATACCACAAGATTACCACAAAGCAGGAAGGAGCACTTGACAAGAGCTGTTTGCTTTTTGATAACGACTTATGTTAATGTAGCATCTCGAATGTAGTTAAGTATTTTCAGTTCATACGTTTTTGGAGCAGAATTAGGCCATTCAGCCCATCGAGTCTACTCCTCCATTCAATCATGGCTGATCGATCTTTCCCTCTCAACCCCATTCTCCTGCCTCCTCCCCATAACCCCAGACACCCGTATTAATCAAGAATCTATCAATCTCTGCCAATATCCATTGACTTGGCCTCCACAGCCTTCTGTGACAATGGATTCCACCAGTTGAGTTAAAGATCTGTTGCCAAACAAAATCTGAGCCCATGCTAACTAACTTTGATCCCAAAGGCGTGCGAGTATACAAGTTAATCAGCCCCTGTAAATTATCCCTGGTGTGTGGTAGAATGGGAGGATCTGGGGGAGTTGACGAGAATGTGGGGAGAATTACATTTGATGAGATTAGTGTAGGATTAGCGTGAATGCATGGTTGATTGTTGGTGGTGGAGTCGATGGGCTGAATGGCCTGTTCCGGTGCTGTATCTCTCTTTCCTGACTCTGTGAATGAATCTGCTTCCGCTGTCCTTTCAGCCAGGGAACTCTGGCCCGGGAGTATTTGCAGTGCGATAAAAGTTTTGCTCTTATCAACCCCGAGTTCTTTAGCTAATCACTGAATCTATGTAAAGCACAAGGGACGGCAGCTTGTGTGGAGGCAACTCTTTTTGGGTCAGAATCCTTCTTCACACTGATTGTAGTAGGGGGAAAGAAAGCTGGAAAAGAGGTGGGGATGGGACAAAGCTTAACAAGCAATAGGTGGATACAGGTGAAAAGGGATGATTGGCGGATCTGTAGAGTAAGTGACAAAGGCTAGAGATAAAAAGGTGTCTAAAGATTGTCAGATAAGGAGAAGAGTGAAACATAGAGCCAGAGGAAGGAATCTCAATGGAAGTGGACAAAAAAGCTGGGGGGGGGGGGGGGGGGGGGGACTATGGAACAGTGGGAGAAATGGTGAGCACAGGAAAGGAGGAGAGTTGTGGAACAGAGAAGAGAGATTTTAGGTTTATGCTCATTATTGTTACATGTACCGAGGTACAATAAAAAAGCTTTCCAATCAGATCAGGTAACACGATACATAATTACAATCAAATCAAATTCAAGTGGAATAGGTAGAGCAAAGGGGAAGATACAGAGTGCATAGTTCTCAGCACTGTAACGTACCAGATCGATGTCCACAATGGGGTAGTGGTGAATCAGATGGTACCCCTAGCCCTTGAAGGGGAAGGGGGAAGGGTGTGTTACTTAAAATTGGAAAATTCAATGGTCACACACAAGGTGCTGTTGTGTCGGAAGGAACTGCAGATGCTGATTTCCATTGAAGATAGACACAAAATGCTGGAGTAACTCAGCTGGTAAGGACTCTTCCCGAAACGTCACCAAATCCTTTTCTCCAGAGATGCTGCCTGATCCACTGAGTTACCCCAGCATTTGGTGTCTATCTACCAGGTGTTGTTCGTCCCTCTGGCGATGGAGGCCCAGGACAAAATTGCCGGTATGAGAATGGGAAGGAGAATTAAAATGGTGAGCTTCTGTGGCTCCCAACTCACCGGCTTGTGTTTAGAAGGAAGGCGAGATGGTGGGCCAGGACAGAGGCCCAGAGACGGGGAGGGGGGAGAAGACCATTGAATGTACACCCCGTCTCTGTTTGTCTCCTTCCCAGCGGATGTTGAGAAGAAGGCAAAATGTCATTTCTCAAGAGCTCCTCCAGCATTCAGCAACTGATACTGGGCCAGTCAATGGGTGCACAGATACAAAGCTTCATGGTAATTTAGAGAGGGGGGGAGGGGGGGGGGGGGGGGGGGGGGGGGGGGGGGGGGGAGTAGGTTGGGGGAGGGGTGGTGGTTGGTGGAGGGACCTTGGGCACCAAGTTCAGAAGTCAGATTACAACTAAAATAAAAGACTATAATCACCCCTTCCAAACAGAAATAAATTATTACGCTGCAGATATTGCTTTGTGGCAAGGGATAGAGGGGAAAAAATAATAATAATAATTTTGAGCAAAAAAAAAGTGATCCTTGCAGGAATGAGTTGGAAGGAACTGTAAATGCTGGGTTACACAGAAGGTAGACACAAAATGCTGGAGTAACTCAGCGGGTCAGGCAGCATCTCTGGAGAGAAGGAAGATGCTGCCTGTCCTGCTGAGTTGCTCCAGCGTTTTGTGTCTATCTTGCAGGAACGAGCTGTATTGGCAGCCTGTGCCTCAGACAATGGAGCGAGTCAGTGGGCCTGAATATCACTGAGTGAGTAACGAGGATCTCGTCTTGTCGAGGCTAAGCAACAATGCAAGTCACTCTAGCATTTTGTGTCTACCTTCCATGCCAAGTGGGACTGTGGACATGGCCACACCCTGGTCACATTATCATTGGGCTTGTCCCAGCCCCTACAATAGACCTGGGCGCTCTCTTCACCATTCCATTCTGTCTGCCTTCAACTCGTGGGTTCCCAAGGAGACTGAGTTGTGAAGGATTACCCGGCCGTAAACCAAATCTCCACAACCCACCCTCCCTCCCTCCTCTACCCCCGACCGTATAACCTCCTTCCATCGCGAACACTCGACTTATTGGAAGGGAGGTCTGTGCCTGAATTCACTGCCAGAATTCACTGAACTCCCTTGACCAACTTGGATGAAGGGCATGTGTGGAAAAAAAACTTAAAAGTGGGATCAAGTATTTCTCCAGGGGAGGAGGGAATGGATTATTTCTTTAGCCTTGTGTTGCTGCGGTTGTGTTAGCATCATCATATGACGGGCAGCTGCTGTAATCTGCACCTTTTGGAGTTCAAAGCCAAATTCAACAACAAAAATCATCCCGCGAATGGGATGATTTGCAAATTTTCCAACACACAGGAGAGGTTCCAGAATGGGATTCATCGCCTCTTTTTCAACGTTTGATGCAAGTTTACATTAAACTGTGTGTGTGTGTGTGTGTGTGTGTGTGTGTGTATGTGTGTGTGTGTGTGTGTGAGTGTGTGTGTGTGTGTGAGTGAGTGAGTGAGTGTGTGAGTGTGAAACACCCAGCGCCGCAAATGCAAAGGGATTTTGGGGGCAATATTGCGGTCAATCTGCGGGCTTTTGTCTTTCAATGGCCCCATTAAACTGCACAACAAATGACCCACTGTATGGCTGAAAGCCGGTGAATTTGGTGAGCGACGCTCAGCAAACACTGGGGCTTTTCTGTACACTTTGAAATCCGTCTCCTTAAAAAAAAAACCCACACGAGATTAAAAATCTGCTGTTTTCGACACAGCCGTTTGCAAGTCAGAAATATAAAGTTTCCCAGATCTTGCAGCTGGGATCACAAAATTAATTTCGTTCAGTTCAAACACAAAGGGGTTCTTGGAGAGTGAAGAGTCGCAGTTAGCTGTGAAATGCAGTGATTTGCAACCAACTAAAACCATTCCCACGATCATTCAGCAACACATTATTTTACACAAACATGCCACCTGATACTATGCAGAAAACCCCATCGCAAATCCTGATTTTTTTCCCCCTGTATTGTACAAATACTTCTTGCAAATAAAGTTTTCCTTAAATCAAACCGTACCTTCACAAAGCGCCGTCAAACAGACTCCCCAAAGTAAATTCCAGAGTTTTAAATCACCCATTGCTCGCAGCTTTAAAGTTCCGAGATTTTCTCCGATTCCTCGTTTAACTTATACATCCGTCCAAACGTGGAGCCCAGGATTTCTTTGTGTTCATGGGGAAAGGAGGGGGAGGAATTTTATACACTTTTTGTTTTAAAAGACAAAGCGCCGGGAGAACCCTCGGTTCGAACCCCCGATCCCGCGCCTCCAAACTTCAGAGCAAACTTTTTGAAAAGTTCATCACCGCTGGCAGCCTGGAGTAGCGCAGCGGACTGTATCCCTCCGCGCCGCACGGGGGTTGTGCTCCGGCGGGAGGTGTCCCAATTGACTGGGTCCAGTACACACCCGGGCCGCCGCTGCTCGGAAACTCCCAGGCTACAGCCCCCCAGTGTGTTCCGTCCCCTTTAGCACTCCCTCTTGCTTCAACTGGGAGAGGGAGAGGGGAAACACAATCTGCTTGAACTACTTCCTAGAGGCAGAAAGTTACCATTAACAATCATTGAAAAGTTTGCTGTATAGTTAACTTCAGTGTTAGGCTTTTTTGTTAACTCTAGAATGACTCAACGAAGGATTGAGAAATGGTGAGGAAGTTTGGGCCAAGGGGAAGTATACTTGATATTGGAACATTTTGATGCATCAGGGGAAAAATTTGTTATTCATAGAGCATTCAGTCTTCCCTTGGTCTGTTGCCTGTAGTTAAACATTATGATAAACCTTTTATTGAAAGTGGTTTGTGGCTTGTTTTTGCTTTCCTGAAGTTGACATGTTCAATATATAGATATAAAACACACACACACACACACACACACACACACACATATATATATATGTGTGTGTGTGTGTGTGTGTGTATATATATATATATATATATATATATATATATATATATATATATAGGATATAATATATAATAAGGATTTAAAATATGTTGACTTCAGAAAGGCTAAAACATGCCTCAATGTCGAGACACTTCTCAGAAGTCTTTAGGTAAAACAATTATCATAATTCTCAATATTTTACACATATCTGTCTATAAATGGATGTATATATGGTTTTTTTTTATTGTATATGTAAATTCGTATATACATATTTGTATGATATGGATATAAATATGAATAGAAGAATTTACAACATCAACTCTATATAGATATGCATGTGTGTGTGTATATGTATATATATATATATATATCTATATATATATATATACACACACACACACATATATATATGTGTGTGTGTATATATATATTTACATGCACATACAATAATATACACAGACACATATTGTTATTTATTGAAACACAGCACAATACAACAGTGGGATAACCAGTGTAAACAGATGATCGGTGTGGACTCAGTGTGCCGAAGTACTGTTTCCACGTTGTGTCTTCAAACTAAACTAAAGCACAGGAACAGGTTCCTCGGCCCACAAGGTCTGTGCCGAACGTGATGCCAAGATAAACTAATCCTTGCCTGCATGTGACGCATATCCCTCCATCCCCCTGCATATCCACGTGCCTGTCTAAATGTGGGGCGATGGTTCCCTTAAGAAAGGAGGTGAGGGAGCCTTCTGAGATATCACTTTAAAAAAATGAGATGGGGCCCCTTTAAATGTGGGGGGAGGGTCACTTTCATTATGAGAGGAGGACCCATAAAAACTGTGGTGAGGGTCATAGAAACATAGAAAATAGGTACAGGGGTAGGCCATTCGGCCTTCCGAGCCATCACTGTCATTCAATATGATCATCCAAAATCAGTAGTACCCCGTTCCTGCTTTTTCCCCATATCCCTTGATTCCCTTAGCCATAGGAGCTAAATGCAACTCACACTCTCTCTTGAAAACTTTGTAAGAGGGAAAAGGACTGCCTTAAAATTGGGGAGGGGGTACAAAGTGCGGAAGGGGTCACTTTGAATTCCGACAGGGCGTCCTTTAGAAGTGGGAAGTAAGCGAGGACTATGGTCTCTATAAAAGTGGCATCTTAAAAAGTGGAGGGGGGGTTGGTCCCTTAAAAGTGGGGAGCAGGTCTTTGTAAACGTGGGCTGGAAACCCCCTTGGCAAAGTTGGAAGTGTGTCCCATAAAGTGTGGGGAAAGGTTACTTTAAGATTGGATCAGTATTCCTTACAAAAAATGGACAGGGGGATCACTTAAAAGTGGTGAGAGGGTCTTTTAGAAAATAGGGGATAGATTTTGTTATATTGTTGCATGTTACAACCCAGTTTCAATTGCAACAATATTGCAATATTATATTGTGTAGGAAGGAACTGCAGATGCTGGTAGGCGAAGACAGGCCCAAAATGCTGGAGTAACTCAGCGGGACAGGCAGCATCTCTGGAGAGAAGGGATAGACAACGTTTCGGGAAGGGTCTCGACCCGAAACACCACCCATTCCTTCTCTCCAGAGACGCTGACTGCCCCGCTGAGTTACGCCTGCAATTTATGCCTTATCTTTTGCAATATTACATTGTTGCCATTGAAACTTTGTTGGAAGGAACATGCAACGATGTAACAGACTCAGATGAAAGTGGGGAGTGGACTCGTTTGATACTGCGGGAAAGTGCCACTTTAAAGCTCCTCTAGGATCTTTGCTTTAAAGAGTTTGTGATGCCGACGTCGGAGGTATTCCTTCAACGGTGGAGCGGATAAATCAAGTTACCGCAGCGGCATGGCGCTACAGCTCCCCTTGTCTGATACACCGGGGTCGTGTCACCCAAGGGGGGCAAAGCTTTACCCAAAGACCGTCAGAGAGAAAGAAATAACGGGCAATATGACAAAGAGTTTGCAGAAAAGTTTTCGAAACAGTTTCTTGCTGCGATCCACCAGTGAAATGAATCTCCTTTTCTTGTTCACTACGTTAATTATAAACTTTCAACTTGTTTTTAAACGTGTGCTCCTTCTTGACTTTATCACCCCCAACCCCCACCCAAGTTTATAGAAGGAAACGAGTTATACGAGTAGGGTGGTGGGCTGGTGTTTCCCTTTTAAGGGATGTATCAAGTAAGGTCCTAGGAAACAGTGGCAGCTAGATTAATCCTTGATATTAAATTAAATCTCTTAGAAACATAGAAAAAAGTTGCAGGAGGAGGCCATTCGGCCCTTCCAGCCAGCACCGCCATTCATTGTGATCATGACTTCCTGGGATATGTCCGCCAGCATAGACCCAGATTCCCAACCTGGGCTCAAAAGCTGATCCTGCCCAGATCCACAGGAGGGTAAGGAAAACAAAGAAGCTGTCAGGTTGCCTATAACTGGACTACACAAATCCTCCACAGAAGCTGCCTGGCCCACTGAGTTCCTACAGCACATTATGTTTTGAAAAAGCTGTATGATGTTCTCACATGATGGACCATGGTGGTGCAGCCGTAGAGTTCCCGCCTTACAGTGCGAGAGGCCCAGGTTCGATCCTGACTAAGGGTACACATTCTCCCCATGACCGCGTGGGTTTTCTCCGGGTGCTCTGGTTGTAAAAATTATAAATTGCCCCTATTGTGTGGGATAGTGCTGGTTTAAGAGAATTGCTGGTTGGCACGGACTCGGTGGGCCGAAGGGCCTGTATCTCTAAACTAAACAAAACCATGCATTACTAAAGGTGAACATGGCAGAATATTGGAGCTATATTAATGCTATCGGAACAACCTCCATTGACTTGGTTTTGGGGAGCAACACCAAAAACAAGAGCACCTTTCAATCCAATGATTCTTTTGTGTCATGTCTTGCGATGCTTGCTGTGGATAGTTCCATATCAGAGGCTCATAGAAGGGTTCAATTTACCAATAAACCATCATAAGATACTTCCAAAACACAAAGTACTGAGTAACTCACTTTGAGTAACTCCAGCATTTGGTGTTTTGCTCAAGATTTCAGCACCTGCAGTTCCTTGTGTCTCCATATTGTCCTTGCACTTCACAGTCTGTCACAGTAACCAATGTCCCTCCTGGGATAAATAAAGTTCTATCGTATCGTAAAATGTCAATAGGTAGCTCAGACCAGGTGACTTAATTGTGGAGAAATATAATCCTCTTGATCCCATTTTCTTTGCAGGTGTCAGTCAGTCCAACACGAATATTGTTGTCTGAGTCTCTATTCTCTCTGTGTCAATACATGATTCACATTTACCTTCTGCCATTTGTCTTCCTGATGTTTGCAACATCTGGCTGTGTGAAGACCTGGCTGTGTGAAGACCTCCCTGATTTGCAGAAGTACGTTTTTCAGGATACTAATGTCAGGAGAAGCAATAAATAAATAGTTAGTGCTATGCGGTACAAAGCACATCAGAACATAGAAACATAGAAACATAGAAATTAGGTGCCTTCGGCCCTGAGCCTGCAGAAGTAATATGATTGGCTGATCAGGTATCCCGTACTAATACCCTCATCCCCTTGGCCACAAGCACATCTAAATAAAAATAGCCAATGAACTGCTATGCGGGCAGAGAGTACAAGATTCACCACATCAGTGTGAACCATTATATCCTGGTATTATGTTAAACAAATATATTAAAGGATAAGAGATTGAGCCAGATGAATGGAATTGGGTTAAATATCAAACAAAATATAATTGATTCTGAAGTGTCTGAAGCCATAATGGTGTCTTGTTTATCTTGTACATTGTCTTGTGGTTATTTCTCATTTTGTATCGGTGGTCTATTCCATAATTACTAGTCTTGTTATGATTCAGAATGAGGCCGTTCAGCCAATCGGGTACATGCTAGCTCACAGCTGAACAATTCCAGATGAATAAGGCCATTCCCCACCTTTGTTTTTCTGTAGTCCAAAAAACTATTCTCTTACACACCTATCAATTCTCCTTTGATTCTCTTTCCAGGGTAAACAAGAGCCAAAACATTTACCATACACAAAGTGCTGGAGTAACCCAGTGGATTCGGCAGCATCTCTGGAGAACATAGATAGATTAAAGTTTTGGATCAGGATCAGAAGAGTCTCAACTGTCTCAATAGAAACTAATTACTAGTCAGAGGGTGGTGAATCTGTGCAATTAATTGCCACAAAAGGCTGCGGAGATCATCAATGGATATTTTTAAGGTGAAGATTGATAGATTCTTGTTTAGTAAGGGTGTCAGGTCAGGGTGTAAGGGAGAAGGCATGAGAATTGGGTTGAGAAGGAACGATAGATCAGCCATGATTGAATGATGGGGTAGACTTGATGGGCCAAATGGCCTAATTCTGCTCCGATAACTTGTGAACCTATAGGATCATAGTGATACAGTGTGGTAACAAGCCCCTCAGCCCAACTTGCCCACAGCAGCCAACATGTCCCAGCTACAGGTAGATAAAAATGCTGGAGAAACTCAGCGGGTGCAGCGGCATTTATGGAGCGAAGGAGATAGGCAACGTTTCGGGCCAAACCCCTTCTTCAGATTTTGGCATGTGGGAGTAAACTAAGCATCCTGTGGAAACCATCTTGCTCATGGGAAGAATATGCAAACTCTCCATAGAGAGTACCTGAGCGTTGGATAAAGTCTGATTTTGGACCTACGAGGCTGTAGCACAAAATTCCCCACCACCGTGAGGTTTAGCCCTTTACTGAAACATGGGGATCCCAATAGATGAGTCATTTTCTGTCTCTGGAATAGATAGCGTATATGGATCCATGCAGGTTTTGTTGATTATCACACAATTAAGCTATTGCATTTAACATCATCACCCTTTCGTAAGGAGTGTGGTGTATGAACATATAAAAATCTATCGGCATTCCCACTCCCGATTGTCACTGCAACGACATTCTGGCACCTGCTGCCTCCAGGAATACAAACCTCACTGTCAACTTATCCACAAAATCCTCATTGGCACCGAGGGAGTATTGCTGTTTAACTGAGCGCCTACATTTCCTCTTAACAAGAGTTAAAAGATCCCATGGTACCATTTCGGAAAGGTTCTCAGTGAAGTGCTGTACAATATTAACCTGCCAACATTCACATGTGACTTCATGCTGCATGTGTAAGCACCAGATGTATTCCACTGACTGTAAGATGCAACCTCTTAGAGAAAGCAGCAAGTCATTTAGAATGGCATGGTGGTGCAGCGGTAGAGTTGCTGCCTTAAGGGCCTGTCCCATGAAGCGAGTTCACCCAAGAGCTCTTCCGAGTTTAAAAGAAAATCAAACTCGTGGTACCTCATCACGAGTATTTTTTTACTCTTGGAAATATTTCACACTGTTGAAAAAACTTTACGAGTTTCCGCGTTTCCCGAGTACCTGCCGTTAGGATTACGAGCTGCTACGGGACATCCACGAATTCCAACGTACCCGCTACATACATTCTACGTACTTACCACAAGTTAGATTTTTTTTTAAACTCGGGAGAGCTCTTGGGTAAACGCCCATCGTGGGACAGGCCCTTTACAGCATCAGAGACCCGGGTTCAATCCTGACCACGGGTGCTGTCTGGACGGAGTTTGCACGTTCTCCCCATGACCTGCGTGGGTTTTCTCTGGGTGCACCGGTTTCCTCCCACACTCCAAAGACTTATAGGTATATAGGCTAATTGGGTTCGGTAAAATTGTAAATTGTCCCTCGTATGTGTGGGATAGGGTAAGCGTTTGGGGATCGCTGGTCGGCGCAGACTCAATGGGCCGAAGGGCCTGTTTTCTCGCTGCATCGCTAAACTGAACTAAAACTAAATGGAAATTAGATAATATCTCTTAATACAAGAGGGTGGTGAATGTTAGGGGTTATGGAACAGTACAGCATAGGAACAGGCCCTTCAGCCCACAATGTTGTGCCGAACATCATGTTAGTTAAAACAAATCTCCTCTGCCTGCATGTGGTCCATACCCCCTCATATTCATGTGCCTATCCAAATTATTTTAAGCACCACTATCGTATCTGGCTCCACCACCACCCCTGGCAACGTGTTCCAGGCACCCATCACTCTCTACGTAAAGAACTAGCCCTGCTCATTAAATCTATTAAATCTTTCCCCTCTCACCCTAAAGCTATGGCCTCATGCCTGGATACATGAAAGGCACTATACAAATGCAGATACGAGAGACTGCAGATAGACACAAACTGCCGGACTAACTCAACGGGACAGGCAGCATCCTCAGCGTAATCCAGCATCTGCAGTTCCTTCCTACACATTTCGAAAGAACAAAGTGCCGGAGGAACTCAGTGGGTCAGGCAGCATCCGTGGAGGAAAATTGACAAGACGACGTTTCGGGTTGGGACCATTCTTTGGGTGGTAGAGGGAGATCAAGAAAGCGACTGTCGACAAGTGAATGAATGCTGGAAAGTTTATGCATTTTAGGGACCAGACTGGGAATCGAGAGCACTGCAAATCTCTGAGGGTCCCTTTGGTTAAAACCTATCTCTCTGGCGTGGGTTAGTGGATGCATTTCCCGGGACCCCCCCCCCCCCTCTAGACCATTCCCTGCACATTCCACAGCTCCCCACTTGGATAAAGGGAAAAAGGTCCACTGGGGCACCATCTCCATTAAGAGGTTTCCGCGGTATCTTAGCAACCTTATTGTTGACCTATGCATTAGTAACACACTGAGAATGCAGCTAAAATAAGGGAGACGTAGAATGCCCCATCGGAGTGAAGGCCCTCATTGTTTCACCATCCCCCTATACATGGGTATGGAGATGGGGAGGGGGGTTGGGGGGGGGGCATACACACTGCACCGTGCAGTGCAAACATTTCAAGCAAAAGTTATCTAAGCATGTAGCAATCCAACAACCATAGTTACAGCACAAACAGGACAGAGATATAACTGGATCATCTTTTAGTGGTGCTGCATCAAGACAAAATCCTGTCTCACCTTTAGTCCTCCTACCCTTCCATGAATTACAGTAACGCTGGTCTCTATAAGACAGACCAGCAAATTAAAGTGCAAGTGGCTCTACCACAGGGAACGAGAGAATAAATAAATAATGAGTGATGGTCAATTTGTTTTTCTAGTGTTAGTTTAGAGATAGAACTTCACAGGCCCTTCGGCCCACTCAGTCCATGCCAACCATCCTTCACCCACTCACATGAGTGCTACAGTACTTTATCCCACTTTCTCATCCACTCCCTGCACATTAGGAGCAATTTTTAGAGGCCGGTTAGTGTACAAACCTACATGTCTTTGAGATGTGGGAGGAAACTGAAGCACCTGGAGGAAGACCATTCAGTCAGAGGGAGAAAGTGCAAACTCCACACAGACAGGACCCGAGGTCAGATTTGAGCTGCTCTGGTGAGGCAGCAATTGTTTGTCCTTACAGTCAGATTTCCTCTAGATACAATGAGTATCTGGGAATATCCTTTCAGTTCTCCTCACTTGTGGCTCTCGGTATAATATATCCCCTTCACACATCCACAGAAGTATTCATCACTCCACCTCCAACACTTGTTTGCAGAAACTACATACAGTAGAGTCAAGAGTCAAGATGATAGTGGAGTCTGTGGGCCAAAGGGGCTGTTTCTGCACTGTATGTCTAAAGTCTAAAGTCCACAATAAGGTACAAGTAAAATGAAAATCTTGCTTGCAGCAACATCACAGGCGCATGGACTCAGACAAATGCACAAAAACACAAATTATACATAAATTATTCATAAATTTGACAGTCATGGTGGCGCAGCGGTAGAGTTGCTGCCTAATGCCCCTGTCCCACTTAGGATAGGTTCCCGGAGGTTTTTTCTCAGTCTCCCTACCTGCTTCCACTACCTGCAACCTCCGGGAACCGCACGGAAACCTTGGGTGGGGGCGAAAAGTCTCCAGAGGTTTCCGTTCAGGTTTCCTAAGTGGGACAGGGGCATTAAGTGAATGCAGCACCAGAGGCCTGGGTTCGATCCCGAATACGGGTGCTGTCTGTAAGGAGTTTGTACGTTATCCCCGTGACCTGCGTGGGTTTTCTCCGTGACCTCCGGTTTCCTCCCACATTCCAAAGACGTACAGGGTTGTACGTTAATTGGCTTGGTAAATGTACAAATTGTCCCTAGTGGGTGTAGGATAGTGTTAGTGTGCGGGGATCGCTGGTCGGCACGGACCCGGTGGGCCGAAGAGCTGTTTCCGTGCTGTATCTCTAAACTAAACTAAATTCCTCAAAATAAAAATATACGTAATACAAGTCATTAATCTCTCTTTTTTGTTCTATATAAGAATCTATGATGTGGAAAGTTAATTGTTTTTTCCTCCACTGATGTTGCCTGTCTTGTTGAATGTTTCCAATCATTCCAATCTAATCTACACTGTCAGGATTCTGATCCAGTGGCCATTTTGAGGTGTATGCTTCATATGAATAAGGTTCGACCTGCCATAGACATCCTTCAGGCGAGAGATTTAAATCCAACACACAGAGAGTGTTTACATCTCAACCAGACTGGCGCGGAACTAACTCCCTCATTCCAAGAAACAAAAGGCCATTTTAGGAAGACACCGTATAAAGCAGTCTAAATTGTTTTCCTTCTTGTGTTAGAGCTCCATAAAACCTGTGAATAACTTGCCAAAGAAATTTCACCGGTTTTGGGATTTCTATAAACTGCAGTCAGAAAAAATTTACACAGCTCTTTCATTCATTCCAAACACAAACAGAAACAGTTGAACAAAAGCAGACCTTGCAGAGAACCAATGTCGTGCTGCGCTCCACCCCAACAAGGAGCAGATTTTGCTTTCAAAAACCCTCATGTAATGTAAGCAGAAGATTGGAGAATATTTGAGGCAGCAATCTGAAGTTCACTGCATGGAGAATTTATGGGACATGGCTTCCTGCACCGGGATTAAATGCTTGGATTAAGTACATTTGGTGTGGAGGAGGCTGTAATGTATCCACTAAATTATCTTGAGTAAGTGAGATGTGGATTTTTTTTTTCATTCACAACCTTTGATATTTAAGCAACCATACAAAATATTTTGCTGAGCTTTGTTAAGATTTAATCCTTGCCTGTTTTAAATTTCCTGATTAATTGGCTAAGAGAAGGGGGAGGGGGGGGAGGGGGGGGTGCGGAATTGCATAACCCATCTCAGTGATTAGCGGTGTTGATCCAAGTGTTGGGAGAAAAGTAATTGGAAAGGAGTCAGATTGACAGCACAACTTTGTCATGTTTTTTGATATGATGGACATAAAATGCTGGAGTAACTCAACAGGTCAGACAGTCTGATGAAGGGTCTCGACCCGAATCCAACACCTATTCCTTTTCCCCAGAGATGCTGCCTGACCTGCTGAGTTACTCCAGTTACTCCAGCTATTTGAGTCTATCTTTGGTATAAACCAGCATCTGCAGTTCCTTCTCACACATTTTTTTGCAGCTCCAGTGATCCTGATTGCTGGTGCTGGATATATGTAGCATGCCACACTCTCTTCCCACTCCCAGTCCATTCACTCATCACACCTGAGCTCATCATGTCCATTTGAAACTCTCAATACCATGACTCACCCTCCTCATCTCTGAATGTTCTCCACCCCCCAAAGCTATTTGCATCTCTTCCTATCATTACCAGTTTTGGCTGCTTCACCTTCACAAGCTCGCTGCCTCAAAAAGGCTGCCAGCATCATCAAGGATCCACACCATCCTGGCAACTCCCCGCTACCTTCAGGTAGAAGGTACAGGAGCCTGAAATCTGCAACATCCAGGTTCAGGAACAGCACTTCCCCACAGCCATCAGGCTATTAAACTCAACTCAAACAAAATTATGAACACTAATAGCCCATTGCACCGTATCTGATTATTTATGTGTGTATATATATATATATATATATTCAATGGTATATGGACATACTGATCTGTTCTGTGTTTATTTATGCCTATTATATTCTGTTGTGCTGAAGCAAAGCAAGAATTTCATTGTCCTATCTGGGACACATGACAATAAACTCTCTTGAATCGTGAATCTTGAGGGTGGGAAATTGTCCATGCTTACTCATTTGGTTTATGTGTGTCTCCAAACCCACTGTGCTTAATTTCAACCCGAAACATCACCCCTTTCTCCAGAGATGCTGTCTGACCCGCTGAGTTACTCCAGCTTTTCCTGTCTATCCATTGCCGTTTAGGATCAGTTTTAACTGCACTCTGAAATGGCTTGAGGGCATCGTTGGATGTAAGCATTCCCTGTGATATTCACAATGGTTAATAAGTAAACAGGCATCTCCTGATGTGGCTCAGTGACAAATTTTATTTGCTAAAACTCCAGTGAAATACCAAGCGATATTTTACGATCACTGCAAGGAATTAAATTATGCCCCGGAGCTCATAGCTGTTGCATATTTTCTAAAAGAGACGTAACTTGAATAAACTGTGCTTGCCAAATGGAATGCCTTGGAGAATATAAAGCTGGGATGAAAGATTCCTCTCCCACACCGAGTAAACACAATCCAATAATTAAACTAGATGGAAAGGCAGGAAATTCATTCCCATTGCTTTCTATCTTTGTGCTTGAGGCTGTTAAGGAACCCAAGGGAAATGGTCAAGAGAAGTGAGAGCCACAATGTATCTCTTCAAAAAGGAACATGATCAAATAGCCATCCAACAACTTGGACTTATATGGTGCTTTAAAGTTTCCACAGCTGCTTTATAGAAGCGTTATCAAAGTCTCGCTGGAGGAGATATTAGGATGGAGGATGGTATGTCTGAAACAACCCATTAATGGAAGAAATAGAGAAATGGAGATGCAGTGAAGTTTTGGAGAGAGAGATTTCTGGACCTTGGGTATAGATAATGGTGCGATTTAAATCAGGGACAAGCAAGAAGCCAGAATGGGTGAAGCATAGTACTTCACCCATTCTTAGAAACATAGTACTTTTGAAGAATGTTGCAGATACAACAAGGAGAAAGGAGATCATGGGAAGGATTTGTTGCCTGGGAACTCAACCAGGAATGTATCTATAGTTGTGTTTAAGAAGGAACTGCAGATGCTGGAAAATTGAAGGTACACAAAAATGCTGGAGAAACTCAGCGGGTGCAGCAGCATCTATGGAGCGAAGGAAATAGGCAGCATTTCGGGCCGAAACCCTTCTTCAGATGTAGGGTGGGGAAAGGGGGGGGGGGGGGGGGGAGGGGGGGGGGGGAGAAGAAGAAAGGAAGAGGAGGAGCCAGAGGGCTGAGGGAGAGCTGAGAAGGGGAGGAGACAGTGAGGACTACCTGAAATTGGAGAAGTCAATGTTCGTGCCGCTGGGGTATAAACTGCCCAATCGAAATATGAGGTGCTGCTCTTCCAATTTCCGGTGGTCCTCACTCTGGCCATGAAGGAGGACCATAAGAATATATGATGCGATTATTTAATTGAACACAGCTTTGTTTGCAAATGATAACAATTTATTTTTATTACAAATATTTGAAATATATGGAATATTTTACTGGCATCCTCACACCTCCGAGCAGTTTAACCCTGAAAGTAGTCATCTGCATAACACTATCCTTTGTCAAACCCGATACCATCAGCAAACCTTGCCTACAATTGACAGTGTGGGAAAATTCCACCCAATTCTGGAGCAATTGCCACTCGCATCAAACAATTGTGTTTCTAGATTGTTCAAAGGAAAAGAAATGGGTGTTTCTTTTCGGGCAAAAAGTCATGCAAAGCCAACCTCCATTGAAGCAGGCAGTGACAGGACGAGAAAGTGTTTATAAATACATGTGGAATAAAAGAACGTAATCTCTATATTGAATATCCTCCCTCACCTGTGTCTACGATGAGTTTTGTTGCTACAGGTATTTTTGTAAAGATAATGATAGCCTATTAAATAAATGGATCAAACAAAAAATAAGAAATGATGTTGTCATTCTGGCATTAAAATTCTACTTTGATCATGCACACATGTAGATCTTCAAGCAATATGTGGCTGGCATATTTCCAACATGCCTACAGGGCACTATGTCTATTATGCCTGGAGGGCAAGAAACCTGCTGAGTGCTTTAACCTTCACTAGCAGTAACGAAGGGTTGTCAACTTTTGTTATGTATTCCAGAGATTTCAGCACCTGCCGACACCCGCACTCCAATATTGGTTACTTAACCCAGCCGTTCCCAATTTATCATTCATAATCACTTGCCAGTCTTTGTCCCACCCGCACCTCTTTCCCAAATTTGTTCGCCCACCCCCACTACAATCTGTGTGAAGAAGGATCCCCACCCGAAACTTTGCCTATCCATGTCATAGAACATGAAATATTGAACAGTACAGCACAGGAACAGTCCCTTTGTCCCAGCGTCTGTGCTGAACCGAATGCCAAGTAAAAATGATCCCTTCTTGCTGTACATGATCCACATCTCTCTATTTGTTGCAGTTCCATGTGCTTATCAGTCACGGTGGCGCAGCGGTAGAGTTGCTGCCTTACAGCGAATGCTGCGCTGGAGATCCCGGGTTCGATCCCGACTACGGGTGCTGTCTGTACAGAGTTTGTACGTTCTCCCCGTGACCTGCGTGGGTTTTCTCCGAGATCCTCGGTTTCCTCCCACACTCCAGAGACATACAAGTATGTAGGTTAATTGGCTTGGTAAATGTAAAAATTGGCCCTGGTGGGTGTAGGATGGTGTTGATGTGCAGGGATCGCTGGTCGGCACGGACCCGATGGGCCGAAGGGCCTGTTTCCTTGCTGTATCTCTAAAAACTAAACTAATAAACTAAACTAAAACCTCTGAAATGCCACTATTGTATCTGCCTCCACCACCACCCCTGACAATGCATTCCAGCCATCCCACTCTCCCCCCCCCCTCCCCCCCAACATGTCCTCCAGAGATGCTCCCTGACCCTGCTGAGTTACTCCAGCACGTTGTGTTTTTTTTCATAAACCAGCATCTGCAGTTCCTTGTGTCTACATTCCTAATTGTTCAGCAGGTACTGATCAACTTCAAGGCAAGGGTTTTGACCAGTCCAAACCCACTGTCCCATCACCTTATATTTGTACAACCATCAGAAATGTTGAAATGAATATTTTAATGGCAGAATGGCCTACTCCTGCACCTATTGACTAATATCTGATTTTTCACCTGTGTTTCATTAGTGATAGGGAGATGTAGACTTTAATTCTGAGTGATTTCAAATTATCCCTGGAGGATAAGGTGGAAAAAATTATGTTTATGTTCTGTTTGATAGGCATTTACTAATTAAACATTCATTGCCCTGCACCATGGGTACACAGTGTGTGCGCTGTCTACAAAATACACTGCCATTACTCTGCTAAGGTACTCAGGCAGCACCCAGCAGTCTCCCCAAGTCTAACGAAGTGGCCCAACTCAAAACATTGCATATCCACGTTCTCCAGAGATGCTGCCTGACCTGCTGAGTTACTTTGCTGCTTTGTGTCTTTTTTTGTTTTAAAACCAACTTTTGCTGTTTGTAAAGGCTGAACGTTAAGGAAAGGACAACTTCAAACACGCAAAGTATGTCAGAGTTCTGTACATTTGCAAAGAAGACTCAATTCTACTCGTGAGGGAGTGAGAGGAAGAAAGATACTCTAAAAGATATCTAAAAATGTCAAATGTTTCCTTTCCCTTTCGTCGCAACTGAGGGACGACTGGGAAAGGTTTTGAGAGGGATTCAGATAATGTCACCTGTGGCTGCATCTCGGAGAACAATTGTGAGATGGCATTGGACCAGTAACCCAGCTTACACGGAGATGTTCCCATCCTGATAAAAAATAAACAACTCTGGTTGTAATGGGGAAGCAGGCACTGAGAGGGCTGCAGTTTTGACACAAAGGATGTATGAAAATCCAGAGTACACTGAGTTGGCAGCATGACTCTCTTTCCTGAGATGGTTCCTCTCTCCTGCCCAATGGGTGGTCAAATGAGGGGAAGATTCCAAAGGGATGGGAGGGACTGAATCTGAGATTGCCACGAATAAAATGAAATTACATTGGAATATAATGAAAGCCTGGGAAAATGTCCCTATAAACAGTTAGTTTCTGCTAACTAGGCACAGCTGGATTCTATTTAATAACTGCAAAATTAACTGTAAAACTGATTGCATTCCTAGCCGCTCTGGGATTCCTTAAACAAGGCTTCCAAAGTTTCCATTTACTATTTCTTCTCTCTTTTTCTAGAGAACAGACAGACACCCTGTCTCCTTAGGCAGAGGTCGGCTTGAGTAGGCAAATTATAAAATATACCGAGAGATGAGACCGAGTTTTTAGCTGACCACGGGTGCTGTCTGTATGGAGTTTGCATGTTCTCCCCATGACCTGCGTGGACTTTCTCCAGTTTCCACACTCCAAAGATGTACAGGTTTGCAGGCTAATTGATTTGGTAAAATTGTTAATTGTCCCTAGTGTACATAGGATAGCGTTAGTGTGCGGGGATCGCTGGTCGGTTCGGACTCAGAGCCGAGGGGCCTATTTCCGCGCTGTATCTCAAAACTAAACTAGATCGTTGCAGGTCTGTGCAAAACTGATTGTGATGGCCCGGGGGGGGTGTACTGATCAGCATCTATATGTAGGATTTCATATTTAGATTTTAGAGTCATAGCCATAAAGCGCGGGAACAGGCCCTTCAGCCCAACTTGCCCACACTGTCCACCCCTCCTAGGGACATTGAGTATAAGAGTCAGGAACTCATGATGTAGCTTAATAAGACTTTAATTCAGCCACATTTGGAGTATTCCGTGCAGTTCTGGTCACCCCATTACAGGAAAGATGTGGAGGCTTTGGACAGGGTGCAGATGAGGTTTACCCGAATGCTGCCTGGATTACAGGGAGAGGTTGGCCAAACTTGTTTATGTCTTATTATCATTAATGTCTTATTATTATTAATGCTTAGTGTTTTCTGAGTCATTTGTAACTGTCACTGTATGTCATGTTGTTACTTGTGGGTGGAGCACCAAGGCAAATTCCTTGTATGTGAATACATGGCCAATAACTTAGTTACTTACATACTTCCTCTGGAACATCAGAGGTTACAGTAGCCAAGGGGAACGACTAGGCAAGCTGGTGTTGCTCTTCTAATAGGAGTGGTTGCAAGAAAATCTGTCATTTAAAATCATGAACGATACAAGCAGAGAAGATAGAGAGAAAATGGGTCCATTGGTGGAGACTGAGAATCAAGGGACATACTGTAGGAATAAGGTGACAAGCAAAATAAACTAAATGTACCAAGGTCGACTTTTCTTTGCCCAGCAAGGTGTTAGGGTCTGAGCTACCCTTGCAGGGGAAGAGTGGAGGGACATTTTATTGTAGTGATCGATGGGGGTCTGGATAGGTTTAGAGATACAGTGTGGAAACAGGCCCTTCAGCCCATCAAGTCCGCACCAACCAACGGTCGCCCGTACACCAGTTCTATGTAATCCCAGTTTCACATCCTGCACAACATGGGCAATTTACAGAGACCAATTAACCTACAAACTCGCACGGGTTTGGGATGTGGGAGGAAACCGGAGCACCCGGAGGAAACCCACGCAGTCACAGGGAGAAGGTGCAAACTATACACAACATAGCACCTGAGGTTCAGGATGGAACCCAAGTCTCTGGCTCTGTGCAGCAGCAACTCTACCATTGCTCCACAGTACCCCCCTAAATCTCTGAAGGGAAAGAATTTGCAGGACTATGGGGAGTGCAGTGAGTGGGATCATTATTACATGGTGCCGTATGTACTCAATGATCCGTGTTGTAACCATTCTGTGATTTGAAAATAAAAATAACAAAAAGCAGGAGTAGGCAGAGATCCAGCCAGGCTCCTGTTAGTCCCTGCAGTGTTTGCAACAGCTCTGTCTGCAGCTACCCTGCCTGCTGCTCTGAAGTCTGTGTTCACTTCTGCTCCTTAAGTGCAATTAATCCTCGTCTCCGCACACTGTGTGTTCTCGCCCGCTTTCCCACATAAATCACTGGGATCGAGAGTGGTAAAGTCATCACATTCACATCCCGCCCGAACCGCTCTCTGAGCTGATCCAGGAGGGTGATCACAGAGGCGTAGCACAAGCTTCAGTGTGTACAGCACCCTGCTACACATGGCGTGCACTGTCTTTGCCACATACTGTAGAGTGTTCACAGTAACATGGACAGTACTGTACAGTAACATGGGGATTACTGTACTGTAACATGGACAGTACTGTACAGTAACATGGGGATTACTGTACAGTAACATGGACAGTACTGTACAGTAACATGGGGATTACTGTACAGTAACATGGAGAGTACTATGCAGTAACATGGAGAGTACTATGCAGTAACATGGGGATTACTGTACAGTAACATGGAGAGTACTATGCAGTAACATGGACAGTACTGTACAGTAACATGGGGATTACTGTACAGTAACATGGAGAGTACTGTACAGTAACATGGGGATTACTGTACAGTAACATGGACAGTACTGTACAGTAACATGGAGAGTACTACGCAGTAATATGGACAGTACTGTACAGTAACATGGGGAGTACTGTACAGTAACATGGGGATTACTGTACAGTAACATGGGCAGTACTGTACAGTAACATGGAGAGTACTGTACAGTAACATGGAGAGTACTACGCAGTAACATGGGGATTACTGTACAGTAACATGGACAGTACTGTACAGGAACATGGGGATTACTGTACAGTAACATGGGCAGTACTGTACAGGAACATGGACAGTACTGTACAGGAACATGGGGATTACTGTACAGTAACATGGGGAGTACTGTATAGTAACATGGGGAGTACTATGCAGTAATATGGGCAGTACTGTACAGTAACATAGACAGTACTGTACAGTAACTAAGGCAGTACCATACAGTAACATGGACAGTACTGTACAGTAATATGGGCAGTACTATGCAGTAATATGGGCAGTACCATAGAGTAACATGGGCAGTACTATGCAGTAACATGGGCAGTACTGTACAGTAACATGGACAGTGCAGTACAGTAACATGGACAGTGCAGTATCTCTTGCTGCCTCACAGTGCAAGGGACTTAGGTTTAATCCTGACCTCGGGTGCTGCCTGTGTGGAGTTTGCACGTTCTCCGTGTGTCTGCGTGGGTTCCCAATAGGTGCTTCGGTTTCCTCCCATATCCCAAAGACATGTGGTTGTAGATTAATTAGCCTCTGTAAATTGACCCTAGTGTGTAGGGGGTAGATGTGAAAGTGGGATAATAGGGATTGATGGTTGACGTGGACTAGGTGGGCTGTTTTTGTGCTGTACCCCTAAAAGTACAATCAAAAACTACATGTTACTTCAAAATGTAGGTTGCCACACGTGCGACATAGAAACATGTGAGGTGCAATGTATGCTACATGGAAACATCCAGCCTTCCACCCAGGATAAAATGGCTTGCGCCTGCCTCCCTGTTACACAAAGAATCACCACTCATTAACATTCTTTTGGTCATTTGGGATATTCTGGAATACTTACTGCATTCGAGGTTTGCTCTCTGATGTTGACAAGTTCTTCAGCTACTTGAAAAGTACTTTGGCAAGATGTTACTATCAACAAACAGGTAACTGTTACAACTCTGCACCCATGATACACCCAGCATTGATGAACACAGAGTGTGGAGTTTCACCACAACAGCAACCAGCATGTGTGTTGTGAAAGCTTCATCAATCCCCGAGTTATCATTGCTGCAAAGCTCACTCTACGAAGGGATGTAATCCCTATCCTAAGGACAAAATTCCTTTCCATTCATTCGCATTGCACAGAAATGTAGTGAAAGCACTTTGGATCACAGGCAATCTGTTTCTATGACGATTAATGATAGACCTATACAAATATTAGATTTGTGACAAGCTGTACACATTACCCAGGATAAATTTACAATGAATTATTTAAAGCCTGGAAAACAGTCGCCTATTAGACATGAGGTACAATCTACCTCATTGGTGACGTTGGACTATCTTTGATCAGACTTTGCGTTATTCCCTTATCATATATCTGTACACTGTAAATAGCTCGATTATAATCATGTATTGTCTTTCCACTGACTGGTTAGCACGCAACAAAGGCTATTCACTGTACCTCAGTGTACGTGACAATAACTGAACAGAACTAATTCTCTGATTTCCTGTCACGCCAATAATCCCTTCTTCTTCAAATTAGTTTAGTTTAGTTTGTAGATACAGCATGGAAATAGGCCCATTGAGTCCACACTGACCAATGGTCACCCGTTCAAGATTCAAGATTTAAAATTCAAGAGAGTTTATTGTCATGTGTCCCTGATAGGACAATGAAATTCTTGCTTTGCTTCAGCACAACAGAACATAGTAGGCATTTACTACAAAAAAAAGATCAGTGTGTCCATATACCATTATATAAATATATACACACATGAATAAATAAACTGATAAAGTGCAAATAACAGATAATGGGCTATTAATGTTCAGAGTTTTGTCCGAGCCAAGTTTAATAGCCTGATGGCTGTGGGGAAGTAGCTATTCCTGAACTTGGTCATTGCAGTCTTCAGGCTCCTGTGCCTTCTGCCTGAAGGTAGCAGGGAGAACCGTGTCACACTAGTTCTATGTTATTTCACTTTCATATCCACATCCTACAAATTAGGGCCAATTTTACAGAGACCAATTAACCTACAAAGTCCCACGTCTTTGTGTCATGGGAAGAAACCAGAGCACCCAAAGGAAACCCAAGTGGTCACAGGGAGAACGTGCAAACTCCATGCAGACAGCACCTGAGGTCAGGATCGAACCTGGGTCTATGAGGCAGCAGCTGTACTCCCTGCACCTTTATTCTCATGCTCAAAGCTGCAGCTTACGGAACATGGTTACGCTTACAAGAAGATGAAACTGGTTTTGCATTTCTCTGGCCCGGGGAAGCTGGTAACATGAGCTGACGGGGTTTCACAATACTGGAGTTCAGAAAGGCTTTAAAGTAAAAATATAACCTGTAGGCTATAGTATCTGTGTTAAAAGATTGTAAGAAAAAAATACATTTCTTCAGCGAAAATAGTTTCAGGTAACTGAACTCTGTGAGGAGATTATGAGGTCAGTGAGAAAACAAGCCACATCTGCTGGAATTAATTTCATTCTGCATTAAGTTACTAAGAGGGTTGAGTAGTTTGTGGGGTAGTGTTTTCTTACCATTTACACTGGGCTCCCATGTGCATCGACAGCCTCTTACTTGTCCCTAACCATACAGAAAAATGCACAAGTCTTCTCCCAACATTCTCTTCATTACTCTTTACACCATTTCAGTTTTGCCTAGTTTAGTTTAGCTTAGAGATACAGCCCGGAAACAGGCCCTTCGGCCCACCGAGTCCGTGCAGACCAGCGATCCCCACACACTAACACTATCCTACACTCTCGGGGCAATTTACAATTTGTATTGAAGTCAATTAACCTACAAAACTGAAGGTAGACACAAAGTGCTGGAGTAACTCAGCGGGACAGGCAGCATCTCTGGAGAGATGCAATTCCGATATTGTAGTTAAATAACCCTTCCCAAACCCACGTCTCCAGCATTGTGAGGCAGCAGCTCCGCCACCAGATATTGTACCAAAGAACCCAGCTCAATTAGAAGGAGATTTGACCTAAACCTTTCTCTGTTACCCAGAGACGCCAGGGAGTAATATCATGTCCATTTGTAGCTGAGTATGGAAATGTGTATTAGGACACATTTGTAAGTTAGTGTAATTATGAATATTATACAGAGAACAAAAGATGCTCAAACGAATTTGCAAAACATGCTTCATATATTGCACAATTCCTGTTTCTTTTATTGATGTAATATGGTCCCTTAACTCTGAATCAGATATTTTCAGGCTTTTTAAGCCTTGCTGGTTATTCAACTCAAAGAAAAACAGGAAGTGGAATAATTTGCAACAATTGACATTGGCTAAGGTTTTTGTCCCGTGAAGCAATATACTCTTTGTTTACTCATTCTGAATGTGCAAATATTTATACTTTCATATTTCCTGGGGCCCCTCCACTGTCAGAGTGAGGCCCAGCGCAAATTGGAGGAACAGCGCCTCATATTTCGCTTGGGTAGCTTACACCCCAGCGGTATGAATATTGACTTCTCTAACTTCAAGTGTCTACCCATACTTTCATACGATTTTAGTTGCCTCAGGTGTCTATTGATTGGTGGAAACCATATCCATTGTACAGTACAACTGTTCTCCCTGATTCCTGGTTTCAACGAGGTACCCCCTCATCCTTCTAAACTCCAGTGAGTAGAGGCCAGGTGCCTTCAAATGCTCATCATGTGTTAACCAAGTCACAGCCCAGTACTCACAAAGCTCACTCACAAAATGCTGGAGCAACTCAGCGGGACAGGCAGCATCTCTGGAGAGAAGGAATTGGGTGACGTTTCGGATCGAGACCAAACTGATGTCGGGGGAATGGGCGGGACAGAGATAGAATGTAGTCGGAGACAGTAAGACTGGTGGGAGAACTGGGGAAGGGGGAGGGGATGGAGAGAGAGGGAAAGCAAGGGCTACTTGAAGTTAGAGAAGTCAATATTCATACCGCTGGGGTGTAAGCTGCCCAAGTGAAATATGAGGTGCTGTTCCTCCAATTTGCGCTGGGAAAATGTTGCAATGTTGGCAGTGGACCGGTGGTGGTGGGGGAGGGGATTTTTGGAAAGAGTGCTGAGGTGTCTGCACTGTGAAGAACAGAGCACACAGCAGGCAGCCTCCTCTGCAAAGAATAATGGTGGCAGGAAGTTGCCAGAGGACTGTCTGTGAAGGATTGAGTGCCTTCCCACTTTGTCTGACCAAATGTCCCTAGCAGATGTGAATGCAAAGTTGCATCGATCAAAAGATGCAAGTTCTCCATTTCACTGTTAGATTTACTTGTCTTCTGTTAAGAAGAAACTCTTTTTTCAAAAGAGACACAGAACGGAAACAGGCCCTTCAGCCCACTGGGTCGGTGCCAACCAGCGATCACACCGTACACTAACTTGCACATGCGAGGGACAATTTTACACCTTACCAAAGCCAATTAACTTACAAACCTGCGTGTCTTTGGAGTGAGGGAGGAAACCGGAGCACCCAAAGAAAACCCACGTGATCACAGGGAGAACGTTGGTACAAACTCTGTGCAGACAGCATCTGTGGTCAGGATTGAGCCCAGGTCTCTCTCTGGCAGCAACTGTAACATTGTACCACTGTGCCGCCCCATACTCTGAATATTGCCAATACCCATAAACCACCCCTGATGTGCTTTGGACCATAAATTTCTCTCCTCATTGTTGAAATTTGCAAATGTCCTAACGACATAACTTGATCCAAAACCTTTTAATCTTCAATCTAAAACTGGGATATGAAGGAACAAGATCATGCTTCCATGTCAAGAGATTAACCTGGAAACTAGAGTTGGATTACTTGCTCTTTGTTCCTCCATTGTTGCGCTGGGGGCTTTGTGAATGAAAGATCAGCAAGAAGCAAAGCAACAGGTTTCTTAACGAGGGAAAGGTGAATAGCAAGTGACTCGAGGGCTGTATTGTGATCAGCTTTGCGTGTGTGGATGGGGGAGGTCTGTCAACCAAATGCCTTTTTCTATGTTTTTCTTTCTTGTTAAAGGAGAAAGGGCAACTCAAGTCAGGAGTATGGGAGAGGTCGGTTGTATTACACAGTTTATTTATGTTTTCTGCAGCACCGATGAATATTTTTCTACAATAAAGGCTTTAATCAAAGGTCTTTTTTCTCTTGATTTTTTTTGCAATGCCCTTTTTTCTTTTCACTGGAGGATTTATGTGCAATTGATGTATGATTTATGTTTTTGTGTGCTGTCTGCGACTATGTGCCTGTCATGCAGTGACAAGCAAGAATTTCATTGTATCTCTACCTTACCGTGCTTCTGCCTTAGATAATAGACTTGACCTGACTTGACTATTCATAGAAGTTGCTGAGATCTAAGCACTTTACCTAATAATAGAGAAACAACAAAGAATGTATACAGAGGTTGTGATCTACTGCAGCATTAGATTAAGGAGAGATTGCCTTATTGGGTTACCTTTTTAAACAAGAGCGGTAAACAATAGTTATTCTACGTCTGAAGCCGTAGAATGCCAGAGGGGCCCCTCAAGTTGGCTTATCAAGTGGAAGGCGGTGTCGATGCCTTCTGGATCACCGCGTAGAAGCCAAGATCGGGGCCTAGCAGGTCGCATGGAGGAGACGGGCCTCGCGGGTCGGTGGAGCAGCTGATGGAGCCTGTGGCTGGGGCTGAGTCGGCACCACGGAGGCATGAAGTGGGGCATCAATAGCGGTGAAGCTTTGGCTGCGGCAGCAGTGAAGCCTCGCCACGATGGGGCTCCGGCGGTGGTGAAGCCTCACGGTGGTGGTGATGCCTCGCTGGTCGACAACGGTCAACGGCTGATGAGGGGGGAGGGGAAGGACAATGGAGGAACAGTTGGGGGGGAGTCCAAAAGAGGTAGCCGCCGTGCTTTGAATGCAAGCAAAGAATGGAATTGGGGCTCAACACCTCCCTGTGTGCCTGGGTCTTGGACTTTCTCACCGCCAGGCCCCAGGTAGTCAAGATGGAAGGGAATACATCGAAGTCCCTCACCCTGAGCACAGGATCGCCCCAGGGTTGCGTCCTCAGCCCCCTATTGTACTCCCTGTACACACATGACTGTGTGGCTAGGTTCAGCTCCAATTCAATAATTAAGTTTGCTGATGACACTGTGGTGGTGGGCCTGATCTCAGACAATGATGAGAGGGCCTACCGGGAGGAGGTGGCTGATCTAGCACTCTGGTGCCAGGAGAACAGCCTCCTCTTGAACATCAAAAAAACGAAGGAGCTGATCATGGACTTTAGGAGGGCACATCATCCGAGGACGTACACTCCATTGAGTATAAATGGGGATCCTGTGGATAGGGTGAACTGTTTTAAATATCTGGGAGTCCACATCTCTGAGGATATGACATGGTCATCACACGCCTCAGCACTGGTGAGTAAGGCAAGGCAGTGCCTTTACCACCTCAGGCAATTGAGGAAATTCAGAGTGTCTCCGAGGATCCTCCAGTGCTTCTACGCAGCGGCGGTGGAAAGCATCTTGTCCGGGAACATTACCATCTGGCTCGGGAATTGCTCTGCCAAGGACAAGAAGGCTCTGCAGAGAGTAGTGCGTTCGGCCGAACGCACTATGGGAACTTCACTCACCCCCCTGCAGGAACTATACAACAGGAGGTGCAACTCCAGAGCAAACAAAATCATGAGAGACCTCTTCCACCCCTGCAACGGACTGTTCCAGCCGTTATGGTCAGGCAAACGCCTCCGTTGCCATGCAGTGAGAACGGAGAGGTTGAGAAGGAGTTTCTTCCCAGAGGCAATTCGGACTGTAAACGCCTTTCTCACCAGGGACTAACTGTACAGAACGTTTTTCCTTCTATTATTTATTATGTAAAATAATATGTGTGTTATGATTGCGTTTATAATTTGTTTGGTTGTTTTGTTGTTCCGCGAGCATTGCCACTTTCATTTCACTGCACATCTCGTATGTGTATGTGACAAATAAACGACTTGACTTGAATTTCACTGTGCCTAGTCACATGTGACAATAAAGTATTCCTATTCCTAAGGAACTGGCCCTTATAAACCTGTGATGTCCCAGGTGCAAGTGTGGTTTATGCTGTGTTAGCTGACGTAGCAACAGAGCCTTAACAAATGTCAGTGTCTTTCTAACAAGACTGGCTGACCCACCCTTCCCAAATCATTACACAAGGATCTCACGCATTGCAACAGTCAGTACAATTGCTCTCAAGAGCGCTGTTAACATTCCTCGTCAAAACTCACAGATCAATATCAACCCCTCAGGCTCTGCGCGATGGACAACTGAATCTGCCAGACCTGTTACCCCACCAAAAAGCCAACATGGACAACAGATTCTCCAATTCTCACATTTATGTTCATAAGTGATAGGAACAGAATTAGGCCATTCGGCCCATCAAGTCTACACCGCCATTCAATCTTGGCTGCCCTATATTTCCCTCTCAACCCCATTCTCCTGCCCTCTCCCCATAATCGCTGACACCCGTATCAATCAAGAATTTATTAACCTCTGCCTTAAAAATATCCATTGGGCTCCACAGCCTTCTGTGGCAACGAATCCCATAGATACACCACCCTCTGACTAAATAAATACCTCTTCATCTCCTTCCTAAAGGAACGTCATCTTATACTGAGGCTATGACCTCTGCTCCTCGACTCTACCACAAGTGGAAACCTCTTCTCCATATCCACTCTATCCAGGCCAATTCTCCAATTTCAGGTAATACTCGCCCCCCCCTCCCTCCTTTCCCCCAACCCCCTCTCTTTCCTGTGGCCCTCACCCCAGTTCACACCCATTTCTTCCATTTTCCCACACATTTTTCCCTACCCTCACCTTCCTCTGCCACCACCATTCCTCCCTCTGGCCTACATTTCATCTTCTCTCCTCACCTGACATATTTTTGTCTCCTTTTTAACTCTAGCCCTTGTCCATCCATTTGCCAATACTAAAAGCCCCTCACCTGTATCCACCGATCATTTCCCAGACTTTGTCCAACCCCCATCACTCTTTTCCAGGTCTCTCCCCCCACCATAATCAGTCTGAAGAATGGTTCCATTCCCTCCATAGATACTACCTGACCCGCTAAGTTACTCCAGCACTTTGTATTTTACTGAAGAGCGCATGGAAATCAGGGGAAAAATAACATTGGTAATTGCAAAAAGCGCAAAGTAACGTCATAAGACTATAAAATATCTTATGTATATTTCCATGTACGGAATTTAGAAGATTAATCATAAACACACAAGCGTGCCAATTTTCAACTCATATTTACTCTGTCCTGCCCCTCCTCTCTTCCAGCTTTCTTTCCCATCTTCCCTGCAATCAGTCTGTAGAAGTGTCCGGACCCAAAGCGTCACCTATCCATGTTTTCCAGAGATGCTGCCTGACCTGTTGAGTTACTCCAGCACTTTGTGTCTTTTTTTGGTAAACCACTATGTGCAGTTCCTTGTCATCACATAATGTTTTTTTTAACAGTGTTTATTACTTTGTCTATTGTTGTACATCTTTATCTTGGTACCTTCTGGATGTCATTTTCTTGAAAGGCTGAGTGCTGATTATGAAGTGAAAAGTGCCAGAAACAGAAGTTACTAAACTCGGAGCTGGGGGGTCATTTCACCATCTCACCCCGATCCAACAGCCTCCGTGCAAGCCTGGGGTCACTGAGAGACAAACCCATCCATCACTGGTGCCTGATGGCTGACGGGACCAAGAGGAGGTGCTTCCTCTGGGACCCGGGGGGACAGTTCTCATGGCCTTCTGAGGCCTGGGAATCCCGGAGAACACACTGGGCCAGACAGCTGCTTTCAACATCAGCACAGGCAGAGGAGCACGATACTCCAGAAAACACAACAGCTGTTACAAGTGTAAAATTGCCGATTAACACTTTGTGTACTCGGTTTCTCTGCATCAAGGGAAGCATGGCCTGCCTTTGAAATCGAGCTGGTCTGTGCATGTTACTGTACCACTGAGTTCGCCTGGCACTCCTTGCTGGCGACTGAACAGTTACACATAGTACACACCTGTTCAACCATAATGCTCTGAATGCGCTTCCATTGTTTCAGATGTGGAGATTCAGGCACCAAAGGACATTTTATCTGGTGAAATCATATTTTCCCAGTAAATCCATGCTGGCAGTGAAATCTGTTAAAAGTAAACTAGCGACAGCCTTCTGGGTTGAGGCGTAGCCTCTGAGATGCGTAGAGCTTGCACGTTCTCCCAGTGGTCACGAGGACTTCCTCCCATATCCCAAAGACGGGAGAGTTAGCAGGTGAGTGGGCTGCTGTAAATTAATCCATCTCTGTAGGTGGGTGTGGAATTCAAGGGAGCAAATAAAATAAATGTGGGAGGATTGGCTCTGAGGAGAATTAATGCTGGAATGGTTTGGTTTGTGTGCCATCATAGACTAGATGGCCTCTTTCTTTGCTTTAAATAGATATGGAACCAGGTATTAGGTTTGTGCACATTGTTAGGCAGAATTAACAAATGACAACCACAAGGAGAGGAACTGAATTCCCCTAATGACTGTGTGCAGTCAGCCCCACCATGGGATGTTTTAGGATGATTTGTGATGGCCTCCAGTCCAATTGCCTGCCAATAACACTCACTTTTCATCAGTATTCCTACCTTGGACCCTTTCACCTTTTAAAATTGTTTGATGGTCTGTCTGACATTATTATTTCCTTTCAGCAGAGGCCATTCAGTCCATCGAGTCTATACCAGCCCACACATTCCCCATTAAAGTTCCCTGCAAGCTACTCCCATTAACACTGCACTACTCCCCTCCAACTCCAGATTCTATCACTCATCTACAGTAGGGGCATTTACAACGGCTAATTAATCTACAAATACTGGAGTGACTCAGTGGGTCAGGCAGCAACTGTGAAGAACATGGATAGATGATGTTGCGGGTTGGTACCCAAGGGCCATGGTTTAAAAAGAGTGCGGGAGCCCCAGAGCATCAAAGGGAGTGTGGGAATCAACACCAGTTGAAACAGATACATATCACAGGGATTTCAGAATAATGGGATAGGAGTTTATTGGAGTTTGACTGGTACTGTGGGACGATGGGATTGCTGTGGGCAAACACAAAGTAGGAGTGGGGCAGGAGGTGTGGATGCAAGTATGGGGTGTAGAGCCAAAATAAAGATTCTTTGGCCAAACCAAGATGGATAAGAATGGAGTGTTCAAGAAGGAACTGCAGATGCTGGAAAATCGAAGGTACACAAAAATGCTGGAGAAACTCAGCGGGTGCAGCAGCATCTATGCAGCAAAGGAAATAGGTAACGTTTCGGGCCGAAACCCTTCTTCAGACGGGTTTCGGCCCAAAACGCTACCCATTTCCTTCGCTCCATAGATGCTGCTGCACCTGCTGAGTTTCTCCAGCATTTTTGTGTACCTTGGATAAGAATGGAGCCAGGAATAGGGTGAGCTGGGGGAGGCATGGAAAGGTCAACAAGGAAGAGTGAGGAGAGATGGATCACCTTTTGTGCCAGTAGGTGTTGGCAACTAAGTGACAAGGTCTAGGAATAGCCATGGGCTCACAAAGCTTCAGCATAGATTTTGGAGAAAAAAAGGTAGGTCAGAGATGAAGCAGTAGACAGCAAGTAGGGATTTGTCCAGGATTATTTTCCTGAAGAGACAGCAACAGATAGGTCTGAATTAAGGAGGGAACGATGGGCCCCTAAGAAATAAATGTTAGCAGTCATCAAACGCAGGCTGCAGGAAGGGACGGTAAACGATCAGCCGCTGAAGGGCACAAGGGGAGACAGCGAGAAAGATCAAGATGCAAGAGACTGCAGATGCTGGAATCTTGAGCAAACACAAAGTGCTGGAGGAACTCAGTGGGAAAGTCAGCATCTGATGAGGGAATGAACAAGCAATGACTTCTTCAGACTCTAGATTGTCAGACTGGGACACACTTATCTGATGTATCTTTACTCTGAGATCAAGCCGTGCGATCTCTACACAGAAATGAGTCGCACTGTACCTGGCCAGGGCAGCCAACTGACAATGATAGATAATGATCGTACATCACCAGGGATGAAAGTGCTGCTGTGGCGTTGCCTTGGTACATTTGGAGTCAGTGCTGACAGCTGAGGAACACATTGCTTCATTGCTATCCCATGTTCTGGATCAGGACCTTTCTTCAGATTCAGATAACGGTTTGGATTTTGGTGCGTTAATTGTTTAATGTAATGTTAAATGTTTGAAGAGAATAGAAAGTCAATCTAACTTTTATATATGAATGGACCGATTTCACGTCGGGACTGACGAATGAACTGTTTGGATATTGCCTGTGCTCAACTGAAACATGCCACTGTGAAGTTGCTTTATTGCAGTGTAACAGAGACCATACCCAGAGGCTCTACATCAAACAGTCAGCACATCCGTAATTAGCATGGTAATGCTGAACTCTTTATGGTGTTGAAGGTGGGGGACGTTGCAAAGTTTGCCAGACAGCCTCCAGACTTGAGTTAACAGCTGGTCAGGGAGCCCAGAAACCAGGGACTGTTTGCAAAGCCTCTCATTTACACACACACATACACACGCACACACACACACACTGCACCAACCACCCACCCGCCTGATTTGTTTTGCTTTTGTTTACGTATCTTTTCCCAGATTTCTTGCGGTTTCCCTTTCACTGCTGGTCTGAGAGGCAGCGAAGACGGATGCAGGAAAGCAGTCCGCAAGATCCTAATGCCCCCTCTGTGTTAAAGGAGAGCAATGTGAATGCTCTGGGCAGGTTCACTTTACCACTGTCCAAAGAACACGTACAGTCAGAAGAAAGAAGGAACTGCAGATGCTGATTTATACCAAAGATAGACACAAAGACTCCAAATGGACCTAGGCAATGCACATCAGCGCCTCTACTTCCTGAGAAGATTACGGAGAGTCGGTATGTAAAGGAGGACTCTCTCTAACTTCTACAGGTGCACAGTAGAGAGCATGCTGACCGGTTGCTTGGTGGCTTGGTTTGGCAACTTGAGCGCCCTGGAGCGGAAAAGACTACAAAAAGTAGTAAACACTGCCCAGTCCATCATCGGCTCTGACCTCCTTACCATCGAGGGGATCTATGGCAGTCGCTGCCTCAAAAAGGCTGGCAGCATCATCAAGGACCCACACCATCCTGGCCACACACTCATCTCCCCGCTACCTTCAGGTAGAAGGTACAGGAGCCTGAAGACTGCAATGTCCAGGTTCAGAAATAGCCGCTTCCCCACAGGCATCAGGCTATTAAACTCAACTGAAACAAATCTCTGAACACTAATAGACCATTATCTGTTTATTTGCACTTTATCTGCTTATTTATTGATGTGTGTATATATTTATATAATGGTGTATGGACACACTGATATGTTCTGTATTCATGCCTACTATATTCCATTGTGCTGATGCAAAGCAAGAATTTCATTGTCATATCTGGGACACATGACGATACATTCCCTTGACTTGACTTGACAGCAGCACCTTCATCCGGGGTGTACAATAATTATCTAACACTGTCAGTTGGCTGTTTTGGCCAGGTACAGTGTAAAGCATGGCAACAGTGTAAAGAACCCGCTTCTTGATCTCAGTGTAAAGATACATCAGCTCAGTGTGTCCCTGTCTGACAAGCCAAAGACTGAAGTAGGGTGCTGAGCCAAAACGTCACCTGTCCATTCCCTCCCCAGATGCTGCCTGACCCACTGAGTTCCTCCAGCACTTGGTGTTTTGCTCAATCTAATTGTGTCTCCGATCGAAAGATTTCTACTTCCTGATTCACCCTCTGCCTTTGCAGCTTCTCATTGTCCCAAAGTGGTGCTAAATTTGACAGGACACACGGTTGACTGCCTGGACACATTCTATGTGGGATCTGTTGAATTGTCAGGTAATTGGCCTCTGTAAATTGCCCCTAGTGTGTCAGCAGTAGATGAAAAAGTGGGATAATACAGAACGAGTGTGAATGGGTGATCGATGGTCAGCATGGACTCGGTGGAACGAAGGGACTGTTGCCATGCTGTACACCTGAACGTAAATAAATAGATTGATGATAGTGCAGGATTTGTGGCTTACACAGTATGTCTTTATACATACAGTATCAGCAGATGCTATTCCAAATAATTTTGAGGGCGGCACGGTGGCGCAGCGGTAGAGTTGCTGCTTTACAGCGCTAGAGACCTTGACTACTTGTGCTTGTCTGTACGGAGTTTGTACATTCTCCCCGTGACCCTCGTGGGTTTTCTACAATTTCCTCCCACACTCCAAAGTCGTACACGTTTGTAGGTGAATTGGCTTGGTATAATTGTAAATTGTCCCTAGCGTGTGTGTAGGATAGTGCTAATGTGCGGGGATCGCTGGTCGGCCCGGCTAAGTGGCTGAAGGGCCTGTTTCCGCGCTGTATCTCTAAACTAAACTAATTGTTTACATGCCAGTTTATAGCTCAGTCGAAGTCAACTTGTCTAATGAATGCAGATCAATGGTGAATTAGACGTTGTCTCTGATCAGTGTGAGCGTGCTGACAGGCCTGTGTTGGGTTGATACATGTGGTGTTAATAATGTTTGGTTGGTTCACAACCTCAGCAACAGGGCTCATTATTTGTCCGTCTCCTGTGTGAATATTTGCAATGGATTCTCTTAGAGGATATAGTTCATATTTTCTACAGAAAGGCATATTATAAATAAATCACTGATCAAATAGACACAAAATGCTGGAATAACTCAGCGAGACAGGCAGCATCTCTGGAGAGAGGAAATGAGTGACATTTCGGGTCAAACACTATCGTCCAAAATATTTTGGAGCTATGGTCACTTATTATAAGAGAGTGATCTATTTTAATACTAAAAATAAAAACAAAAAATGCTGGTAACACTTAGCTGATCCATGTCCTCGACAGCGGAAATGGATGCCATTCGACTCATCGGGTTTATGCTAGTTTACAGAGCAATATCATCCTCTCGCTAATTTTCCCTGTATCCCATTCTTCCCACATTCTGATTAACTGCCCTCAGATTCTATCTCCCACCTGTGTTAGGCTCAGTTAACCTACCAACACACACACACATCACCTGTGAAAAGACGCTGTCAAACGGACAAGATGGCGGCGCTGAGCTCCCCTTGGTCTCAGGTTGGCTGACTGATATTCGCACGTGAACAACTGATCCGGCCCGCATGAAGTCGCATTTTGCCCAATCCGGCACATGGCCTAAAATGAGTTTGACACCCCTGATCTCAACCATTCCTACCCATGTATTTATCCAAGTGTTTTTTTTTTTGTTTGTTTTTTTTAATTTTATTTTTATTGGAAGTACGGTAAATTACAATACTACACAAGATTCAGATTCAGATTCAGATTCAATTTTAATTGTCATTGTCAGTGTACAGTACAGAGACAACGAAATGCATTTAGCATCTCCTTTGAAGAGCGACATAGCAAACGATTTTGAATTAAAAAAAATAAATAATAAGTGTCCGTGGGGGGGGTGATTGGCAGTCACCGAGGTACGTTGTTTAGTAGATTGACAGCGGCCGGAAAGAAGCTGTTCCTCGACCTGCTGGTTCGGCAATGACATATGTCTTAATACATTTTTTGTACCGCTTCATTTTTTTTCAGCTTTAAGAAAAAGATAGAAGTAAAGAAAGTAAAGAAAGTGCGCAAGAGTCGTGAAGTGCAAGAGTGTTGGGAAAAGAAAGCCCCTTAGAAAAGAAGTTAGAGAAGGAAGTAAAGTGAGAAAGTAGACCCTAGAAAAGAAAGAAAAAGAAAATAGGAACAATCGCTCTATTATAACATTAAACTCCGCAGAAAGGGGACTACCAACCAAGTCTGTTTTTGTTGTTTTACCCCCCGTTACCAGGTCCTGATACCATTTATTTATTTATTTATTTAAACAAATTACTATTGCACCTCATACTTGTAATAGGTCCAGAAACATAGACCACGTCTTTTGGAATTGGTCTGCTTTATCTGCTAAGAGGAATCTCATCTCTTCCAGATGTAATGTTTCAAACATATTTGATATCCACAAGCGGTTTTTAAACGCTGTTAAGGTACCTGCATCAACATTGGTAGCTTGTTCCATATTCCCATCATCGTCTGGGTGAAAGGTTGCCTCCTAGCCTAGGTTCCTATTATAACTTTCCAAACTCTCTGTAAACCTGTGTCTTTAAATCTCTTGTTCCTGATTCCCCTACCCTATAGGTAAAATACTCTGTACATTGACCTTATCTATTGTACTCACTTTTTTATACATTATCCCACAGCTTCCTGCACTCCAAGGGATAAAGTCCAAGCCTGCCCAACCTCTCCCTGTAGCTCAGGCCCTCGGGTCCTGGCAACATCCTCCTAAAATTGAAGAGGGATCAAAATAAAATGTTAGCTGAGTGGGGGTCCACAGTTCAGTGGTCTGGATAGATAAAGCTTTTAATCTGCCGTCACCCACCAGCTGTGTTCCCATTCTTCACAACTGTACTGGGGATGATGGGCTGGGGAATGATGTGCCAAAACCAGTCCCTTCTCACCTCATGAGAGAGCGGGGAAGAGGGAACATAGTTGACTGAGGTCGCCATGGGGCAATTCTTTACACCTCCTCACGTCTATCTCCAGTGCAACCATTGACAGGCGTCTGGCAACAGATCATATAGCAAAACCTGCAGCTGTGGGATGAAGCTGGCAGACTTGTGGAAGCAGAGAAATATATTATGAAGAAGGATTAAAATATGAGAGTTAGCCAATTTACTGCTTGTCACCCCTGGAACCTGAATCTGATTCCAGCTCAAACTGATGGGATAAAATTTGCATTTACCAGTGTTGAATGGATGCATCAACAAACACATTGGAACAGTCCAACCTCTGACCCCTGTGATAGTCTCACAGCTGGTAACAGCTGTAATTTATCCCCAAAAATTGGAAGCTTTGATCCAACGACAAGTTGCTGTGACAAATGGAAATGCCACGTTAATGGAGGAGGGAGAGGTGTTGCTGAGACTGGCCTGAAGATACAGACTCAGGACTGAGAGCTTCGGACTACAGACAGCATGAACTCAGAACCCTGACTGAAATTGTCCTCCAGTGCCAAAACGTTTCATTCCTCAGTCCTGACATCACCTCGTGGACGACAAGTTTTGCCAAATGGTCATTTATAAATACTTCTTGAGTCGAAATGCTACACTGGAATGAATGCATAAAACTGAAATATTATTGCAATATTACAAGCATATTCAAGGCAGCATACCGCATCAAATCAAATTTGTCACAGAGTGTGAAGGCACCAATCTTGAGAGGTGGAATTCTTAACTCAAGCCAAAGAGGCTAAAAATATGGATTTCAATGATGCAGCTGGTAGAGATGCTGTCTCGAAGGCCCGGGTTCAATCTTGACCTCAGGTGCTGCTGTGTGGAGTTTGCATGTTCTCCCCTGTGGCTACATGGATTTCCTCCGGGTGCTCCGGTTTTCTCCCATATCTTAAAGACATGGGGATTACCATCTTACTTATCATCACCCGGTGGTGTCACAACATCGGAGGCCTGGATCGCCTAAGCGCAGAGGGAGAACAAGGAGGGAAAAGACAAAGACTTAAGACTTTTGCCTTCCATCGCAGTGAGGAGGTGCCTGGTGAACTCACTGTGGTTGATGTTAAATTTGTGTTTATTGTGTGTTTTGATATTTTATTATATGTATGACTGCAAGGCAACAACATTTTGTTCAGTCCGAAAGGTCTGAATGACAATAAAAGATAATTTGACTTTGATGTTGCCCAGGTGTGTCGGGAATGTATGTGAAAGTGGGATAACATAGAACTAGTGTGAATGGGTGATTGATGGTTGGTGTGGACTGGGTGGGGTGGGCCGAATGGCCTGTTTTCACGTTGTATCTTTCAACCAATTCAATGATTAAAAGAAGGGGAAAAGTTACAATTTGAAAAGCCTCAAAGAGTTTACACCAGTACACACTCAGAGTTCTGTATCAATTGGGCTGGGAACCATGTAATCAGTATTTGCAGAGGTTCCTACATATGAATGCACTTTACGACAAGTGCTAAAATAGATGAAGAGCCAGACCTTCCCCTGAACATGTGGCAGTCCACTTACTGGAAGGTTACAATGATTTGTACCTTTGTCAATCATCTCAGCTGGAAGCAAAAGATCTCTTGGGAGCATCCCATGCGAACCATCTCCAGTCAAAAGATCACAGGCTTTAATTCCACTTCAGAAACATGAGCAGTTAATTTAGGCGACCATTTCAGAGCAGTCCTGAGAGAGTGCCACTCTGTTGGAAGTGTGGTCTTTTGAATGAAACCACTAAATGGACAACCTCTTTGTGGCCCCACTCCCACCTTAGAACTGCAGTAAAATGCTTTCTATTTGGCTGGAAAAAATAAAAAATGTTGGAAACGCTTTCGTGGAGCAATAATGCTTCAGGTTGATGACTTACATTAAAGGATTTTAATGACAACACGAGTCAAAAAAAAGATTTACCCAAGATTACATTACTTTCCATCATTGGAACCAGGCTCTGCAAATACATTCAAATATTTCAAATGTAGATAAAAATGCTGGAGAAACTCAGTGGGTGAGGCGGCATCTATGGAGCGAAGGAAATAAGCAACGTTTTGGGTCGAGACCCTTCTTCAGACTTTCAATTTACTTTAATTTAGTTTAGTTTAGAGATACAGTGTGGGAACAGGCCCTTTGGCACACTGAGTCCACGCTGACCAGCGATTATCCCTGGACACTAACTTACACACTAACCTACCAAAGTCAATTAACCTACAAACCTGTACGTCTTTGGAGTGTGGGAAGAAACCAGAACAGCTGGAGAAAAGCACGTGGTCACAGGGAGAGCATGCATACTCCATACAGACAGCATCTGTAGTCACGATTGAACCCAGGCTTCTCTCTGGAGCTGTAAAGGGCCTGTCCCACTTTCACGACCTAATTCAAGACCTTTTTTACTCGTAGACATTTTATATCAGGCTAGAAAACGCCCCGACCTACTTGATGCCACGAGTACCTACGACTAGCATCAGGACCTGCTACGACCTCCTACGACCTCGTGACGACCATGCTGCGAGTATGAGTCAAGGGCAATCCCTGCAGAGGTCGTGAATTAGGTGGTGAAAGTGGGACAGGCCCTTAAGGCAGCAACTCTACCGTGGCGCCACCGTGCCGCCCTTAACAGCTTTGATGAGGGCTTTTGCCTCTCCCATCTTTTCAGGCTGTGAGTTCCCAATTTCCCACCACTGAGTGAAATAATTAATCTTACCGTTCTATCAATTACTTAGAGAGATAGGGATACAGGTCTCTCGGTTCACCATCGATTTACACTAATCTAATCCAATTTTATTCTCTCCATACTGTTATCAATTCCCATCAGATTCTGCCATTCAGCTACACTCAAGGAGTAATTTACAGGAGCTAATGAGCTACCGACCTACTTTAAATCTATGCCCTGACGTTTTTAATTGGTCTGCTGAGGTAAATAAGTTCCCCATTTTTCCAGGCCCCTCATACTTTTATACATCTCTTTTAAAACATCCCCTGAACCTCCTCTGTTCCAAAGAAAACAAATCTAGCTTGTTCACTTCAGACTAAACATTGCTCTGTACATGGTACATTAATCACTAATAAATCTCCTCTGCAAACCTTTAGTACAATCACCTCTTTCCTGCAATGTGCTGAGCAGAACTTTGTGCACTATTAAATGCTTAACTAGTGTACCTAGCATATCTAGCATTACTTTGTAGGGGTCAATATGTCAAAAATAAGGAAGAAACCATCTAGGACTGAGATAAAAGACAATTCTTTCAGTTAGAGAGTGAATAACCTTTCAAATTCTCTATTCGGAGCTGTGGAGGCGCAGTCGTTGGGTTCATTCAAGACAGAGATCGAGAGGGTTCTGGATATTGAGAGAATGAATGAATACAAGGCAAGGCAAGGCAACCTTATTTATATAGCACATTTCATACACGAGGCAGACTCAAAGTGCTTCACATAAAAACATGTCATACAATAAAATGAAATAATAAAATGAAATAAAATAGAAGAATTAGAAGAAAATAAAAGCAAAAGAAGTGCAAAATTAAAAATGCAATGGAGTTAAGATTTAGCTGAAAGCTAAAGTAAACATAAACGTTTTCAGTCTTGTTTTAAAAGTGGTCAAAGTTGAGGCAAGTCTTAAATCTTCAGGAAGTTTATTCCAGCTATTTGTTGCATAGTAACTAAATCCTGCTTTCCCATGTTTTGTATTTATTCTGGGAATCGCTAACAGATTGGTCTCAGAAGATCTTAGCGGTCTAGAAGGCTTATATAGTACAAGATACAAGATACAAGATAGATTTAATTGTCACATGTGCCAGATGGCACAGTGAAATGAATTCCCATACAGCCATACAATAAAAATAAACAGGACTCAACACACTATAGAATTTAACACAAAACATCCCCTAGTGGAAGCATGTCAGTGATATACTTTGGCCCTAAACCATGTAGTGATTTATAGGTGAGAAAGAACAGTGGAGGAAGATGGAGCAAAGATCGAGATTCAACCATAATCCAGAGGAGTGGTAGTTGGTTGGCAGAGGAGGCCGGAAGGGCTGGATGACTTTGCTTGTTCTCATCTGCAATTTTTTGCTTCTCTGTTAAAGGACAGAAGGTAAAGAATATCTGGAGATCAGTACACCCTGGATTACTGAGGATATTTAAAGAGGATGTAGACACATTTTTTTAAACATCAGGGAAACAAGTGTGAGAGGGAACTGGCATGGAGACTTGGAACAGGTCAGGTCAGGCTTGAGGGGCCGAGTGGCCTACTCCTGTTAATATTTTCTTTCTTAGTTCTAACCCCAAACTGACAAGTTTCTCTTAGTAAATGGACTGTAAAATGTGATGACTGATTCAAAACTGTGCTTGTAATATTACTGTGCATAAGATATTTTATCTATAAATATATATTAAAAATTATATTAAATTAAAATTTAAAAAAAATGTTTTTAATCAGAAGGTGATTTTATTTTTTTAAATAACCTTGGAGACATGCCATGTGACCTAAAGCATTATTTAGGTCTGACTTGAAAGAGTCTTTTGAATTGTACGTCTGAGCTGCTGGCTGGGAAAGTAAGCAGAACGGGCCCTCATGCCGGCTCTTTCATGTGATACTTTGTGGATAAATATTTGTCTTCTCTGCGTTGATATTTGCACTGGATGCCTGGCACTATGGGTGCCGTCAATAGCAGGTTGACAGCTCCTGTTTCGGACACAATCAATGCTAGATATCTGAGCTGCTTCAGCACCCTAGGACAGTGTGCCCACATACAGGCAAACATCACGGCCATAAGAAATTATTTACTGATTCAGTAAGTTCTTTCTGTAAACAACCTTTCTACACTTGGGAAAGTAGCACATTCCTGCCCCCGAACTCCGTCAAGAATCCAGGATAACATGACCAACTCGCACATATGAAGAAGTTGAGGCATTGCCATATATAGCTACATTACACCATGAATCACAAAACCACATTCTTACCAATTAGAGAACAAAGAAAAGGACTGTAGGAGAAGTCTGAAGAAGGGACTCGACCCAAAACGTCACCCATTCCTTCTCTCCAGAGATGCTGCCTGCCCCGCTGAGTTACTCCAGCTTTTTGTGTCTATCTTCGAAGAACTGCAGATGCTGATTTACACTGAAGGTAGACACAGGGTTCTGAAGTAACTCAGTAGGTCAGGCAGCATCTCTGGAGAAAAAGGATGGGTGATGTTTCAAGTCCGTGTCACCCGTCCTTTCCTCCAAAGATGATGCCTGACCTGCTGAGTTACTTCAGCACTTTGTCTCGTTTTTTGGCAAACCTGCATCTGCGGTTCCTTGTGCCCACAGACAATAAACCTCGTCTCCTTAATTGAATTGAATTGAATTTGAATTTCCTTTATTGTCATTCAGACCTTACGGTCTGAACGAAATTTCGTGCCTGCAGTCATACATACAATGATACAATAATAAACAACAATAAACACAAATTAACATCCACCACAGTGAGTCCTCCAAACACCTCCTCACTGTGGTGGAGGCAAAAATCTTAGGGCTGCAGTCTCTTCCCTCTTCTCCCTCTGCACTGAGGCGATTCCCCACCGGGCGATGGTATAAACAGTCCCGCAGCTCACCGAACCCCGCGAACGGGCCGGTTCAAACACTGCGGCCCGGGGTGGTCGAAGCCGCCGCACCTCCAGTCCAGCACACGCAGCCGCCGGCCCGCGGCTGAACCCAGGACTCTGGACACCGCCGCCAGAACGTCGTCCCAGCCACCGGAGCACCGTCCCAGCCCCCGGACCGGATCGCCCTCACGTGAGTACCGTTCCACCCTCGGGCTGGGCCACTCCAGCGGGAGTGCCGTTCCTCCCTCGGGCTGGGCCACTCCAGCGGGAGTGCCGTTCCTCCCTCGGGCTGGGCCACTCCGACGGGAGTGCCGTTCCTCCCTCGGGCTGGGCCACTCCAGCCCCTCACCAGGCCGCTCTCACGGGAGCACCGTTCCATCCCGGGCTGGGCCGGGAGCGAGCCCAGGACGAGTCCTGTCAGCTGCCTCCAGAGTCCCGAGGTCGCCGGCTCCGCTAGGCCTCAGCGTAGACGGAGGCAAAGAAGGGGGACACGACAAAAAGGTCGTATTCCCCCGAAGGGAGTGACAGCAGCCCCCGTTTCACCCCCCACCCCCCTCCCCATATAAACACAGCCTAAAAACCAGAAACATAACTAGACAAAACGAAAAAAAAACAACACAAAAAAGTAAAAGACAAACGGACTGCAGGCAAGCCGCAGCCGTTCCCAGCGCCGCCACTTAACCCCTTTCCTATCCACTCACAAATACTTGCTGTACAGTTACAGTGACTGTAAATGTTACTTATAATGGGTGATTCAAGTCACTGATGTGGTAAAAAATAGAAATATTTCAGATTCGCACAAGCACAAGTCTGTGCCTTTCAAATATCAAGAATAAGTTTGCTTATCTCAGCACTGGGACACAAGAATCATACAGCATGGAAATAGGCCCTTCTGCCCAACTTCTCCAAGATGCCCCATCCAAGGGGGCCCCAGTTGCACATTTGGATTATCGGGTAATTTTCCCTAATTCACGACCTTTTTTACTCGTGGACATTTTACATCAGGCTAGAAAAACGCCCCGACCTACTCGATGCAACGAGTACCTACGACTAGCATCACAGACTGCTACGACCTCCTACGACTTCCTACAACCTTGTGACGACCATGCTGGGAGTCTGAGTCCAGGGCAAACTCAGCAGAGGTCGTGAATTAGGTCGTGAAAGTGGGACAGGCTCTTTAGGCAGCCGTTAGCGGGAACTCAGTGTGCGTGATTCCAATATCACAGCAGAGACCTCGACTCAAAAGTATTTTGCTGGATGCAATGACTTTGGGACATTTTAAGGGACTGCACAGGAACACAAGCCGCCGTAGAAACTGCTGGTTGATACACAATAGAAGAGCGGTCTCATCCCGAAACATTACCTATCCACGTTCTCCAGAGATGCTGCCTGACCCAATGAGTCACTCAAACACTTTGTGTCCTTTTGTGTAGAAATACAAGCCATTCTTTAGAGGTGTTTGCAGGTAACCCCAGTGTTCTGGTACACCTTTGACAATAATAAAGACACTTTATAAACCCTTGTTTTGACAGTTCCTTGTTTCTATACTTTACAAATCATTCTACCACCCACTTTCCTGGCTGGGTAAAATCCTTATCTCACATCCCAACAGATGGGGCGCGCTGTTTCTATGGCTCGCCACAGTTACATCTGGCACATTGTGTTGGCAGCTTTGACTCAGCTTGAATGTGGTTAATGAAGCACTCTGCTTTTCCCCATTGTTTGCATTGAAAATTCCTGCACACACCCATTCACGGAGCAGGTCTCCTTCCACCTGCCGCACAGCACCAGGCCTCGAAAAATGCTATATGCGCTCCTCTGACCACTTCACAAAATCAAACTTGTTTGGTGTAAATTATGGGTCTCAGTAATAGAACCAGATGTAATCCTGCTGCGATGCCGTTTTACCTTTGTCTGATTCTCCGAGGCTTATTCTAAAGCAATTTAGAGATTTCCACAAACAGGAAACAGAAATTAAACCCAGCAGGTGAACTGACCTTTGAATCTTCTGGAAGGTCCCACCCTTTTACAATTGAAAAAGTAACGTTGTTTTATAAGATTTTTTTTAAATCATGTTTTTTTCATTCAGAAATAACTATGCCCAGTCCTGAAAAACAACAGAATAAGCTACTGCTTTTAGTTGCTGTACATAAAACAGTACAGTACAGGAACTAGCCCTTCATCCACTGTATCCATGCCAAACATGTTATCAGGTTAAACTAACCCCCTCCTCCAGTCTGAAGAAGGGTCTCGACCCGAAACGTCGCCTATTTCCTTCGCTCCATAGATGCTGCCTCACCCGCTGAGTTTCTCCAGCGGTAGAAACTCAGTGGGTGAGGCAGCATCTATGGAGCGAAGGAATAGGTGACGTTTCGGGTCGAGACCCTTCTTCCGACTGTACCTCAGCATTTGAGTACATCAAGAATCTCACGTTTTTCCAAAGATCCAAGTGTTCCTAAATGTATGCCAATGGTCAACAAGTTTTCCCGGAGTGGTTGGTCTACATTCCAACCTGAAGAAGGGACTCAACCCAAAACGTCACCTATTCCTTTGCTCCATAGATGCTGTCTCACCCGCTGAGTTTCTCTAGCATTTTTGTCTACCAAAGAAATGAGTTAGATGCCTCGATTCAGACTAGATTCTCAAAGCAGCACTGTAACATTAAATGGGAAGTTGACATGTTTCTCATGACAAATTATAGCAGCAAATGTAAATGGCTGCCAATGCAGAGTCATAACAAAATCCAGCTGCAACATTTCACCAGTTAGCTGTGCAACTGCTTCATCTGGTGTTCACACAACTTCACCTTTGTGGGCTTCAGAGCTCCAATTACATAGTCAAAAGTACAACTTTACAGCAACTGTGTGCCATCAGTGGAAATAGTGCAAATTTAGTCCTTAGAGGCATAGTCATAGTGTCATACAACACAGAAACAGACTCTTCGGCCCACCAAGTATACACTGACTTCTGATCATAGCGGGAGCACAGTGGTAGAGTTACTGCCTTAGAGCACCAGAGATCTCAGATCAGATTCAGATTCAGATTCAATTTTAATTGTCATTGTCAGTGTACAGTACAGAGACAACGAAATGCATTGGAGACAACGAAATGCATTGGAGACAACCTGGATTTGATCCTGACTACGGATGCTGTCTCTGTATGTTCTCCCTGTGGCCGTGTGGGTTTTCTCTGGGTGCTCTGGTTTCCTCCCCCACTCCAAAGGCGTACAGGTTTGCAGATTAATTGGCTTTGATAAAACTGTAAATTGCCCCACTGTGTAGGGTAGTGTATGGGGATCGCTTGTTGGCGCAGACTCGGTGGGCCAAAGGGCGTGTTTCCACACTGTAATCCTGTAGTACGAAAGTAAAGTACTAAAGTACAGTCATACGTACGGAGAGGTCAAGCATTAATGAAGAAACAAAGAACTGCAGATAGTCAAAGAGTGATACAGTGTAGAAACAGGCCCTACTTGCCCACGCCAGCCAACATGTCCCAGCTACACTAGTCCCACCTGCCTGCACTTGGTCCATATCCCTCCAAACTTGTCCTATCCATGTACCTGTCTAACTGTTTCTTAAACGCTGGGATAGACTCAGCCTCAACTACCTCCTCTGGCAGCTTGTCCCATGCACTCACCGCCCTTTGTGTGGAAAAAGTTACTCCTCAGATTCCCATTAACTTTTTTCCCCTTCACCTTGAACCTATGTCCTCTGGTTGCTGGTTAATACACAAAATGACACAAAGTGCTGGAGTAACTCAGCATGTCTGTCAGCATCCAACATTCAACATGTTGAGTTGAATTACTCCAGCACTTTGTGTCCTTTCATGCATGAATGTTGTCTCTTGGTAGCCTATGATCTCAGCTGAAGAAGGCCAGATTTGTTTATAATGCGTTATATTTATGATACACCCCCACTAATTTAAAGCAGATTCGCTTGACACAATCTCAGTGCTTGGTTCAAAATGACAGATAGGTTGAATTTGCCTCACAGAGTTTATGTGGTAATCTGAAGCCTCCTCGGCAGTAGTAGAACCTCACATGTGACTAATTAGTGTTCGTTATTCGGGTCCCAGCATTTGAGAACATCAAGAATCTCAGGTTGTTCCAAAGATCTCTATCACTTGTTCCTGAATGTATGCCAATGGTCAACAGGTTTTCCCGGAGTGGTTGGTCTACATTCCAATCCAAACAGTTCCAAAGGGAACTGGAAATGATAGGCTTCTTACAGACAATGACAACATTAATCCAAATCAAAGGTCACAGTGCCGCATTTTATGAATAGAAGCATTGTTGAAACTAGAGTCTCTATTTACCCGATTAATGTGAATAAGACTGATGGTTTTCCAAAAATAATCCCTGGTAAAATGATCCAGATTACTTTACTACATTTTCATTAGTGGAAGAGGCTTCGACGGAACAAAACACAGGAACAAGACATTTATTTTACTTTGCTTTATAACAAAAATATTTTTTTCTCTGGGATATCTTCTTGCTATGGTTTGGTACCATGGAAATATCAAATACTAGAGGGTAGACAAAAATGCTGGCAGAAACTCAGCGGGTGAGGCAGCATCTATCGAACGAAGGAAATAGGCAAAGTTTCGGGTTGAGAAGGGTCGGAGCCAGTTACTTCAACTCCCCCTCCCATTCCGAATCTGACCTTTCTGTCCTGGGCCTCCTCCATGGCCAGAGTGAGGACCACTGTAAATTGGAGGAGCAGCACCTCATATTTCGCTTGGGCAGTTTGCACCCCAGCGGTATGAACATTGACTTCTCTAATTTCAGGTAGTCCCTACTTTTTCCTCCCCTTCTCAGCTGTCCCTCAGCCCACTGGCTCCACCTCTTCCTTTCTTCTTTGCGCTCCCCCCCCCCCCCCCCCCCCCCCCCCCCACATCAGCCTAAACATAGAAACATAGAAATTAGGTGCAGGAGTAGGCCATTCAGCCCTTTGAGCCTGCACCGCCATTCAATATGATCATGGCTGATCATCCAACTCAGTATCCCGTACCTGCCTTCTCTCCATACCCCCTGATCCCCTTAGCCACAAGGGCCACATCTAACTCCCTCTTAAATATAGCCAATGAACTGGCCTCAACTAACCAAATGTGGCAGAGAGTTCCAGAGATTCACCACTCTCTGTGTGAAAAAAGTTCTTCTCATCTTGGTTTTAAAGGATTTCCCCCTTATCCTTAAGCTGTGACCCCTTGTCCTGGACTTCCCCAACATCGGGAACAATCTTCCTGCATCTAGCCTGTCCAACCCCTTAAGAATTTTGTAAGTTTCTATAAGATCCCCTCTCAATCTCCTAAATTCTAGAGAGTATAAACCAAGTCTATCCAGTCTTTCTTCATAAGACAGCCCTGACATCCCAGGAATCAGTCTGGTGAACCGTCTCTGCACTCCCTCTATGGCAATAATGTCCTTCCTCAGATTTGGAGACCAAAACTGTACGCAATACTCCAGGTGTGGTCTCACCAAGACCCTGTACAACTGCAAAAGAAGGGTTATGACCCGAAACGTTGCCTATTTCCTTCACTCCATAGAAGCTGCCTCACCCGCTGAGTTTCTCCAGCATTTTTGTCTACCTTCAATTTACCAGCATCTGCAGTTCCTTCTTGAAGCAGAAGAATATTGAAGAAGTCAAATAGCCATGCAGCGAATTCTTGTTCCTACTTTCCTTTTCTTTTGGTAGCCTGATATTGGACAGGAAAGGTGCAGTGGGCCTGGCACATTTATAGAATGCAACCTACAGTGGTGTTAATTGACACCAACCTAGAAGAGTAAGCTCTTAGACCTTTAGGACATGCACTAGGTACAAGACCTGGAAAGTAGGAAGGATCATCTTCTCTCCACAGGGTCAGGGAGCCCTCAAGATACATGAAGCCAAGGCCATGGGAGACTGAAAAGCACTTCCAGGAGGCAAACCCTACTTGCCTGGATACAATATCACACATTCCTCAATAACTGGTGCAAGGAACAGCAGTGTGTAGTGGTTGCATTAGCCAGGGACTCCGAGCCAAGTCCCTTGATTCACGTCCACCAGGCACAAGTTCAAATCTCACCACAGCTGCTGGAGATTTTTCATTCAGCAATTAAAATGTGAGATTGTGACTGTGAAATTATGCCATCTTTGGCCAAGAAGCCCAGGGTGTGAGGTGCACGATTAATGCCAGGATACAATCTCCAGGGATGCTGCCTGACCCACTGAGTTACTCCAGCATCTTGTGTCTTTCTTTGCTTCAGTCTGAAGCAGAGTCTCAACCCGAAACGTCATCTTTCCATGTTCTCCAGGGATGCTGCCTGACCCGCTGAATTACTCCAGCATTTTATATCTTTCTTTGATATCACATCCAGCTGATTTGGCCCAGTGCTCATACGTTCTAGGAGCAGAATTAGGCCATTTGGCCCATCAAGTTTACTTTCCCATTTAAATCAAGGTTCTTTCCCTCTCAACCGCATTCTCCTGCCATAACCCCTGATACCCCTACTAATCAAGGTAATCTCAGTGCTCTCAATCAAGGTAAAAACAGTATGGATTCGGAAGTTAACATTCTAATAATTACCTTCCCCATACCCTCCCGCACCTGACACCTCTCTCCCATCTAGTTTCTGCAGAGGATGGAGAAATCCAGTCTTTCTGGATGCTGAGGTTGCATGGCCGACTCACTAGCAGAATACGACATGGGCTTGAGCTTCGTAGCATTGGGACGACAGATGGCACAATGGGCTAAGTGTTCGACTGGCGACCGGAAGGTAGCCGGTTCGAATCCCGCTTGGAGTGCATACTGTCGTTGTGTCCTTGGGGCAAGACACTTCACCCACCTTTGCCAGTGTGTAAATGTAATGTAATTATGTGAAGCACTTCAATGGTCAATGCAAGTTGACTAAAAATGTGCTATATAAAGATTATTATATTATTATTATTATATTATTATTATTATTAACTGTGAGGGTGTAATGGCATTCACGATCATTAGGTTCAAGCCCTCATGAATGAAGGTGGATGGGAGAGGTGTTCATGGCATTTCCTTGCTCACTATTGTGACGTTTCCGTCGTTTCTTGTCCGTCCCTAGTTGCTTCTGACCACGACTTACCTCACCCTTTCATACCATAGATGACAGTCTATTACTACTTTGGGTAAGGCCATCAGATTTTCACCCATTGTTATATCCAGGCAGCTTTACTACAGAGTCATTTCACTACCATTATTACTGATAGTCACATTTTAGATGATATCAGCAATTATAATTTATTTCACCAGTGACGCTGGTGAGATATTATGATTTTGGATTATTATAGTAGTCTCAAGGAATGACAGGTCAAGTGAAATATCTCCTATACCACCATTCCCAGTCTATACTAAGTCAGCTGCCAAGACAGCTAGGTCCCAATCATACCACCATGCAACACTCAAAGGTCAAGAAACAGTTTCAAAGACACTTTGCTACTGAAAGTTGCTACTGAAAACTCTTTCCTGATAAAAGGTAATTAATCACACCCACTTTAAGCTATCGTGTAACGAGAACCGCATTTTGATTTAACTTGCATTTCAGGACCTTTGTGAGTGATTTTGGATTGCATTCAGAAATGTGGTGTGTTTCTGAAATCCAATGACTTTGTGTATGACACTCCACTCAAACAGCTGCAATGGGAATGTATTAGAATGGAAACAAGTAAAAAATTAAAGCTATTTCATCAGTTGCGTGATGGGTCTGGGGAGATAGGGAGGGAGGGGAGATCTGTAAGTGGAAGCTGACATTTCTATTCAGAAGTAATTTTCGCAGGTGCAAAATTTTTGAAAGGTTCTGGAGCAAAATTGAGGCCAGAATTATAAGACACAGAGAGCCAAGAGAGAGGTCAACCTAGGCCATGAACCTGCCCACATAAATGCAGCTGAAGACACCGAAATTGAAGTCTTCAGAGTGAATGAACATCATATGACACAATTGAGGTACCCCAAAGATCAGTCTGAAGGAAGGTTTCAGCCCGAAACGTTGCCTATCTCCTTCGCTCCATAGATGCTGCTGCACCCGCTGAGTTTCTCCAGCATTTTTGTGTACCTTCGATTTTCCAGCATCTGCAGTTCCTTCTTTAATACCTTACCCCTGTGTATTGATAGGTAATGTATTTTATAAATGTCCATCTGGGGATGAACTACAGATTATAATTAAAGGAGAGGTTTGTAATGCTTGGCCAGATTTGTTTCTTGCTCAAAGCAATGCTTCAAATTCAAGTTTGTTATCCATGGGTGCAAATCTCTTCACCACGTTGTCATTCCATTCCCTCACAACTCCCTGGTGTATCAGCCTAGGTTCTGTGTTGAAGTCTCTGGAGATAAACTCACAGGAATCACCATGGAATTACAGAGTAAAGATGAATGTGTGATTCATTTGGTTTTACTTGCAGTGATTACGCTTGCAGTTGCTGTTACAGTTCTTGTTTATTCAGATGGCTTCAATTATCCCTTGCTCGATATAAACATAATTAGTTGAGCACTGTTTAGCAAGTCTGGGCAAATTCCCAGGTGACTTTTTGTTGCATTGAACCATGCCGTGCCATGCTCAATTGGCAACTTTGGGTGTGCCCTAATAAAGCCAGAAATCTTAGGACAACTTTTTTTTCAATGTGTGTTAAAGTTATCCATTAAACTGTCAACGACATTGACGGATGGGATTAATTTATTTGTGTTGCAATTTGATGCTAAGCTATTTGGACAACAGTCAGGAATGGACTGAACATGGGCAGTAAGTCTCTTACCATACATGTGCCATCACCATCAACACCTACCCTTAGCATTCAATGGCAATATCACTGATGGGCCTTCGATCATCAGCATCCTGAAAGTTACAATCGACCAGTAACTCCAATAGACCAGCCAATTCAATACTCTGACCATAAAAGCAGATTAGAGGCCGAGCATCCTATTATAATGGACTTACTTCAATATCACTTCAAGCACTTTCCACCATCTAGATTGCACTAATTGGAGTTTGATGCAATATTTCACTCCTGTTTGGAAGACTTTGACACCAACAAGACTCAAAAAACTTGACAGCATTAAGGACAAAGCAATGTGTTTGTGACCCAAGAACATTCATTCCCTGAGGAACTACAGCCTAGAGCCAAGAGTGTTTTATTGTCATATGTCCCAAAATGGAACAATGAAATTCTCACTTGCAACATCAATGCTGTGACGTGCATGGCCTAACAAATACATTGCAGTTGCTCCCATAATCTACTTCAACAGCTCCTAAATCAATACCTCTATCATCTAGAGGGACAAAGGAGGCAGAAACAGGGATTTAGATTCAGGTTTACATTTATTTTGAGTCCAAATTTGACAAAATAAATAAATCGAATCTGATCTGAATAGAACTTTCAAAGATCATTTTATGGGTGTAAATATCAGTAATTATACTCATTGCCCTTGATAAAGTCATTGTGAACCACCTTGCACTGCCAAACTCCATGTGGTGAAGGTGGATCCACAGTTCAGCTTGGAAGGGGTTGAACAATAGAAGAACAATGATACATAGTGTATGACTTGAAGCAGAACCTGCAGGTGATTGTGCATGAAGGAACTGCAGATGCTGGTTTAAATCGAAGATACACACAAAATGCTGGAATAACTCAGCAGGTCAGGCAGCATCTCTGGAGAGAAGGAATGGGTGACATTTCGGGCCGAGACCCTTCTTCAGACTGAAAGTCCCGGGAAAGGGAAACGAGAGATAAAGACGACGATGTCTATATATAATAGACATCAGAATATAGTTCTCAGTATTGAAGCAACTAGAAATAGTGTTTGATTTACAGGTAGAAAAGAGACTGAAAAGAGTAGGATGATTATATCGGATGATAAATCCTCCTCTGGGACCAGCACGCAAAGAGTCTCCATGCTCTGGCGCCATCTTTGATGGACAGAGCACTGAAGGAACACTGTTTTGGAGTAATTCCCACACAGGGAACAGTTAATTTGATATTTCAACAACATTCCACTTCTACTTTGGTCATTTTCGAACAGATTGGATTATACAACATAGGTCCACAAAAGCCACCCTGAAAGGAATTAATGTTTATTGTCATTAGCAATTTTTTTTATTGACTAATCTTTGAAGCAATATTCACCTTTCGGTTTTTTTTTAAAACAGGTTGATCTCTCCAATGGCCGACTGGGTAAATGTTTGATCTTTTTTGTTGAATAGAGCTACAAAGACCAGGACGTTACAAAGTTCAACAGCCAGCCAAGCCTACGTTGAGTTAATCATTCTAACTCAGGACAAGGCTATGATCAAGGCAGGTTCCCTTGCCCCAGATTCTCAACATGGGCTGATGGTACATTGTGATAGTGTTCAACTGATCTTCACTATCTAGACTTTCTGAAAGCAATTTGTTGGGGGTGATGAGGAGGCATTTTCTCATTCAGAGAGTGGTTAAAATCTGAAAAGCACATTGGTGAATGCAACTTCTCCACCAACATTAAGACTACTTTAATTAGTCTTTGGAGATACAGCATGGAAACAGGCCCTTCAACCCACCAGCGATTACCGTGTACACTAGCACTATCCTACACACTAGGGACAATTTACAATTTACAGAAGGCAATTCGCCTATAAACCTTGTACATCTTTGGATTGTGGGAGAAAATCGTAGCACCCGGATAAACCCCACGTGGTCACAGGGAGAACATACAAACTCCATACAGACAGCACCCATAGTCAGAATCAAATCCAGGTCTCTGGAGATGTAAGGAATTAACTTTACCGCTGAGCCACTGTGCCATCCTGTTCAGAAGTAATTAGATGAACACCGTACAGGCTCCGTACAGATACAAGGAACTGCAGATGCTGGTTTAGCTAAAAAGACATAATGTGCTGGGTTAACTCAGTGGGCTAAGCAATATCTCTGGAGAAGATGGATAGGCAATGTATTGTATCTTCAGAAACAAGTGGCAAGTAGGTGATAGCCAAATACTGGAAAATGGGACAGTTTAGTTTAGAGGTACAGCGCGGAAACAGGTCCTTTGGCCCACCAGATCCTACAAACCTGTACATCTTTAGAGTGTGGGAGGAAACCGAAGATCTCTGAGAAAACCCACGCAGGTCATGGGGAGAACGTACAAACTCCATACAGACAGCACCTGTAGTCGGGATCGAACCCAGGTGTCCGACACTGCATTCGCTGTAAGGCAGCAACTCTACCGCTGTGCCACCGTGACCGCCCATCATTTAGCTGATGGCCAGTACATTCTTGTGGGCTGTAGGGCCTGTTTCCTTGCTGTATGGCCTAAGATTTTCTGACTAATGGACATTTGTGTGACCAAGCATTTATTGCTCAGTAAACATGTTTTTGTGAAGTAATCTGTAACAGCTATTTTTGGCAGTGCAATGCAGCAGCTGAGTACAACGCTATAATCTAATTAAAGACCTCATCCTTTCTTCAACATTTTCTGTGCCATGTGAGAAATTGTGTGGCATTCCAATGGGCAGCTGTCAAGACTGGCTCTTTCACTGCCATTGCTTCGCTTGCTCAAGGCAGAAGGCTGGACATATGCGACGGGTTAACTAACGTACACCACTTCAAAAAGCATGAAGGTAACTCTTCCAGACCAGCACTTGTCGGAGCATGTGTAGGAAGGAACTGCAGATGCTGGTTTATACCGAAGATGGACACAAAATGATATAGAGTAACTCAGCGAGGCAAGCAGCATCTCTGGAGAAAAGGAATAGGTCACGTTTCAGGTCGGAACCCTTCCTCAGACTTATACTGGGGTGAATATGATTGGATGGATGGATGATTATTGCATACAGCACCCACTTTAACCGTACGAACCTCTTTCTGCATCATCCATCCTGGGATGAGGGAGAGTGACACAGGGTTGCTGTAGGCCATGAGCCGATAATTAAATAGCAATTGTGACTTGTGTACTTTATTCTGCTTTCTCTGATGAACTAACTATTTAGCTTATTTTCAATGCCTTCAAAATCAAAATGAGATTTCAAAGGACATTATTAGAGTATATGACATCTTAATCTAAGTTGAATGTTTATTGAAAGTATGGTTAAAGAGGAACTCCATGATTCATTTCCTTGAGAGTCCAATCATGTCAATTCCCATCGCTCCACCACCACAATAATTTTCATGTTTCGGGTCGGGTCTATCTCTATGAGCTCCACAGATGCTGTCTGACCCACTGAGTTACTCCATCACTTTGTGTCTTTTTTGTAAACCAGCCTCTGCAGTTCTTTGTGTGTATCACTTTCTGACATTTCCACCACCTTCAACGTGATTCCACCACCAGTCACATCTTTCCATCCCCACCATTTACTCCTTCCGCAGTGACTGCACCCTCTGCAACGCCTTGGTTCACTCATCACTTCCTACCCAAATTCAATGTTCATAGCATTAGGTTGTAAGTTACCCAAGCGGAATATAATGACTCCAGTTTGCCCCCTCCTCAGGTGCTTTACCCTGCAACTGCAGGAGATGTAACACGTTTCTATACCACTTTCTTCACATCCATCCAGAAACTCCAGCAGTCCTTCCTGGTGAGAAAGAGGTTCACGTACACCCGCCCTAACCTCATCTACTATTATTCGGTGTTCCTGATATGGCCTCCTTTTACAATGCCGAGACCAAGCATAGACTAGGCGACCATTTAGCTGAAGACTTATGCTTGGTCCACCAATGCATGCTTGAACTTATGTTCGCTAACCATTTTAACTTCCCTTCCCATTCTGACCATTCTGTCCTGGGCCTCCTGAATTGCCAGCGTGAGGCCACACACAAACTGGAGTAAGTCAAACTCAAATACAATAGGTGGTGCAAAGAGGAAGATACAGACTGCAGAATATAGTTCTCAGCATTGTGGTGCATCTGTTCCTTAGACAAAGTCCAATGTCCGCAGTGAGATAGAGGAGAATCGGACTGTACCCAAGACAGGGTCTTGGTGAGACCACACCTGGAGTATTGCGTACAGTTTTGGTCTCCTAATCCGAGGAAAGACATTCTTGCCATAGAGGGAGTACAGAGAAGGTTCACCAGACTGATTCCTGGAATGACAGGACTTTCAAATGAAGAAAGACTGGATAGACTCGGCTTGTACTCGCTAGAATTTAGAAGATTGAGGGGGGATCTTATAGAAACTTACAAAATTCTTAAGGGGTTGGACAGGCTAGATGCAGGAAGATTATTCCCGATGTTGGGGAAGTCCAGAACAAGGGGTTACAGTTTAAGGATAAGGGGGAAGTCTTTTAAGACCGAGATGAGAAAATCATTTTTTACACAGAGAGTGGTGAATCTGTGGAATTCTCTGCCACAGAAGGTAGTTGAGGCCAGTTCATTGGCTATATTTAAGAGGGAGTTAGATGTGGCCCTTGTGTCTAAAGAGATCAGGGGGTATGGAGAGAAGGCAGGTATGGGATACTGAGTGGGATGATCAGCCGTGATCATATTGAATGGCGGTGCAGGCTCGAAGGGCCGAATAGTCTACTCCTGCACCTATTTTCTATGTTTCTATGTTTCTGATAGGACCATTCAGAAGCCTATGTTTCTGGACGAAACTGTTCCTGAGTTGATCTTTTTATGACCACATGGGTTTCCCCCAGGTGCTCAAGTTTTTTCCCATATCACAAAGATGTACGAGTTAGTAGGTTGATTGTCCACTGTAAATCCCTTCTGTGTTCATGAGTGGTAGAATGTGATGGGGAATGAATGCAAATACAGGGAGAATAAAATTAAATTAATGTAGGATTAGTGTAAATGAGCGTGTGATGATTGGCAGGGAATCAGTGGGTCAAATGGCCTAATTTCCATGCAGTGTGACTGAGAAAAAACTAGCTAGAAATGCTGGCAAGAATAAGGGTCTGAAGAAAATCAGTATTAGTTAAACAAATTATTGAAGACGTTAGTGAGTCTGAAAGCTATTAATTCCCAAGGATCCTTTGATCCATGTTTCATTGGTAGATTGGTCATCAACTTTCAAAATTCTGGGAATGTTTTGAGTAGATTGAAGGGTTGCAGATATGACCACACAATCTTATAAAGGAGCGAGGGAAAACTCAGGAATCTAGCATCGTTAATGGGGAAAATGCCAGGATCTCTAATGAAGTACATAATCGCAAATCACGTAGGAAAGAATAATAGGATTAGGCAAAGTCAACATGAAAGGAAAATCGTGTTTGACTAATCTAATTGTTCTTTGAGGACATAATTAGCAAAATTATTTGGAGTATTATGTCTAATTCTGCTCACCCCATTACAGAAAGGATGCAGAGGCTTTAAAATGGGTACAGAGAGATTTACCAGAATTCTGCCTGGATTAGTTAGTTATAAAGAGAGGTTGGATAAATGGAATGTTTTCTCTGCAGTTTCGGAGGTTGAGCGGCAACCTGACAGAAACATGTAAACTTATGATAGGGCATAGATAGGGTAGACAGCCAGAGTCTTTTTTCCTGTCTTTTGGGTGTCTGTGTCACATATGGCAATTGAACCAGAAATTTTGGATATTTTCAAGGCTGTGAAACATTAAGACAGTGGAGTAGAGGTGTTGAGGTTGTAATCAGTTCAGCCATGACATTAAATAGCAAAACAAAGGGTTGAGTTGCCTATTCCTAGTTCCTAGTTTGTGTGTAAGATTTCTGCCATTAATTATTGTCTCTGTGGCCTCTACCCATACTGAGCAAAGCATTGGATCCATTCCATGGGCCACAGTGATCGGAAATAGATGTATCACTCAAGATTGTTTCAACTAGATTGCAAAATGATTGAAGGCACTAAGAAGTTTGAATAGCATTCCATTTGTCGAGTTGACTAGAAAATGTCTATGAAGTCTGCTAAAACCTATCAATCTCATTTTACTTCATGCATAACTATTTCAATACCATTCACAAGCTATCAGTATTTATTTTTTGAATTTCATTTGTCATCCTTCAGTCCCTGAAATTACTCTGCACAGATGACTTAGTATTTCCACATTGCATCATCAAAATCTGTTTATCCTCTGAAACCGATATCATTTCTAAATTTAAGCAACACTAGCTAAAAATCCCAGACATTCTTGAAAATTAAAGACTGTGGTGGTCTTGGTATTAATCCTTGGGGAAGTGTGGCAAAATGCAGAACTTCCCCTTACTGCACCACAACTGATAACTAATATCTGAAGAAGGGTTTCGGCTGCTGCTTTCCCAACTAGTTTCTTATCCATGCCCATGGTTTACCCCAAACATCACAGCACAGAGCATGAACTGGTCCTTCTTTCAGAATGTGAAAAGATAAACTTGCAGAGCCTCTGACATCCTCAGAATGTACTTTCAAAGTATGTAGGAAGCTAGGGCTGTTTACAACCCAGCGGTATGAATATTGATTTCTCTAATCTCAAGTAACCCTTGCATCCCCTTTCTCTCCATCCCCTCCCCCCCCCACCCTAGTCATCCTACTAATTTTATTGTCACCCTCTTAGTTTCACTTTCTTATGCCTTCATTATTTCCTTTTACGCAGCCAACAATGGATCATTGTGGGCTCCATCTTTTCTCGATCATCGGTGCTGGCTTTGATTTGTTTTTTTCACATCTTTCATTCATATGTTCTTTGTACCTTTTCATATCGCTGGTTTCCCACTTCCAGGACTCTCAGTCTGAAGAAGGTTCTCGACCCGAAACATCACCTATTACTTTTCTCCAGAGATGCTGCCCGTTGAGTTACTCCAGCATTTTGTATCTAAGTACTTTCAAAGTATGTGTAGAGCTGGATTCTAAGCTTCATTGGCAGTTCCATGAACCTTGTGGTTAGAGCATTATTAGAAATGGGGAAAAAAAGACTTCCATCTCTAAACACTGCTTGTGAACCACATTATTTACTTGGACAATCCATAAGCAGATTTTAAAATGTGACCACATTTAGAGAGGCATTTTAAATAGACGTACATTATGTATAAGATGATCTTGCCCCGGATCCTGGTACAATAGTTTCATGGTCACTGTTATTGATGCTGTGGGAACACAAGGAATTGTAGATAACAATGCTGCCTGACCCGCTGAATTACTCCAGCATGTTGTGTCTAACTTTAGCGTAAACCAGCATCTGCAGTTACTTCCTACACACATATTATATATGACTTTGGAAACACAAGGAACTGCAGATGACAGGAGGCACCGCCCAATACTGCCCGGTGAAAATGTAGATGTACCAGTCAGGATAATCCCACCTGCCCCATTACCAAACCACCCCATCTCACATTGAGTCCAACTGGACCAGTCCAATCATTCAAAATATAGCATCGAACAGATCCTTTGGTCTACAATGTCCATGCCGAACATGATGCCTTTTATTGTACAGCAAAGTTGCCTCTTTCCTCTGAGACATTCCAATCTTGCAGTTACATTGCAATAAAAACTACAATTCTTCTCTTTGTACTGACTTGCTGGTTTTACTAATGAACTTATCTTCAGTACAGCTGAAGACACTCAGCTTATTAACACTGCCTGATACAAACTGTATCTAGCATACCCTATACACAAGGGCATGGCAGCACTCCAGACAAATTACTGGACCAGAAATACTAGTGTAAAGTCATGGATCAGAAACATTTGTTAGACTTTTTTCTCCACTGATATTGCTTGACCTATTCAATATTTCAATCATTTTCAGTTTTATATTTTTGATTGATGAGTATCTTATGAGTATTCTTTCCAAACAACTATTATCTGGACTAATAGCACGGCACAGTGGCGCAGTACGTAGAGCTGCTGTCCCACAACCGAAGAGACCAGGTTTGATCCTGACTTTGGGTATTGTTTGTGTGGAATTAGCATGTTCTTCCCGTAACTGCATGGGTTTCCTCCGAGTGCTCCGGTTACCTCCCACATCCCAAAGACGTGTGGGTTTGTAGGTTAATTACCCTCCGTAAAAATAAATGTCGCTAGTGTGCAGGGAGTAGATGCGAAAATGGAATAACATTGTACTAGTGTAAACAGGTGATTGATGGTCAGCACGTATTTGATAGACCTCTTTCCATGTAATATCATGGCCTCTTTCCATGTAATATCTCTAACATTTATATTGAAAAAAAAATAATAATTCAAGTCCTTGTTCTGAAGTCCTATTCTACAGTGCCTCAAATCTCGTTGAAGAAGGTTCCCAATCTGAAACGTGACCTATCCATGTTTGTAGAAGGGTCTTGACTCGATACGTCACCTATCCCTTTTCTCCAGAGATGCTGTCTGGCCCGCTGAGTTACTCCAGCTCCTTGTGTCTATCCTCCAGAGATGCTGCCTGACCTGCTGATTTACTCTAGCACTTTTTGTGTTCTTATGCAAACCAGCACCTGCAGTTCCTCATGTCTCCAAATACTCCTACAGGTACGTTAAAAGTGATCAGATTTACTACCTGCAATGCTCTTTTGGACAGTGAGCCACAAACTCTAGTCCCAATAACCCGTAATCACATTAAATCCGTGCATTTTGTTTCTTGGTTTCTTGGTCCTCCAAAATGGAATTTAAACTGGAGGTGGTGGAGGGAGGAATTAAGCCAGAAAGGGTTTTTGGGAAGAAAGAGCTACCTTAAATTTAGTTGCATCTGGTTGGGTAACTATGGAAGGGTGAAAACTATTCCATGCTTTAATTGTGCTGGGGGAAGAACGAATTGCTGTACACATCTGTCTTGTAGCTGGAATCATAAATTGGATCATATGCCCTCGTCTGCTCCTAATTGGTTTGGGTTTGGTGTAGGTCTTGTAATCTATGTCGAGCTGACCATTTAACATTTTGTAAAAACAGGTCAAACGGTGATTTGGTTAACTGTTTAAAACATTGAGAAGCATTGAGGATTATGGGGATAAGGAGCATAGAATGGAAAGTGGGCACTGTTGATAAGTTTCCATAACTTAAGGACGAAAACAATCTGCCTGAAATATAAGGGGTCAGTACCCTGCTCCGCAGGGAATTGTATATTAGAAGAATTTAATTGGTTAAAGGCTTTTTATACAAAAAGGTCAGGTCACAAAACAAACTGTAAAGAGGCAATATAACTGTGATTAAAAGTTATTTTCCCACACACTAATCCTGCAGTACATATTTAAACTGACATTTTGACATATGGCGTCATCTTTTCTGTTCCCTAATAGTGTTCTTGGAAGAAAAAAAGTCTTCTGGCCCACCAATAAGATTGAATGTGTTATCCAACTTGTGTGTTTTCTGAAATGAAACCATTCTTGGAATTATTTGGGCGCGGCAAGTATTAAGTGCTTTGATAATAACTTTCCGCTTGCTCCATCACATATCTGATGACACCATGAAGGGGAACATGGAATTATTTAACACCTTCGAGGTCATGGAATGCTCCAAGACTACTCTGAAAGAAAGATTAGGCAAAATTTGATACAGAGTCAAGGAGAGCAATCAGGAGGGGTGAATAAATCCAATGTGGTTTAAACAAGCGAAGGAAAAAGAAAAGAAGGGAAGGGTGAGTGAGGAAATTCCAGAGTTTAGGGCCTGGGCTGAAGACATAACTCTCTGCGTTGGAATGGTTGAAGAACGGTCCCAATCCAAAAACATTATCTATCTATGTTCTCCAGAGATGTTGCCTGATCTGTTGAATTACTCCATGTTTTGGCTCTTTGTTTGTGTAAACAAGCATCTGCTGTTCCTTGTATCTAGTGTTGGAATGGCTTCCAGTGTGGTGATGTGGGGAGGTTTAGGGTCACCAAAGACTGAGTTGTAGTCAGAGAGCATGGTTATAGGCATGGAGCCAAGGGCATAGATGTAGAGAGGTCACCGACAGACGGTTAAAGCTTATCCCACGTTTATACTTATGGTTTAAGAAGCTCCAAAGTATGAATTTCCATTGCTGGACAGATCATCGTGTTTCTGCCAGGCCCGTGTGTGTGAAACATGCCTTCATTCACCATTGCCCATTTTCCTCTTAACATCAAGACAGCACAAAGACACCAGAATAAATCAGAAGAGATATTTGAAGACAGCACTGAGCATTGATGAGTAGTCTAGACCAGGAGTGATACTCCAAAATGGATCAAATTTATTGGAAAAGGGTTCTGACTGTCTACCTTACCTATGCCTCTCACAATTGTATACATTTCCATCAGGTTACTCTTCAACCTCCAGCCAAATTAGACTAAGGGCATAGAAATGTGGCAGAGGAACGGATTCCATTGTGAACAGAATGGTGTTTTAGACTCCTTCAGCATGTCAATTTCTTAAGAGCCAATTTGTGTTTCATACTACCTAGCTTTGTCGGACTGCTGTTCATAATCTGAGCATTTCCTTCAGAAAATAAGGGAGCAGAGTTCTCATGGTTATCAAAGAGCTATATCCTTAAAGCAGTTAAACAGGCTGTGTGGGGTATCACTTGTCTTACCATTATTGGGGATAATGTACATCGAAAGAAACCAACTAGCTAGAGAAGCATATCAAGGCAAACAAGGATAGTTAACTTCCTATTCACCACCCACTTCCCCTTACTATCTAAGCTCCAGTTTAGTTATGCTCCACCACTGACAGAGCCACAAAGCCCAGTCTTCCTTCCTTTCCTAACAGTTTACTCATGGCCTTTGAATGGTCCATGACCCAACCCTGTCTCCACACCCTCACTGTGACTCATTCCCACCCAGTAAACTCCAGATACGTCTTTGATCAATTTCAGAGAATCCTAAATCTCTGGGGTGAACTTTTCTCCTTTTCCACCCTTGGTGAAAAAAAAACCTTTCTCACACACTGCATAGTTCGGAAATTCATAAGTGAGCAGAATTAGGCCATTCGGCCCATCAAGTCTACTCTGCCATTCAATCATGGCTGATCTATATTTCCCTCCTAACTTCATTCGTCTGCCTTCTCCCCATGACCTTTGACACCCGCATCTGAACCAAAAATTAACAGAGTGTTAAACAGTCTCCCAGTCACCCTCAGTCAATTTTCTGCTCAGCGATGAAATTTGGTCTAATTCCCTAAACAGATGTGTTCAACTCACACATATTTCAGTGGCTTCTCTTGAAATGTTAATCCCTTCCCTATCAACACACCCACCATTCCCATCGCACTCTTCTTAACTGTCATTTGCCGTGTTTTCATTTTCAGATCCTTACATTTCAGCTACCATTGGCAATCTTGTATTAGTTAGCAGTCTAGTTTTGCTACGATATGGGTGAGGTTTACAATAGCCTCTGTATCCACCTCCCCCACAGTTACCGCCAACTCCACCAGAATGCTCTGGATTAGATTATATTTGCTACAAGAGTCAGAAAGAGAGTCATGGAGTCATACAGTGTGGAAACAGGCCCTTCGGCCCAACTTGCAACATGCCCCACTTACACTAGTCCCATCTACTGCGTTTTGCCCATATCCTTTTAAAACTATCCTGTCCCAACCCATGTACCTATCCAAATGTTTTTTTTTAATTTATGATATTACCTAAACGGTGGATTGGAGAGACTTGGATTGTTTTCTCTGGAGCACTGGAGGTTGAAGGGAGACTTGATAGAAATGTGTTAAATTATGAAATAAGTAGATAAGGTATTGTGGCACAAACATTGTGGGTCAAAGTCTCATTCAAGTGCTGTATTGTTCCATGTCTTATGTTCACAATTCTTTCACCACTTCTCTTCTGGTCCATCTCCACCCACCCTTTTGCTCCCTGGTCTCCCCCTCTCCTTATCCAGCTTGTGTCCACTGTCCAAGTGGACTATATTTGTCCCCGTGGTCAATCTACTAGCATTGATGGGGCCACGTTGACCAGTCCCGAGGGGGAACCACAAGCTGTCAAACACTGGTAGAAAGGTTCTCCTTAGATCTTCTGTTCCCACTTCAAGAAACTGAGGCAGGAGAGAACAATTAAAGATTTAATAAAATTCATTGGTTTTTTTTAAAAATCTTTCCATGGCTTGAGGGGCTATATGAGCGAGCAGAATACATGTACTCTGCTGCCTCTTGAGAGCTTAGAGCTTATAAAACAATGTTTTGGGAGATTAATAGTATCTGTCAACATTGCTATTTACAGTTAAATGGAGTACAGTTTAAACTCCCCCATTCATTCAGCTCTGTATTTGCTCAATGGGGAGGTCAGTTTAATGATCTAACTTTATGCTGCACACAGCTTCACACAAGAGTTTATGCAGACCTTTTCACAACCTCAAGACGTCTGAAAGTGTTTTACAGCCAATGGAGTTCCTTTTGAATCTTAGTTACTGTTGTAGTGGGGTGGCTAATCTGCACACAACATGATCCCACAAAGGACAAACCCCCCCCATACACAGTGAACCTGCTCCAGTTTGGGTGAAAACCCAAAGTTTAACAGAATCCTAAGGTTTAATGGAGTGAATAGAAGTATATAAAAGTATTTAAAATGATGAGAGGCATAGTCTGAAGAAGGGTCTCGACCCGAAACAAAAATTAACTGGGGTCCCTAACAGCAGAGCCCTAGCGGTGGGTGCCTCCATTGTCCGAGGAGCGGACAGGAGATTCTGTGGCTGCAGAGGAGATGCGAGGACGGTCTGTTGCCTCCCTGGTGCCAGGGTTCAGGACTCCAGTTTCCTCCCATACTCCAAAGGCATACAGGTTTGCAGGTTAATTGGCTTCTGTAGATTGTAAATTGTCCCTAGTATGTAGGATCGTAAAAGTGTACGGGGTGATCACTGGTCGGTGGGCTGAAGGGCCTGTTTCCACTCTGTATCTTCAAAATCTAAAGTCGAAATTGTGTTTGGAACCAACTTTTTTGCTTGGACTAATTTACCAAGTAAATGTATCACTGAGGCATAATCTGCAAAAGGTGATCACTTTGTCATTAATCTCAAAGTAGCATTGTGTTGTGTGGCTATCTAGCAGTTCCTACATTTTGAAAGTAATTGTTGCTCCATAGTACTTAGGGATCCTCTGGAGGCATGGAAGGCATGATATAAATGTAAATACAATGCTCCCACAACAAGCCGTTTGATCAACTCAGTTAGCTTCTATATTCCACCTTCCCATTTCTAACACACACCATTGCAATTTGGGATCCATCCACATGGCATTGAAAGACCCCAATGTGCCCATGCATATTCAGATATGCGCAAGCTCTTTGGGACATTAAACCATCACTAAACGCAAGTCTGTGGAGAAACAAACGTGCAGATGCTGGATTTATGAGCAAAAAACAAAACGCTGGAGGAACTTAGTGGGCCAGGCAACAACTGTGGAGGTAAAAGGACAGACGATGTTTCTAGTTGGGACAAATCTTTAGACAGAACAGCAGAAGGTTGTGCCTGGCCTAAACAAACTCAATAATCAATGGCACAAAGGATGGATATTTATGTCGAGCCCTTCTGAACCTGAGGAAACAGGGACAGAAAAGAGTTTCATTTGCAGTATTTCACTGATTGACTTTTCATGAGAAGATTAATCAGTCCCAGATATTTCTCAGGCAATGATTGCAGGAATCGCCAAGTGTTGCACAATGCTTTTTGGTGGTTTGTAAATTGTACATAAAAACAGGTCCTAACTAAACCTCATGGTTGTAAAAAGCCCACACAGTTTGATTTACAGATTGACATGATAAAAATCATTTCTGAATCATAAGGCAGTTTTCTCAGTAGCGAGACTAAAATGGTATTTTAAGAAATAGTCATTACTCTCATTGACATTACATTGCATTGTATTCTTTCAGTTACATAAAAAGTAAAGCAAGATTTCTGTGTTCAGCTTCGTGAGTCCTATCTGCCATTCAAGTACATTCTGTCTCTCACAACATCACCTTTCCCCTCAATCCCCACATGCCTTGATTCACCAAGCATCAACATATCTATCAGTCTCTGCCTCAATGTAATGGCCAAATCTATAGCCCTATGAGCAAGAGCATTCCAAAGAGTTGCAACTCTCTGAATGACGTAATTTCCTTTCAAGCCAGTCCTTAGTGGCCAACCTCTTATCTTTCAACTACACTGCCTGGTTTCTAGCCCAAAGAAACTCTGACAATCCGATCTTGAGTGTCATGATGAATGTTTCCAGATCCTTTCTCCACAATCTCTTCCCTTCGGACCACCCTCATGATAACCTTCTCATAATATTGCCAGAAAGAAAACAGAACAACTAACAACACTCAATGTTAGTACCTGTCATTGCACAATCTAATAACCAGAGGGATAATCTCCATTATTGCAGTCCCTACTTTGTAACCATTGAGTGATACACTGAACCCCATTCTCATTGTCAAACCGTGATATTTTCCAGGGTAACATATCAGAATGACCACTGTATAGTAACTGCACTGAGAATATTACAGTCAGTTACATTTGCTGCTTCATCTAAGAACCAATATCTTCATTTCATCTCAACTCAATCGAGCACACACTGTATGTCTTGTTGACCAAAACACATATGTCTTGATGACCCATGCACTGTTGACAATTACATTTCATTTTTCCAAATTAGAAGCAGGTGCACGCTAGCAGTGGCAATCCTCTTGGGCAAAATTAGCTCTTATTTCCTGCTGTTAGAATAGGTACAATAGCTAATACCTTGGCATGTCTTGGCAAGGTGCCAAGTTAATGAATGTTTCAGGTCACATTTTTTTTAATGTCTACTCTTTACAATTACTTTAACCTCCAGAAACTTTAATGAATTAGGATTCACAATAGCTCTTTCCACTCATTATGGAACCGTATAGCATAGGATCAGGCCCTTCAGCCCACAAAGTCCATGCTGAAGATGAAGATGAAGCCAAGTTTAACAAATCTCCTCTGCATTATATCAGACATAGATCATAGACACTTGACCAAAAGCATCACATATAGAACAGTACAGGAAGGAAAAGGCCCGTTGGCCCACAAAGTCCATGCCAAACATGATGCCAGGTTAAACTAATCTGCTCTGTATTACGTAGGCCATAACTTAGTTCATAGACTATTGACCAAAAACATCAAAAAGCTAGTGCAATGAGCGATAGAACATAATACAACTACTGATACAATTTAATATTCCTTTAAAGGCTGGATAGTTTGTTATTTATAAGTTATGTAATGTAAAATGTCAATGTTCACGTGGTCACGTGACAAATATATGCCCAAGGAATTTAACTCCGTTGAAAACGAGATTTGCCAACATATAATTCATCAAAGTGATTCAATAGTATAACTAACATAAACGCCCTTATTTAGCTTAATATCACAAATAGTTTTCCTGCACAATAATTTGAGAATTAATGACCGCTGGATCAATAGTTGAGGAAAATATTGTGCCGAAACTTGGAACGATTACAAAGATATCAAAGCTGGACAGCATCAAAGAAAGAAATGGCGAGACTATATTTGAATTAGTTTTGAGGTTAGCTATTTATAGTGGGGCCAGTGCCTGCAGAATCATTCTCTAATCCGACATTGTTTCAACAAAGGTCTGGAGTTTGTACATTGCATCCAATCAGGCTCTAGATAAACAAATGGAACAGAACAACTGTGGGAAAATATTTGACATCCCTTCAGAGTTGATATGGCTGCCCTGAGAAGATAGACTGGGAATTCTCAATGTGGTTTTCCAGTTAGTCTAAAGTTCATTCCTAAAGCAGACTTCCCTGACATCAGGAATATGAGAATTCCAAGATCACGGGTGCTGTTAATGACTCAATTACATGTAAAATAAAATTATCAAATACCTGTTTACTTTATAGAGGCTCTGTAACATTGTACAGGGAACGATTAGCAGCCACTGAACAAGCCAACATGTATAAATCATAGATTCCTTCTTCTATTTCTGTGGGAAATAACCATGTTAGAGATTACAAATGCCACACAAGGGAATCTTCAGCAATTCCCGAAGTTGTATGGATTTAAAAAATGTATTTTTACTGGAGGCTATTCAGAATGAAATGTATACATTCAGTAGTGTTGCTTGACAATGGAACATCATGGACCACCTCTTGCACCATCATAGACTTGTTGCCAAATTGGGTATTTTTCCCACTGTTTTTCTCTTGGCCCAACCTTTTTGTCTTTTTGGCTTGCGGAATATATATGTAATTTATGTATAATTAATGTTTTTGTGTGTTTCTCTGAGTCTATCTGCCTATGATGCTGCTGCCAGCAAGATTTTCATTGTCCAAGCATCTCAACGTACTTATACATATGACAATAAACTAGGAAGGGTTTCCGCCCGAAACGTTGCCCATTTCATTCGTTCCACAGATGCTGCTGCACCCGCTGAGTTTCTCCAGCACTTTTGTCTACCTACAATAAACTAAACCCTGGTTTACAAGTTGCATTCTCAAGTTCAGGCAAACATGAGCAGGGCCTTTATTCTGCAATGTTTACAAGAGTATGCATACTAGTTTATCTGCAGTGCCATGCCTCAGGGACAAAATTAACCTTCTTTCTCTGGAATAGATAGCTAGCACCTTGGGCTGGGCTTGCTCATAAATTGTCCCAGGATTAAGCAGGTTGAGGAAAACTAAAGGAATGTCATCAGCGTAATTTCACATAAAGGAGATGACAATTAAAAAAAAATCTGATTGATATATAATTGTTTTATAATCTGATTATACAACTCCAACACACAAAAATGCTCAGTGAACAATAAATGAGTGAATCATTCCAATAACATCAATCAAATTTTATTGGCTTTCACACGTCATCATTGTCCTGCCTCTATTTTTGCCGTTCCCTTCAATGAGTCAGATGTACCATTTGTATCAGAGCTGACCATTTATGAATAGCTGCATGTTAAGGTTGATGAAATGGTGAAAAGCAGTTTGAAAACCCACCAACAAAAACTTCAGAAGAACTTCCGAAGAAGGGTCTCGACCCAAAACATCACCTATTCCTTCGCTCCATAGATGCTGCCTCACCCGCTGCGTTTCACCTTTGCTACCTTCGATTTTTCCAGCATCTGAAGTTCCTTCTTAAACAAAAACTTCATAATGCCTTCTTTTCAGAAATAAATATTGAAGCCCTTCATGGCTGATCATTTACAATCAGGACCCAGTTCCTGATTTTTTTCCCCATATCCCTTTATTCTGTTAGCCCTCAGAGCTAAATCTAACCCTCTCTTGAAAACATCTCTTGAGAAGGGTTGATGGAAGTCATCAAAGCTCATAAATGATGCTCTTGAGGGTGTGCCAAGGTAAACTGTAACAACTTAGCTGTTACATTTCAGGTAAATTCTGCACCATTGAAAGCAGCAAGATCTTGCATATCAAGCAAGAGTTTACTGTTGGGTGTAGAAAACATTGATGTTAGTCTCCATATTAGAGATTAAATGCACATATAACTTCCATAAAATGGGGTCGAGCATGTTTCTCCTTGCATTTTACTGTGCATATTCACAACTCTGCATAGTGTTCTTTGAGATGTGGAATATTGGTTGAATGTGGAATATTGGTTTGTCTTATTTGTACACCTCGGCCAATCTTTCTATCTATTCATTGCAATCAATTTAAAGAAAACTGTAGAACTTCAAAGTTGGCCGATTGCCAATTTGAGGAGGGAAAATAATCAAAAGAGGTGGCATCATTTTTTGCATGAATGTCATGGCGGTGGGAGTGATCTCAGAAGGCAGCACTAGACTGGCGATTGCAAATCGGAAGCCCATTTTACACTCTGCATGATTAAATGCTCCATTTATCTTCATGAAAAATAACACAGGGGAGTGTAAATCAATCCTTTTGTGCGACCAGTCAAAGCCAAGTTCACCTCCAGTGATTCTGGAATCGGGACGGTTTCACAATGCGAGTGAGATCATCATACCAAATCCCTATTAACTGAAGATTAACAAAAGCTTCCAGCCATGCACAAAATACAAACAAGGCACTACGTTCCAAAGAACCTGAAAATGTTATATTCACTGCCAACGCACTTAATATTCAGCAATAATTTTTTTCTAATTCCATCTGGCGTCTCTTGAAATGGTGCCTTCTTACTCAGAAACAGCAGTCCCTGTTTCATGTCCTTGAGAATGGTATTCATGTGAAGATAATAAACAAGATTAGCATATTTGACTGTGCAAATAATCCACATCAGCAGGTCATTAGTGACTCAAGAGGGGAAACATTAGACAATTTTCCCTCTGCTCACATCGTGAAATAAAGGACAATGCAGATGTTTTCATTCAGAACCTGTTGAATTCTTATTGTTACTGCTAGTGTCAGGGAACCTCAAACGTGTTTCAACATTGTATTGCTAAAGACATTGCTAAAGATTTATTACATGCGCAAATATATATAAGTGCACAATGACTGCACACATACTGGTAAGACTGACTTACAAATTGCACACACACACACTTGCTCTCTCACTCTCATATGTGGTGACAGTCAAACACAGCAACAATCCTGCGCTCTCACACATGCACAGACACAATCTGAAGAAGGTTTCCGACTCGACACATCGCCTGTCCATTCTCTCCCCTAATGCTGCCGGATTCCCGAAGATCTTCCAGCACTTTCATTTTTGCTCAAGATTTCAGCATCTGCAGCTTCTAATGTCTATAATCACCTCCATCTGTTTTCTTATTTTTAAGCAATCCCTCAGGATAAGAATTTCATGATTCAGTTTGGGTACATATGATAATTAAACACTCTTGATCAAGGATAAGTTACTCGGCCTCCTCCATGGCCAGAGGGATGCCCACCGTAAATTGGAGGAGCAGCACCTCATATTTCACTCGGGCAGTTTGCACCCCAGCGGTATGAACATTGACTTCTCTAATTTCAGGTAGTCCTTAGGGGTGGGAGATTGCAACCTTCACGTGGACCGCCCTGTTTCGACAAATGCAATCAACTCGGCGTGCACAATCAAATAAGATCAAATTGAACCAGTTGTCCGACAACTTTAGGCTGTGCACGCCATACGCAAGAAGAAGAAGGTAGTCCTTATTTTCCCCTCCCCTTCTCAGGTCTCCCTCAGCCCACTGGCTCCTCCTCTTCCTTTCTTCTTCCCGTCCCCTCCCCAACCTCAACATCAATCTGAAGAAGGGTTTCGACCCGAAACGTTGCCTATTTCCTTTGCTCCATAGATGCTGCCTCACCAGCTGAGTTTCTCCAGCATTTTTGTCCACCTAAGTTACTTTGATGCTGGTTTGGGGGATTCTGGGGTCAATGTGGAATTTGCAGATGCTTCCACAACTGGGATAGGAGGAGGTGACATAGTGGGTATGTGGGTAGCTTGTGAAGTGGTCTGCTCCTTCTGCCATTCACGCAGAGCTTGTGTGAGCTCCTGATGCGAGGCCTCAATATTCCCAATGGAATGCTCCTTCTACACTTTCAGTAGTCATGTGCCAGAGATATCTAGGAGACAATAGCAATGTTGCAAACCTAGCAGGAAAATCCTTGAATCTTTCCCTCTGTCAACCTGTAATCATGTATTGTCTTTCCACTGAATGGTTGGTTAGCACCAAACAAAAGCTTTTCACTGTACCTCGGTACATGCAACAATAAAATAAATTAAACCTCTTCCCAGGACAGAGTTTACACACATGTATTCTAACAGATTGATGCATACATTACACACACATACATGAACAACGATGCACATATTCATACACACAAATAGACTACATACACACTGGCAGATTCACATACAGACACATACATAATCGAGTTGCTGGAGCAACTGAACAGGACAGGCAGCGTCTCTGGAGAGAAGGAATGGGTGACGTTTTGGGTCTGAAGAAGGGTCACGACTCAAAACATCACCCATTCCTTCTCTCCAGAGATGCTGCCTGTCCTGCTGAGTTACTCCAGCATTTTGTGTCTCCCTTTGATTTAAACCAGCGTCAGTAGTTCTTTCTGACACATACATAATGACAGGTACACACGCACCAACACACACGTCATGTATTCGGAAGATGTTGGCAAGACTCAACAGGTCAGGCAGCATCTGTGGAAAGAGAAACAGAGACGCAACGTTCAGTTTTCCAGTCTTGGATAGTCTTTTGATTTTCCTAAACACAATAAATCTAGACCGCAGCCACAAGACGAGTTTTGCATCGAGTACTGAAGAGGTTAACATATTGTTAGCATACAGCACTGATTATGTTGAGGTATTCATGCATTACAATTCACCAAAGGGCAAAAGACAACTAGCATGCTATGGGAAAGCATGGAACATTAATCACTAACATAGCTGTTTTTTTCTGGAGCCCGAGGCTGCATGCCAACAAATGTTGGCGGGAAAGTAAGCAAGATTGACAAGCAGTTCAGGCAATGCAATACGAGCAACAAGAAAACGGATTTCACACATTGCAGCCCGATTCTACTGGTAAACCTCAGCAGTGCTTTGCCAAGAAATGCCATACCGATGTCACTGTTATGCTAACAAGCACTGAGAGATTGATGAGGCTAAGGATGTCTGCAATCTAACGTCTTCTGAATTTTGGTCTATCACATAAAATTGTGCTTATCAACATATTTACCAAGATTTTTGATGCTATTTTTAATACATGTTCTTTTTAATATGGAAAATAGATATGATGTTGAGTTCGCTTTTTATAAGGATTGGACGATGACATGAGCCAACAGCGAGCAACATCGTCTAACACACGAGCCAACGAAGGATGCTGAAAACAAAGTCAACCAGTACCTTCAAAAGGGAACTGGAGTGGGACTTTAGGGCATTGAATTTACAGGGTTATGGGGAAAGAGCAGGGCATTGGGACTGAGGGGATTAGGGACAATTTTACACTTATACCGAGCCAATTAAACTACAAAACTGTACATCTTTGGAGTGTGGGAGGAAACCGGAGCACCCAGATATAACCCACACCATCACAAGGAGAACGTACAAACTCCATACATTCGTAGTCAGGATCGAACCCGGGTCTCTTTCGCTGTAAGGCAGAAACTCGACCTCTGCTCGACAATGGCGCTTGTCATGTCATTGTTGAGTGCAAGAACTTCTGTGAACGGTTTGACAATGGCTTGGGGCTCGTTTACAGAGCACACGCCTCATCTGCCCCACTACTGAACTTCAGTCGACCTTGATTCTAGATTGTAATTGTCATAGTTTGAACAACTTTCTAATGGTTCTGGAAAATAGTCTTGAGAAGTTTCTTGGCGGTTAAACATTGCAACAGGAAAGACTGAGGAAAAGATGTTGGGCTCAATGGCAATGACAGTACAACATTACCACGGCAAAAAAGAGTGAAATACAATTAATTTTGAAGAACGCAGTTGTTTGCCGGGCAGGGTAGGTAAATCTGACACAATGAATTTCATACCTGAATAGTATTTCTTTTCCTTTTCCCCATCGTCACTTGTTGACTCCTCTGGGATAAGGACTACTTTCCCCAGTTGTTGTAAATCATGGGAACTGATTTTGCCGAGAATAATTTGGCTGGCTCTCGTTTTCCAGTACATTAAGAATTGTTGATTTGGCAGTATTAGTACTTGAGTAACATGTGGTACACAAACAACAAAAGAAAACCGGAAAATTATTTCAAAAATAAACTTTTCATGTTCTATATATAAAAATTCCCAATCCCTCTAATGCCCAGTTAAATTCTATTTTTAAACAACTCACATTTCTAATTCTAACCACATACATTTATGAGGTAATGCACTAATTGTTAATAAAGGAAAATTGAGAAACTTCAGGGAATATTTGGAGGGTACTTCACGCTTTTTATTTAGATGGAATCTGTTGGCATCATGCTGTCTTAAAGCCCCTGTCCCACTGTACGAGGTAATTCAAGAGTTCTCCTGAGTTTTCCACTGATTCGAACTCGGAGAACATCCGTAGCGGGTCCGTAGCAGTTCGTGGATGTCTCGTAGCGGCTCGTACAGGCAAAAAGTAAATTTTTTTTCATCGTAAGTATTTTTTTACTCGTGGATATTTTTCACAGTGTTGTAAAAAACGTCACGAGTTTACCGGATTTCCCGAGTACCTACCGTTACTCGTATGAGTCGCTATGGGGCATCCACGAACTCCTACGGACCCGCTACAGACATTCTCCGAGTTCGAATCAGGGGAAAACTCTTGAATTACCTCATACAGTGGGACAGGCCCTTAACTCTTAATATTTCACACAAGCTTTCCTCTTTGCTCTGCACCTCAACTAAACCTGTGGATAGATAGTTCTTTCATTCACTGGAAAAGCAAATGGTTCAACACCATGCAAAAAATGTCTGCAAGAAGCACCATTTGTGGGTCCGAGCTAGCTTTCATCCACACTCGGTGTATAGGCAAATAAACGTATTCACTAAAAGAGTTTGAAAGAAGAAAACCAGCCACACCTAGATTTTGCCTCCTGGGACTTGAAGCCAGCACGTTTGCTGCCACTAAATAAGAGCCCATACTCTTATTATTGCGGCTGACTTACAGAGGAACACACAGGCAGAGAGAGGACAGGTTCAGCCCAGTTGGCTCATCCAGCCATCCCCTCGAGACTTGATGCATCAACAATCTCATCCCAGTCAAATCTAAAGATAGGAAGATCCTCTCTGACCCCATGAAATCTACTAAATAATTGCCATGAGTATTTGCCAAAGTCCCAACAATCTTCTTTAAATTAAGCTACTTTTTATTTTCAGGAGCATACCCAGTTCAATTGCTTTATATAGTAATAATCTGACACTTTACAAAAACCCAGCCCTGTATGATTCCGCCTATCACTCTAACCCCCAATTGTTGATATTTTTTATAGCTCAAACAACTGACATAGTCCATGCAGAATTATTTTTCTTCACTGTTTGTAGTCCACAATCATCATTCTCAAAAATGATAGGCTATTTTAACTTCCAGAAGTGTCATTATAAAGTAATATATGTGTCGGAAGAAACTGCAGATGCTGGTTTAAACCGAAGATAGACACAAAAAGCTGGAGTAACTCAGCGGGTCTGGCAGCATCTCTGGTGAAAAGGAATAGGTGACGTTTTGGGTTGATCCCGAAACGCAACCTATTTCTTTCCCCCAGACATGCTGCCTGACACGCTGAATTACTCCAGTGCTTTGCGCCTATTTTGAAGTAACATCTTCTTGGTTTTATATTGTAACTCTCCCAGCTATAGGTCCAAATGGCCCTATTCATCTTCTATATAATATGTATGGAACATAATTTCATCAGTTAAGGTATACAGCTATATCTGGTCCACTCAGTATTGAGGGTTAGCTCTGCATGCCATACCCATATCAGAATTACCATGATCCCAGATCAATTATACTGCACATTGAAACTGTGTGGCATCATACATTTTGTCCAAAATCCACAGGCATCTGGAATCTTTGGTGGAGTTTAAATCATTTTAAGTAGAAATAGATACATATTTGAAAGTTTGAGGATCTGAGGGTTATGGGGAACTGGCACAGGAGAGGAGTCAAGGCCAGCATAGATCAGCCATGATCATATTAAATGGCAGGGCAGAGTTGAGATGCCTGGTGGCCTACTCCTGCTCCAAAGAAGGGTCCCATCTGAAACGTCATCTATCGATGTTCATCAGAGATGCTGCCTGACCAGATGAGTTACTCCAGGGCTTTGTGTATTTTTTTAAAATAAACCAGCATCTGCAGTTCTTTGTTTCGATAATCTCCTGCTCCTATGTTCCTGTGTCCTTGGGTGAGAAGCAACAGCAGAATGTCCTGTGGAGGTTGCCATTTCATCCCAAGGATGGACAGTAGTACCGCAGTTTGGTTGGAGCAAGGGCTTAGACTTACTGAGCTCAAGCAGGCTCCAGATGGAAGTTTCATTCAAGAACATGGAACAGTACAGCATAGGAACAGACCTTTCAGACCACCATGTCCACCAGGTTAAACTAATCTCCTTTGCCTGCATATGATCCATATTCCTCCATTCTCTACATATTCATGTGCCTATCTAAAATGCTCTTAAATGATAATATCTTCTACAGATTATGTATACCAGCACAATGACCTGCTTCTGGGCTACAATGTCAAACCAGTTGGAGATTTTATTGACACTTTGCAGGGTCAGACAATGTCAACATGGCAGCTTTCCCTCTCTGGCAAGCACCTTAGAGAGTCCCAGTGTCAAGATGTTCAAGACTGCACGGCCTTTATGAATGAAATACTTGTGGGCACACTGAGCTGTTCCTTGGATTCCTGGAAGGGAATGGTCAACTGATGCTAAACTGGCAGGCTCAAAATTGGAAGGATAGGTTTGAGGAGTTTTTATCCAGACAAAATACGAGTAGAATCATACTCAATCTGTAAGTTCTTGGTGCTTTATAGGATTTAAGTCTCTATGGTTTTAATTGTAGAACAATGATAGATCAGAGAAATTGTGTGTATTTGATTGTCAATACAGTGCTGGTTCCCAGCCTTTCTGACAAAGGGATTCTTGTTTCCTTAACCTTTTCACCCGATTTTATGATTATTTAAGGACTTAATGTGCTGAGATAAATGAACAGAGCTAAATTATGACAGAATTATAACATTTGAAATAAGACAGCTGCCTAGACGGAATTACAAACAAAAGAATGCTTATTTGTAGCATGCAGAAATGAGAATTAGATGAAGCACTGCCATCCAGGCCCATTATGCTAATTTATGTGAGGGGCTTATTTACAGCAATGCATTCATTCATCTGTGACCATATAACAGATGTTCTTATGTTCAAAAGCTAAATTGTACAGTTATGTTCAGCACTTTGTCTTCCTATATATGGTTCTTATTGGACAGTACACCTAAAGTTCAGCAGGTTCTACCAAGAACTTGGTCTTAGACATTGATTTTAAAGTGCATCATATGTACATTACACCCAACTGGCCATTGCTCATATGGCTGCGTACATGTCCCATCCCGCTCAGGCACAACCAATATGTGCTTTCCATACTTCACCAAGTACAACGTACTGTAGGTGGACACAAAAATGCTGGAGTAGCTCAGCGGGTCAGGCAGCATCTCTGGAGAAAATGAATAGGTGATGTTTCGGGTCGAGACCCTTCTTCAGACTGAGAGTAAGGGCGAGGGAAACTAGAGATATGAAAAGGTACAAAGAACAAATGAATGACAGGTATGATAAGAGCAAATGAAAGGCAGCAGTGTTGATCAAGGAAAGGTGGAGCCCACAATGGTCCATTGTTGGCTGTGGAAAAGGTGATAACAAGTGGATGCAAAGAGTGAAACTATGCAGGATGACAGTGAAACTAGTAGTGTCTACCTTAGGTTGCATCACAACTTGGTTGGGCAACATCTCTGCCCAAGAGCACAAGAAATTGCAGAGTTGTGGATGTAGCCCAGTCCATCACGCAGACCAGATTCCCAACCGTTAATTTCATCTACACTTCAAGTTGCCTTGAGAAAGCAGGTAACATAATCAAAAACTGGTCATTCCCTCATCTCCTCGTTCCCGTCAGGCAGAAGCTATTCTCTGTACACGTAACAATAATAAACCAATACCACCCAATGGGAGGGGTAAGGTAATCTTCCAATATCTTAATTTTGGTGGCAAAAACGGGAAAGCAGACTATTATCTAAATGGTGGCCGATTGGGAAAGGGGGAGATGCAGCAAGACCTGGGTGTCATGGTACACCAGTCATTGAAGGTAGGCATGCAGGTGCATCAGGCAGTAAAGAAAGCGAATGGTATGTTGGCTTTCATAGCAAAAGGATTTGAGTATAGGAGCAGGGAGGTTCTACTGCAGTTGTACAGGGTCTTGGTGAGACCACACCTGGAGTATTGCGTACAGTTTTGGTCTCCAAATCTGAGGAAGGACATTATTGCCATAGAGGGAGTGCATAGAAGGTTCACCAGACTGATTCCTGGGATGTCAGGACTGTCTTATGAAGAAAGACTAGATAGACTTGGTTTATACTCTCTAGAATTTAGGAGATTGAGAGGGGATCTTATAGAAACTTACAAAATTCTTAAGGGGTTGTACAGGCTAGATGCAGGAACATTGTTCCCGATGTTGGGGAAGTCCAGGACAAGGGGTCACAGCTTAAGGATAAGGGGGAAATCCTTTAAAACCGAGATGAGAAGAACTTTTTTCACACAGAGAGTGGTGAATCTCTGGAACTCTCTGCCAGAGGGTAGTTGAGGCCAGTTAATTGGCTATATTTAAGAGGGAGTTAGATGTGGCCCTTGTGGCTAAGGGGATCAGAGGGTATGGAGAGAAGGCAGGTACGGGATACTGAGTTGGATAATCAGCCATGATCATATTGAATGGCGATGCAGGCTCGAAGGGCCGAATGGCCTACTCCTGCACCTAATTTCTATGTTTCTATGTTTCTATGTTTAAGCCTTGAGCATGAACAACCTCTTTAGTGCCAAAGTGTATCGCGGGATATAGATCAACCACAGATTTGGGCGGAGAAATGCAGATGGAGTTTAAGGTGTTGCACTTTGGGAGGTTGAATATAAGAGAAAAATATGCAATTGATGGCAAGACACTTAATAGCATTAATGTTTAGAGGGATCGTTGGGTCCAAGTCCATTACTCCCTAAGCAACACAAGGGTTGAGGCGTTGAGTATAAGAGTCAGGAAGTCATGATGTAGCTTTATAGGACTTTGGTTAGGCTGTATTTGGTGTATTGCGTGCAGGTTTGGTCGCCCCATTACAGGAAGGATGTGGGGGCTTTGGAGAGGGTGCGGAGGAGGTTTATTAAAATGATGCCTGGTTTAGGGGGGTTTTGCTAAAGAGAGAGATTGGACAGACTTGGATTTTTTTTCCCCTGCAACACTAGAGGTTGATACGAGATTTGATAGAAATAAATAACATTATGAAAGGCATTGATAGGCTAGACAGTCGGAACCTTTTTCTCAAGATGGAAATATCATATTACTAGAGGGCATAGCTTTATGGAAAAGGAAGCAAAGTTTAAAGGAGATGTGCAGGGCAAGTTATTGTTTTACAGAGAAGGTGTTGAGTGCCTGGAACATGCTGCCTGTGATGGTGATGATGGTAGTGGCAGATACAATAGTGGAATCAAAGTAATTTTCAGATAGGCATAATGATATGCAAGAAACAGAGGGATATGGATGATATTTAGGCAGTTAAGAATTAGTCTTGGCATCATGTTCAGCACAAACATTGTGGGCCGAAGGACCTGTTAATATGCAGTACTACTGTGTTATTTGAACTGTCATGGAGTCATACAGCATGTCCACTGGGACCATTAAGCTACACTAATCACTTTTATTTTTCACTCACAATGCCATCAACTCTACCTTACTCCTGCCAATTCCTCTGCCACCAACCTGCCATAGGGGGGCAATTTACAGCAGCCAATTAACTTGCATGTCTAAGGGTTGTAAGAGGAAACCAAAGCAATGTGGAGGCCTCAAATAGGCCTCGACCTCGGGTGGACTAGGAGGAGGAGGAGGACTGGACTTTTTGGTGCCTTCCCTCACAGTGGAAAGTGTTGATTCTGCTGTGGGGGGACATTCATGTTGAATCCTATAACGCATTGTGTCTTTTTTTTCTTTTTTCTTTTATATGGATGTATGACAATCTAATTTCTTCTCTATAAAGCACTTTGGCTTCAACGTGATTTGATTTAAAAGTGCTATATAAATAAAAATTACTTACTTACTTACTATCTGTTCACAGAGAGAACGTGCAAACTCCACACAGATAGCATCGAAAGTTAGGATCAAACCCTGGTTTCTGGAGTTGTTAGACCATGGCACGAGGAACTGCAAGGAACTGCAGATGCTGGTTTACAAAAGAAGACAAAGTGCTGGAGTAACCCAGCGGGTCAGGCAGCCTCCAGGAGAAAATGGATAGGCGACATTTCACGTTGGGACCTTTCATCGTACTGAAGAATGGACCCTGTCACCTATCCGTGTTCTCCAGAGATGCTGCCTGACCAACTGAGCTACTCCAGCACTCTTTCCCTTCAACTGCATCTCAGTGTTGAGTGTTGGAATAAAATATTAAGGAACTGTGCGAAATAAAAGATATTTATAATTGCTACTTTCCCAGAAAACTAGTACAGGATGTTTCCACACCAACAGCTAAATTACAAGTGGTATTGTCCATGTAAAACCACAGTAACCATTCACACGATGCCATGTCCATTTGGATGTGTGTTACACAAAACCGATTACGAAAGAGTTGTTGAGTCTAATGCAAGTGCATTTAAAACGTCAGCTTCTTCATTTTCTCTTTATTAGACTGTGGGTGGGAAGGAGAAAATGAGGGACTAATATCTTTCATCTGATCAACTACAGTGCGGTTTGCACAGTTTAAATGTGCCTCCTGATCTAAATGGCCATTTCCTGACATGTGTTAGTTATTCTTGCAAAGGATAGAGAAGGGGAGAGAAGAAAAAAAATTCACGACCCTAACTTGCTTATGAGTTGAAGAATGTTCCCACAGAGGGCTATGCTGGTGGAACTGAAACATGTGTTTGCGATGTGGAGATAAACTGAACCGTTGGGAAGCTGCCAAAAGGAAAAGCAATCCTCGAAAGGAAAAGAAAGAGACCTTTTTACTTTCAGCGGCACAAGAGCACAAAGTAAATTAACTCTTTGGGTTCAGCTAAGTGCTAAGCAGTCGCATGTTTAACTTGCATCTAAATTCTTCATAGTTCATAGGTCTGTGTTTGCTTTTTGGGTCATATAGTGGTTTTATTGATCACCACAAGACCCCACCCCCCACAACCTTGACTGAAATGGGAGTATAAAAACGTGCATGTAAAAACAGGTGACAGACATCTAGAGCTGGTCTCCAGGGTAACGAGTACAGTCCCAGAACTACTGGATGAACATGATTTAAAAAAAAACACTGGTGCTGGAAATCACATACCTGTAAAATCAGAAAATGATCTAAATAATGTTTGAGGTCAGATATTTTTGACACAGGGTTTTAGATTTGTTTCTCTTTCTGCAGATGCTGCCTGACTTTCATTTCTTCGTGGATAAGTATGTCAAAAGCAAGGGGGAGAAGGGTTGAGAGGGAAAAATAGATCAACCATTATCAAATGCAGGGCTGACTTGATGGGCCGAATGGCCTAAGTCTGCTCCTATGTCTTATGGATTATGACCTGCCAGTGACACAGGCATTGGTGTTGTAGATGTTAACTTCTCCAGAGACATTGAAGCTGTTATCTTTTATAATGGTGCCAACAAGTCACGCATGTTCCATAAATACGAAGTATAGACAGATACTAGGATCTTGGTGCCACTTTGTAGAGGTCAAGGTTGTGCAGATACAGCAACACAATTTCCCAAGGGAGTTGTTAGCACAGGATCCCATGCTAGTCCCCAAACACAAACATCATTCTTCACCAAAAATGCCCATGCAACATCATCTTGCCCATGCCGTAGCTCACCAAGACTTCTTCTGAACATAATTCACCCTGCGTCGATTGTATGCTGCCCTAATGTTCTCAACATCATTCCTCCAAGATGCATACTAGGGGAGCACAGTGGCACACTATATAGTCACTGTTGACTCACGGTTGATCAGAATGTCTGGTGGTGTCTGTGTGTAGTATGGAGTCCATGAATTTGTCCCTCCCACCCCATCCAGATGCTCTAGTTTCCTTCCATAAAGCAAAGGCATATCAGTTGTGGGGGTCACTGGAGATAATAAAATGCCTCATTTGTAAATGGGTGGAGGGAGAATGGGGATAGGTATTTAAGGGCATATGTGAAAGAATAGGTTACAGGAAAATAAATGGACCAATGTAATGGATGGGATTATTTCAAGGCCAGGCATACTCAATGGGGACAATAATCTCCTTCTTTAACATGAGAACATGGAAAAATATGAGCAATATAGATATTAAATTCCCCTGAAACTCCATCACGTACATCCCACTGGTATCAACACCAACGGCACTCATTCATCTCAATGAGCCCAATCTTCATTCATGAATCAATCCATGCATTGCCTTGCCCTATTTCTCAATCTCCAGAAGCCGTATAGGACAGTGTGCATCCCGGCATTGAATCTTCCCTGACAGAAGAGTCAGTTAAGATGGCGTATTGGACTTGTCTCATTTGCTTGCATTTGGCCCATATCACTCTAAATCTAAATCGTTTCCACATATCAGCCCAAATGCCTTTTAAAAATCATAATTGTGGTCACTTTATAGATTTCTCTGGCAGATTGGGTTGGGTTCCAGTTGGGTTACTAATGGAGTATTGCGTTCCATTGTGGTCACCACAGTATATGGAGAACCCAGAGGTTTATTACAATAGATCTAGGGATGAAGGACTTCAAGTACAAGAAGTTGGGTCCCTTTTTTACTTGGAGCAAACACAGCTGAGATGAGATTTGGTGTGTTTGCTGAGATAATGTTCCTATTAGCATTTGGTTGAAGGGCCTGAGGACAAAAATATGTTCCTGGATGGCGGCGAGGGAGGAAGTGAGGGGTGCATGTGTTACACTGGGGCAAGGTGTCACACCTCCTACAGTTGCAGTGGAAGGTGCACAGATGCAGGGAGGGTGGAATAAACAGGCAAGTGAGGCCCCAAGCAGTTCCTGCAGAAAGCAGAAAGTGGGGAGAGAAGTTGTGACTGGTGGTAGAATTGCATTGAAGTTGGGAGAAATGGTCGAGGATGATGTGTTGGATGCAGTGGCTGGTAGGGCGAAAGTTGAGGACCAGGGGAACTCTATTGCTGCCCGTCTCCATCCCCTGGGTTTTTCCCCTGCAACCATAAGAGGTGTAACACTTGTCCCTTCATCTCCCAACCCACTGCCCTGCTATAACCAGCAACCTTTCCTGTCCCCTCCCTCTCAGTCCTGAAGCAGGGTTTCAACCTGAAATGTCAACTTACATTATTTGTCCCCACAGATGCTGTTTGATCCACTGAGTTCTCCCAGAGTTCTGTTTTTGTTTGAGATTCCAAGCTTAGCAGTTTTCTTTTGGCATCAATGACATATAGGGTGAAAAGGTAAAACAGAACAAGGTTGGTGACTGAAGGGAGTGTTGTTCAGGGAAATTACACTGTGTACCATCTAGTTATACTGGGTACAACTGACACAACATTAAAATTGCTATCTAAAATCATTTCAGTGAAAAAAAAGCTTTTTGTTCGAACCCATTGTTCTGAGATTACAGCAAATTTGCTATGCCTCCCCCTATGATGAATTCAAATTAATATACTTAAGAATGTGAAAATGAGAGAACGATTATAGTATTAGAACCAACAAATCAATGTGAGCGGATAATAACAAACAAAACTCCTGGGAAAGCCAAGGACATATTGAGACTATTTATTTGTAATAATCTTTTTACTTTCCCATGGTTTCATGCAACCAAGAATTATTTAAAAGAAATGTTAGCCCTATACTTTTGTAATTAACAACAGAATACCAGCTGATAGGTTGACCAGTAATTAAGGTAAGGATTAGGGATTGAGTTAAGAGGCAGGTGATATCTTCTACTCTGGGGTACATAGAGTCAAGGAGCCCTTTGGCCCAACTTGTCTGTGCTAGTCCCATTTCATAGAGTCAGTCATACAGCATGGAAAAAGGTCCTTCAGCCCAACTTGCCTAACCTGATCTAGATGCTGCATCTAAACTAGTCCCATTAACCCATGGTAGACAAAAGTGCTGGAGAAACTCAGTGGGTGAGCAGCATCTATGGAGCGAAGGAAATAGGCAATGTTTCGGGCCGAAACCTGATGTGAGGTGGGGGGTGGGGGTGAGATGAAGAAAGGAAGAGGAGGAGCCAGTGGACTGAGGGAGAGCTGAGAAGGGGAGGAGAAAGCAAGGACTATCTGAAATTAGGGAACCTCCCTCCGATTTCCCCACTAACCCATGTTTGGCTCATATCCCTCTCAACCATTCCTATCAATGAACCTGTCCAGGTGTCTTTTAAATGTTGTTATTGTACCTGCCTCAACCATGTCCTCTGGCAACACATTCCATCCTCTGTGTGAAAAAAAACGTGTAGTACGTTTAAGTATGTGCAGTAGTGTTCAGGGAAAAACCCCAGCAAGCTCGGTGTAAATTAATCCAATGCCAAGGATAACCTTAACATCTGATAGATGGTGTGGGAATGGGCAGATGAGGCAGTCGCTGGAGCTGGATGAGCAAGCATGTCGAGCACAGCACAACCTGAGGCAGCTGCACACAGCGAAAGGAACCAACAACATTATTTGGGGTTGACCGACCCCTACATCACCAATATCGCCACACTCTGGCCACTGGGCCTTAAAGTGAGAAAGTAAAGAAACTCATATCTCTGAAGGCCAAGATCAGACTTGATATTTTCAGAGACTTGATGGATGCAAGATGGTACCTCAGCATGGCAACTCTTTGCATGCGGCCCTAGATCTAGTATTATCCATTATAATCAATCCACAGTTTTGCTTGTGTATGATGTACTCATGTTATAATTTGACAGGAAAACACACAAAATGAAGCGTTTTACAACATGTTAATAATAAGTTAAATTAAATTAAACCAAACCAATGTAAACTAAATTAAAAACAAACAGAACTGATCTGTGTAGATCAGATGTGTGTAGATCAGATACTAGATCTGTGTAGGAAGATGCTGGTTTAAACTGAAGATTGACACAAAATGCTGGAGTAACTCAGCGGGACAGGCGTCTGAAGAAAGGTCTCGACCCGAAATGTTACGCAATCCTTCCCTCCAGAGATGCTGCTTGTTCCTCTGAGTTACTCCAGCTTTTAGTGTCCATACTAGGTCTGGTTGCTTTGGACCTCTCTATGCTGGAGAGCTGTGGAGACTCAGACATCGATTTCAAAACAAAAATTAATGTAACTATTAAATCAATAAAAGAAGAACAGTCCTGATCTGAAACATTGCCAATTCCATGTTCTCCAGACCTGCTGAGTTAATCCAGCACTTTGTGTCTTTTTTTTGTAAACAAGCATCTGCAGTTCCTTGCAGCTGGGAATCGATATATTTCTGGATATTAGAGGAATCATTGGACATCGGCAGAGGGCAGGAAGCCAGATTATTGCCCTTTCCCTATTAGGGGTAGCAGAGTGGTGCAGCTGGTGGAGCAGCTGCCTCACCATGCCAAAGATCTGGGTTCAATCCCCACCTCAGGTGCTGTCATAAGGTCATAAGTGATAGGAGCAGAATTAAGCCATTCGGCCCATCAAGTCTACTCTACAATTCACTCATAGCTGATCTATCTCTCTCACCTAACCCCATTCTCCTGCCTTCTCCCCATAATCTCTGACACCTGTACAAATCAAAAATCTATCAATCTCTGCCTGAAAAATATCCACTGACTAGTTCTCTATACAGCCTTCTGTGGCAAGAAATTCACACCACCCTAAAGAAATGTCTCCTCATCTCCTTCCTAAAAGAATGTCCTTTAATTCTAAGGCTACGACCTCTAGTCCTGGACTATCCCACTAGTGGAAACTGTCTGTGTGGAATTTGCATGTTCTTGCTTCGAGCATGTGGATTTCTTCCGGGAATTCCGGTTTCCTCCCAAATCCTAAAGACGTGCGGGTTTGTAGGTTCATTGGCCGCTGTAAATTGCCCCTAGTGTGTAAGGAGTGGATGCAAATGTGGGATAACATAGATACAGTGAATGGGTGACTAATGGTCAGCGTGGACTCAGTGGGCCAAAGGGCCTGTTTACATGTCATACTATTAAAAATAGAACTAAACATGTGAGAGAGATTAAGTTGTAAGAATACAAAGAAATGAGAGGGGAAATGATTCTAATGGAAATTGCTGTGTTTAGAGTCTAGTGTGGACTTCAATAGCCTCCATCTGAGTGATAAATAAATTACCCCCAGGGAGAATGTGCCAACTCCACAAGGACAGCACCAGAGGTCAGGATTGAACACATGTTCCTGGAATTATAAAGCCACAGCCATAGTCGTGCCATCCACATTCTAGGGCAACACTGAAGGGCTGGCAACCTTTAGAATAGCAGAAAGGAGATGTACAGATCAGACCCACGTGGCCATGATCTCAGGAAAAGTTAAGCTGGGCCAGAGAAAGAACAGGGAAAAAGAATGGATGGGGGAACAAGTGGCAGAAGAGTAGGTAGGCTGCAAGATAATAATCTAAAAAAGTTAACAGTAAAGAGCAATGATCGCGGTAGAAGACAAGATAAAGTTAATAATATAAACACCCTGGGAACTGAAACGGTTATAGTCAGGAATACTAAAAAAAAATTAAAATAAAGCAGGTGTGAGGAAACTAAAACATTTTAAATTGTGCGAATGATAATATATTACAACCACAGTGTGAGAACTGCACTATCAGGGCATAGGGGGCAGCTTAGGTACTCTTTCCAAAATAAGGGTCCTGTATTGTACACATAGGAATTGCATGGGAATTAAACCAGCAAAGAGGCTTCAAATTGCTGAAATGCAATTGTTTTTTTAATGTGTTTTCTGAAAGTAGCCATAGCAAAGCCAGCGGAATTACTGCCTTAAATGCACTGAAACTGCAGACGATGAGCTGAATTTGTAAATCCCTGGAGTCACTAAGTCTTTAAAACTTTAGACATACATCATGAAAGCAGACCCTTCAGCCTACCGAGTCCACACCAACCAGTGATCATTCCATACTAATACTATCCTACACACACTAGGACTAGGACTAGGACAAGCTAATAAACTTACAAACCTGTACGTTTTTGGAGTGCGGGAGGAAACCGGAGCACCCAGAGGAATCCCACGCGGTCACAGGGAGAATAGAAACATACAAACTCCGTACATTCATAGTCAGGTTTGAACCTGGGTCTCTGGTGCTGTAATGCAGCAGCTCTACTGCTACACCACTATGTTGCCACTCAGCCCTTTAGCACAACTCATGTCACCATACAGCCCTTTAGCATCCATGCTGACCAAATGCCCCATCCAAGCTGGTCCCATTTGCCTGGACCTGACCTATATTCCTCGAAATCTATTCACGCGCCTGCCCACATCATGAGGAAGGTATTCTCACGATGCTCCTGAGTAAAGTGTTTGTATTCAGACCCAGTAACATTAAAGGTCAGGCAACACATTTCCAGGTCAGGATGGCTTGGTAGAGGTGAAAAAGATAAAAGGAACAGGTGACGTTTCTGGTCGAGAACCATCTTCAGAAGAAGAAAACACCTATAATCTCTTGTCCTAGACCACCTTCTCCAGAGATGCTGTCTGATTTGCTGAGTTACTCCAGCTTTTTGTGTCTATCTTCAGTTTAAACCAGCATCTGCAGTTCCTTCCTACACATTACAAGATATTTAGTTCATTACATAAATGGGCAGGAAAAGGCAGTGGACAGAACTACGATATAGACGATGCAATGTGGAAACTATTTCAGATGCTGAAGTGACAAGGTAACTGGTGAAGCCTAACAGTGGACAGGATGGACTCAGTGGCCTCAAGTACAGAGACATACAAAGCCAATGTCATTGTCTTCACAATGCACAAATTGAGTCAATTATCACTTTGTTCAGTATTTGATATCAGATAAGGTCACAGGTGGACAATGTGGTCAAGACGTCTTTTGGTTCATTGGCTTTCATCAGTCAGGTATTGAGTATAAAAGTTGGGATGTAATGTTACAGTTATGCAAGATGTTGGCAAGGCCAAAATTGGAGTATCATGTACTGTTTTGGTCATACTGCTGTTGGGGAGGATGCTGTTAAGTTGGAAAGGGTACACAGAAGTTTTACGAGGACATTGCCAGGGCTTGAGGGCCTGAACTTTTTCCACACAGAGAGTGGCGGCTATATTGAATGAGCTGCCAGAGGAGTTAGTTGAAACAGGTACTATAACAGCATTTAAAATACCTTTGGACAGGTACATGGATAGGAAAGGTTAAGAGGGATATCATTCAAACCTGTTTGGGATACTATTCTATTCTGATTGAAACCTGCTTCTATTCAACCTGCTTGGTTCTGTTTGAAAATTGCAATTCCCATTTCATACCTTTGAACAACAAGCATTCAATATGTAATTCTAATCCACAATGTTACCTGGCACTCACATTGCTCCAGCCAACAGAGCACAATGGAATCAAAAAGTAAACATAAAGCCTTATTCTAAATTATAGAACTTTTTAAATGCACAGAGGCGTGCAAAGGGACAAGGTGCTTTTCGACAATGCAAACTCTGTTGCCTATGTTGGTTAGGTTACAGGTCAGTGCTGAGGTTCAGTGAAGTGCAACAGATCACAACATCCGACAAATAGTGATGACAGAAAAGCTGCCTAAATTCTCACAGAAACAATGTCCTCCTTTTGATGGTCTAGACAGGGAAACCTGACAGCAAGGTGTATCAAGGGCAATTAAAGTCCCCACTGGGGCAGCAGATACTGGTCATTGCTGCAAAATTTAACGGTGAGATGTAAAACATTCAGTGCCACATTGGAGGCTTCAACACTGATATCTGCAATGCTTAGAACAACTACAGTATTTCCGCATGCATGTCGATCATCCTTCTGAGAGCAGAGCAGGAAACTTGCATGATCAGAGTCATAAAGAATCGTGAAAGGATCGGAAGGGGATCAAGGACTTCAGGATTCTGGAGGAGGAAGTTGATGTGGTACAGGATTAGCCATAACCTTATTGACCAGTGGATCAGGCTCAAGGGTTGAGAGGGGCTGCTCATATTTCCACAAGCAACACTTCTCCACAGAGTCAGAAAGTCTACACTTCCCCACTGGGACAAAGGCATGCACAAAATCAGAAGGCCCACTCCTCCTCTGTAATTTTAATATTTAAATATGTTTATTGATAATTTATTCCAGTTTCAACCTTTCGGCAAATGGATAGTAAGTAAGGAGGGGTCTCGACCCAAAACGTCACCCATTCCTTCTCTCCAGAATTGCTGCGTGTCCCACCAAGTTACTCCAGATTTTGGTGTCTGTCTTCAGTAAGTAAGGAGCAATCTGAAAGAAAAGCAGAGACTGCTGCAAATACACGCAAGTCAGTCAGAGTGAAGAATGTAAGTGTGGTGCGTATTGTGAAAGAAAGGCTTCCTATCTGAAAAGCCGAAACAAATTCTTGCTATTTTTAACATTTTAACATTTTTTCTTCCTCCCAGGGAAGTCATCAATTTTCCTTGGAACGTCCTTCCATTTTGTGGATTTAGAACATTCTTTCAAGATTTTGCACATGCCCACAGGAAAATAGGTTTGTAAAAGACATCCTGATTTGTTATAAGGTCATAAGTGATAGGAGTAAAATTAGCCATTCGGCCCATCAAGTCTACTCTGCCATTCAATCATGGCTGAACTATCTCTCCCTCCTAACTGTATTCTCCTGCCTTCCCCCCCCATAAAACTTGACACCCGACTGAAATTTGTGCGGTGTAAGTGCGAGGCTTTTCTCCTCTGGTAGGTCCAGACTGATTTTACATTGCAATACTAGACTCTGTTGCAAATGCCAGGAAAACTTTACAGAGCTTTGGCACATCACACCAATGGACCAGGCAACAGCTCATAATAATTGTAACGACATAATGTGCAGCAAATCTGTAAAATAGCTAAGTGCACTGTCTCACAATAGTCAGCAATATAATTGTCTATTTCTCAACTAGCCTGGGCATGAAAGAGTGAGACGCAATGTCTTATTTCTTTTGGAAATGTAAAGGGAACAGAATTGTGGCCATGCGCATCCATTTGCAAACTAACTTGTCAATACTCTCAATTGCATTGAATTAATTTGAAATGAAAGATATAGCATGGAAAAAGAACCTTTGGCCCACTGAGCCCATGCCAACCATCGATCACATGTCCTCTCTAGTTCTATGTTACCCCCCACATTTCCATATGTCTTCACACACTAGCGGCTATTTACAGAGGCCAATTAATCATTCAAACTCACGTCTTTGAAACATATAAGATTATTAAGGGCGTGGACACGCTAGAGGCAGGAAACATGTTCCCGATGTTGAGGGAGTCCAGAACCAGGAGCCACAGTTTTAAGAATAAGGGGTCGGCCATTTAGAATGGAGAGGAGGAAACACTTTTTCTCACAGAGAGTGGTGAGTCAGTGGAATTCTCTGCCTCAGAGGGCGGTGGAGGCAGGTTTTCTGGATGCTTTCAAGAGAGAGCTAGATAGGGCTCTTAAAAATAGCGGAATCAGGGGATATGTGGAGAAGGGAGGAACGGGGTACTGATTGGGGATTATCAGCCATGATCACATTGAATGGCGGTGCTGACTCGAAGGGCCAAATCGCCTACTCTTGTACCTATTGTCTATTGTCCATTGAGTAAAGAAACTGGAGCACCCAGAGCAAACACACACAGTCACAGGGAGAACATGCAAACTCCATACAGACAGCAATCGAGGGCAGGATTGAATTTAGGTGTCTGCCGCTAGGAGGCAGGAGGTCGACCAGCTGTGCCACTGTATCAAGTAGATCAACAACACACTCGGTCACAATATTTCAAGAGTCACTGTGACCTACCCTGAATGACTGCCTGTAACTTTGCAGCAACACATGTTTTGGGCAATCTCCACATCACAACATGTTTGGACATGACGACTAAGATTACTGCATAATCATACGCCAGGGACAGGAATAACCAACAATGGAAGACAGTCACGCTATCAATGACCTTCACAGTTACACATAATGACTATTACACATCTGTGAGTTTAGAGGTTGAATGTGAGCGCCCATCAGAAGTAATCACACTGGAGCCCATCCAGTGTCTTTTTTTGCTGGAAAAAAACAGCAAGAAGGGGAAGAAGGTGTCCATCCACCAAGGGGGGAAGTAAATGACTGCGTATATAAATATCGAGTATATAAAATGATGAGAGGCATAGATAGGGTGGACAGTCAGAATCTTTTTCCTGGGATGGAAATCCAAACACTAGAGGGCATAGCTTAAAGAGGAGAGGGGCAAAGTTTAAAAGAGATGTGCTGAGCAATTTTTTTTTACACACTGGGCAGTGAGTGCCTGAAATGTACTACCGAGGGTGGTGGTTGAAGCAAAATTATTAAACCACTAATTAAATATTAGCGGTATTTAAAAAAACATTTGGACAGGCACATGGATATGCAGGGAATTAAGGGATAAGGGCTGTGTCCAGTAAATAAGTGATGGCCAGTATCAAGTTTGGCACTGACATTGTGGGAGTAGGACATTCTTTAACTGGGGAGAAACATCACAAAGCCAAGAAATACACAGGCTGGGCATCTATATGCAGACTGGGTCTATTGCAGAAGTGAATCAGTGAATCAATAATTAGTTGAGGGAAGTGAGAAATCTGTGGAGGAAATTGAAGGTGACGTTTGGGGTCAGAACCATTCTTTAGGGTTTGACCAGTCTGACGAAGGATCCCGACCTGAAATCTCATCTGTCCATTCCCTCTACGGACGTTGCCTGACCCAATGGTTTCCTCCAAGACCGTGTGTTTTACTCAAGATTCCCAACATCTGAAGTTATTTGTATCTCCATCTATTGGCACAAGTCAACTGTAACACACTAAATAATAAACATTCTGAAGAGGCTCCGTCAAAATTACTAAATCAAAATTACTAAATCAATTTCTCCATACACAAATCCAGCTAGCTAGATATATTTGTTTAAATTGTGTTTTATTCCCCAAACAGCGAATAAATGGAACTATATCAAATGAGAGCTTACTTGTGGTGGAGCTGTGCATTATTTCCTGTAAAAAGAAACTACACTTCAAAAGGGCTTGAATGGCCTTGAAGCACTTTGGAACATCTGGACGAAGATGAAAGACTTCATATTGACACAAGGCCTTCCTTTATTACAGTAAGACACTTTACAAGCTTAATGTGGCCAATACTGACCCCCAAAAGGTTGCAAATGTCTGGCTTGCTGCACCTGACCCAAGAACATGTCAACTTGATGCGTGACAAGAGGATAAGTAGAACCGCAGGAGGTGGGGACTGAAGATCTTGGGAACAAAGAAGTTGCCAAAAGAAAATATATAAACAGGCTGAATGAGCAGCCAATTATTAAAATATAATCTGAGCAGTCTGAAGAACTGTTCCAATCCGAAGAATCATCTATCCATGTTCTCCTGGGTCGCAGCCTGACCCGCAAAATTACTCCAGAACTTTGTGTGTTTTTTAATTAAAAAATTTGATTAATTCCAGGTGGTTCAAAAGAATGATGTTTAATATTACACATATTTTTAAAATTAACAATCTTATACCAAAGTACACTATTTACATCCAAAAAAAATGTTCTTGAAACTTCATTTTGTTTCTTTAATTTCCTGAAAGCAAATTTATTTTATTTAAGAATCTGAGATTTTTTTATTTAGTTTAGAGATATAGCATGGACACAGGTACTTTGACCCACCGAGTCCATTCACACGATTTCTATGTTATCCCACTTTCCCAACCATTCCCCACACATTAAGGGACATTTTACATAGGCCAATTAATCTACAATACACACATCTTTGGGATGTGAGAGGAAACATTAGCATCTGGTGGTAAACCCATGTAGTCACAGGGAGTATGCACAACCTCCACACACACAGCCACTGAGGTCAGGATCTAATCTGAAAAGCCAAGAATCAGAATGCAATTGGTTTGAAAATGCTAGAAAATTAGGTAGGTACCTGATGGTTCTTGTGCTTTGGACATGGTGGACCAAAGGAATTGTTTTTTTTGCTGCATGACTATACAATCCTATATGCTGGGCAGATCTCTTACCCACAATGAGATCTTTGCCCTCACTAAGACCTCTGTTCTCCAAATACAATCTCACGTGTGCCCTGACAGGTTTGTCAGGATCTGGGTCATAGACCCTCTCCACTTGAGAGCCTCAGCAACAACAACTCCTCCCACCCACCCCACCAAGGTTGCTGCAGCTGATCTCTGACGCATTCGGATGATCACCCCAACTCCACACTCAAGGAGAGGAGACATTATCTACCTAAACCCATCGCAGCAGGTATGGGTATTGCCCTGCATTGCGTTCATTCAGATACTACACTCATGGTAGTATATTGGTGCAGCAGTTAGTATGGATACATCATGGACTTCAGGGGTTTCGGGTTGGAACTTGACTGTGAGGAGTTTGTCAGATTCCCCATGTGGCTGTGTGGGGTTTCCCCCTAATGCTCCAGCGAACACCTCCATGTGTCAAAGACCTACGTGGCAGGTTAACTAACTACTGCAGGCTAACGCCAAAAAGAAGCAAAGAGAATCCGAGTTGCAGGTGTGCAGAAATGGAAGAGAGAATGGGACTAGCGTGATTGCTTCCCTGGAGGTCAGAATAGACCTGATGGGCCAATGACGTCAAATAAGACGTTCTTGCAAAGCGATGTTTAATGCTGACACAAGATGAATTGTTGTAGGTGACACAGCCAGGAGCCATCTTTCTGGCCATACCACTAAAAAGGCAGCATTGTTCAGCCAACAGGCAGCGCGGCGATGAATGGAATAGATGTAGGTTTCAAGGTCAATTTATTGTCACATGTAGCAATTAAGGTACAGTGAAATTAGAGTTATGAAATGGGAGAGCATCAGAGCACAAACCAGCTGTAGCCATAAAAGACCTCCATGGACCCCATGCACAAAGAACACATGTTGTGTGGGTGGTGTGCTACACCGCCCCTCCAGGTTTCTGTGACCATTGGGGCCACTATCCCATCATTGCAATAACCACTCCATTCATTAGCTGCACTCCCTGTGGACAGAACAATGTTGCCTTTCTCGTGGTTTGCCCGGAAAGTTCACACCTGCTGTGTCACTTTATCACAATTGGGCAGCACAGTGGTAGAACTATTGCCTCACATCACAAGAGACCCAGGTTGGATTCTGACCTCAGCTGCTGTCCATGTGGAGTTTGCATGGGTTTCTGGTTGCTCCGGTTTCCATCCACATCTTACAGAAGTGTGTGTTTGTAGGTTAATTGGCCTCTGTAAAATTGCCTGACATGTGTTGGTATTGGAAGAGAAAGCGGGATGGCATAAAACGAGTGTGAATGGGTAATCTATGGTCAGCTTGGAATTGATGGGCCAAAGGGCCTGCTTCCTTGCTGTACTCTAAACTAAAAAACTAAACCAATTCATCTTGCATAACCAGCAAACACTGCTGAAACCAATAATGTGAGTTTGTGCCCATCATTACATGGGGAATTGTAACCCAATGATGTTCTGGGAACTTCACATTTGAAATTCTCTCTCTCTCTCTGGCCTACAGCGCTGCTTTAACACCCAATGAACAAGCATGGATCAATTACAGGGTTTACATGCCCTCAACGACAGATACAGTTTAATGTATTTTCCTAATTAAAGTACTCTGACAACACATCATTCCCTCAGTGTTGTACTGATGTGCCCACTTAACATTTGGGTTCAAGGTCTGAAGTATAGCTTAAATTCACGACCTTCTGACTGAAAGGCAGGAAACACTTATCTATTTTGAGTTCTATAAGCATTGACAATCATCTGGCAAATTCGGTAAGCAGGCATTTGAAATAGTTGCCATGTTGTTAAAAAAAAGTGCCCTTTTTCAAATTACTAAAACCTATGATTGATAGAAACATCCAGGGCTATGGGACCGAGAGCGAATAACTTACTAAAAGATTCCTCCTTGAGCCAAGTTTGAATTTTACATGGCATTTCCTATCCTTCAGGCATTTTCATGAAGGTTTTATGGACCATCCGTGCTTAAACTTTAAGCCAAACTCCCATGAATTGATATTATCTGTAAAAATGCTAAATCTGTCTATAATCTGCAATGCAAGTGATATAGAAAATTATTTGATCAAAACAGGGTAAAATTGAGTGTAAAATGTACTTGGAATCAAAATTCACATGGAAGCTCAGCAAACAAGTTAATACTCAGGACGGACCAAGGTGTGAAGTCAGCCAAGTCTGGAGAACTCTAGGGTATTGTTGATAATAAACGAGTCTGGCTCACTCATCATGTCCATCATGGTGGGCTGAGATTTTCCCCTCACTCAGCTACTCATATTCCCCTGGCCAAGCTCCCACAGGGAAGGTGGTCCTGGCAGAGATTTTCCATTGCTTCCTGGTAAGGAAACTGTATGGATTACTTGGCAGAACTGAGGCAAGAAAAACATTTTCTTTTATATTTTTTTCTTTGCTTACACAGAATGGAAATAAGCCATTCAGCACACCAAGTCATCCGGCCATTCCCCTCACAGATGCTGCATGACCCTCCAGCCATTTGTCTAAAGTCTGAAGAAGGGTCTTGCCCTAAAACGTCACCCGTTCCTTCTATCCATAGATACTGCCTGAGTTACTCCAGCATTTTGTGTCTATCTTCGGTGTAAACCAACATCTGCAGTTCCTTCCTACACATGACCCTCCAGCAGGTTAATTTAAGTCACCTGTCCATTCCCTCCAAAGATGCTGCCTTAAGGACTGAGTTCCTCCAGCACGTTGTGCTTTGCACTAGAATTAAAGTTGTCTTTGTCCTGATTAGTTCTTTTTGACACTGGTTACACTGGAAGGTGCAAAGAAATTGGAGGATATGTAGCTCAGGAGTTTGGAATAGAGGAGGAAGCTGGTCACCTCACTGAGTGCACTCCACCATTAACATCTCTTGAAGCTCTCACCTACAAATATTAATTTATTTTCATTGTTTAGTTCAGAAATTAGACAATGGAATACTTCTGTATTCTGCCTAAGTTTTCCTTCCCTCAATTTTTATTTACTGATAGTAATATACATAAATTCATACATGCAGATAACTGGCCCTAAATTACATAGAATCTTAGAATTATGCAACACAGAAGCAGGTCCTTCGGCCAAACTCTCCATGTTGACCAAGATATCTATCTGAGCAAGTCCCATGGTGCGCTTGGCCCATATCCCCGTAAACTTTTCCTATCCACAAACCTGTCCAAATGTGTGCTAAAGTAGTAAATAAATCCATCTCCGCAACTTTCTCTGGCAGCTTGTTGCTTATAACTACGTGAAAACCTTCCCTCTCAGGTCTCTTATATAGTTTCCCCTCTCAGTTTAAATCTACCATTGGTAATGGAGGAGCTGAAAGTGTATTCAATTGTACTTTATGCAAGAAAAGATGCTCGATTTAAAGGACAAAATCTGTCACACTTTTGCTTTGTGTTTGTTGCGAATAGCCAATTAAAAAATTTAAAAATATACTTTATTCGAGGAATAAATATATCCAATGCATGATTCTTACACGACTCCATCAGACATTCTCGAAGGCGATACATACATTGAATAGTGTTTACACATATTACACAAATATACAAATGTAACACATCTTTACTTTTCAACCATTTTCACTAAATGTTGCTTGCTAAACCTTCCTCAGGCCTCACTTTTGTTCTGTGCCACTGCCCCACCTAGAGGGTGGCTCAAGTCTCCTTTGTTAACAGGCAGCTGGCCGTGGGCTAATGAAGCTGTGTGTGCTTCAACCTTCATCGCTCTTTTGTTAAGAGTCTGCTTAAGATCAGGGGATTTCATAAGCAGGAAGGCACAGCGCAATCTGGAGAAAGGAAACAATGTGCACTAAACTACATCCTACCTGGTGTACCCTCCCCCCACCACCTCCCCCTCCTGCTTAAGTTGCTGATAGTATTGCCTGTTACTCTGATGTTGATAACAATGAAACCACTGGTGCCTGGGCAAGGGTCACAACGATCGCATAGTATAGGGTTTGTGCTCCCTGGTGCGTGCCGGCATTGTTTTGGAGAGCAGGGAGTGTCAAGCAAGCGTGTGCCAGTCCAACGTACCTGGAGTACTGCAGTCGTGTTACAGTAGATTAGAGATTGATAAAGACCTGTTAGTGGATTCTACTTCGGATTTGCCGCATTGTTGTAAACTTAATGAGAATGGTAAAGCAATCCCAGTCTCAGCGCATACCAGTAACAGAGCGCACACACACACACGGGAGAAAGTATACAACTCCACCAACAGAGTGCTTTATTTTCACCAGGAAAACGGAAGGAACAGATATCATGACTTCACGTGAAAGATTCAAGAAATTTGTCCTTTCGAAGATTCATTGGTTGGATCATGGCACAAGGGATTGTCTTTGATCCATTTATTGAAAGATGCAGATTGAAAATGGCCCTTGGGCCCATTGAGTTCACACCGACCAGTGATCACCCACTTTCTCATCCACTCCCTACATAATGTGGGTGTACATATGGAGGCCAATTAACCAAACCCACATGACTGGAATGTGGGAGGAAACCGGAGCAACTGGAGGAAACCCAAGCAGTCACAGGGAGAAGGTACAAATCCCACACAGACAGTGCCTGAGGTCAGGATTGAACCCAGGTCTCTGGCGCTGTGAAGCAGTAACTCTACCAGCTGTGCCACCAGGAGTGATGAGCAAGATAGGCCACCTCGCTCTGGTGTATAGAAGAACAAAAGGCAATTTCAAGAAAGTTAAGATTTGGAGATCAACTGAGAGGGGAGATGGCAAGGTTCTTCACCGGGCTGGAACATCACAGCAACGGTGCATGGCGTTAGGAGAATAGTAGACAGTTTCAATATGTATTTTTTACCCAGGATTAAAAATCTCGAACAATTCTCCAACAAAGTGAGATAACATAGAACCAATGCGATTGGCGGGTTGGCGTGGACTCGGTGGGGCGAAGAAACTGTTTCCATGTGGTATCTCTCAACTAAACTAAAACTAAATTCTGAGGAATGTCTGCCTTGCCCCAGGAATCTCCAGTCCACCAACTGTAAACTAGACCTGGTGCACCGCCTGTAAATACTTATTCCCTTTCTGCCTTGTTGAACGTGCATTGCCTGAAGTGGTTGACCCCTTTTAACCAGTCTCAAGTTAGTCACAAACACAAAGGCAAAGCCAAGTTGGAGGCAGTGCTGGGAAACTGACTGAAGAATGTTAGCCTTTTGCCCCTCAGCCTGAGACAGGACGTTCTTCTGCTTTGAGTGACTACTTCCATACTTCCCACCAGACAGAATGTTTACTGAAAACAGTATCTTTTTTGTTGCTTCATAAGGGCCACATTCAGGATCCATACCCAGGCGAGACGACTGAATCCCTTCCCTCAATTGTCTGGGCTCTGTGCCGTCCCTGGAGCTGACCCACTGCACCGAGAACAAATGGAAATATAAAGTAAGGCATGAAGTAACTGAAAGGCAAGGGTCTGTGTCAAGTGTGTGTGTGTGTGTGTGCGCGCTTATGCATGTAAATGTACAGTAACTTCATTGATGCCCTATGGTGATACATATTTTATCATCCAGCACAGGGAAGTGGTGAAAAGGATTGAAGATTAAACATGAGTTAATCTGCTGACAAACTGCCCGCATCTGGTTTTAAGGGCGGGTAATCAGTATCATGAATCAATCGTCACCCTGACGATAAGGGCAGAAAGGCACCTCTACTGGAGCGAAGAGGGCCAAGAAAACAGGTCCAACTATGATCGCCTATCAAAGCCATAACTATACAGTTGGGGCGGCATGGTGGCACAGCGGTAGAGATGCTGCCTTACAGCCCACAGACCCCGGTTCGATCCTGACTACGGTTCTGTCAGGACGGAGTTTGTACGTTCTCCCCGTGACCGCGTGGGTTTTTCCCGGGTTCTCCGGTTTCCTCCCACATTCCAAAGAAGTACAGGTTTGCATGTTAATTGACTTGGTAAAGATTGTAAATTGTCCCTAGTGTGTAGGATAGTGTTAAGTGTTAGTGTATGGGGATCGCTGGTCGGCGCGGACTTGGTGGGTCGAAGGGCCTGTTTTCGCAATGTATCTCTGAACTAAACCAGCAGGCCAGGCAGCATCTATGGCCTAAATGGACAGGACACATTTGGGTTGGGCCCTGTCCAGTTTGGCCAAAGCAGAGTTTACCTTCAGCAGTCCAACACATTAGTGCACAGTGGCATTAAAACTAATAAGATCTGTGGCTGGAAAATACAGATAACAAAATTAATATTTATCAAAGCTAGTCAGAATTAGTCATTGCAAATCCCTCAAGGCTTTTAAGTATTTAATGAAACAAATATTACTTTCTGTTATAATAAGAAAGCACTCCCTCAGATAATTAATGATACCTCTCAGAAAACGACACATTTTTTAAGTCTCTTTCAGAATCAAATGCCCGAGGTCAGTTGTTAAGAACATTTTGGGTATGGCATTTCACTCAGGATGGATTCTTGCTTGCACTCAGCTGTGACTAAATGAGTGCACAACAGAGCCTGAAAGGTCTACTGACCAAGCTGTGGTGTGGAACTGCATTCCAATGACAGGCCCCTGGCATTTCGAACTTGAGATTCAAGTTATGCAGGAAAATGATCTAAGACCGACGGGCAATTACAGCGATGGTCATGGCTCTGGGAGACCTGTTTGCTTAAAAAATATAGTATCAATTGATGGTGATCAAAGTGGAAGAAAGCAGAAATTGTACTGTGGCACATAGAAAATTTCAGCAAGACGCAGGAATAACTCAGTTATTGGACCAACATCAACCGCGATGTGTTTTCATACATGAATGGCCACTAGGCATGCCGTTTCCTTCATTTGTCTTATTTAAATGTTTCCCAGTCTATTTCTCAGTGATTAAACTCATGACCTTAACTAAAGAATGTTCCAATCCCGACCTGAAGTGTTCCCAGTACATGATGTTTAAAATCACAGCCAGGTGAAGTCACGTTTTGCAATGAAATTCCTTCCTGATGTTGGTGAATCCGCCTCATAGTGGGAAGCCTGTGCTAGGTTTCTTTTCCAAATGTTGTCTTATAATTCACTGCTGACCAGCAAGACAAAGGGACTGTGATATCATGAAGGAGATGTCTACCAGCAGGCTCAATTCTGGTGCACCAGCAAGAGATGGGACTCGAGAATGGGACTCGGGTGGCATGGTGGCACAGCAGTAGAGTTGCTGCCCTATAGGTTCAATCCTGATTACGACGGGTGCTGTCCACACGGAGTTTGTACATTCTCCCCGTGACTGCATGGGTTTTCTCACGGTTTCCACACATACTTCAAAGACATATAGATTGATTGGGCAATTGGCTGTAGTAAGTTGTAAAATTGTCCCGAGTGTGTAGGATTATATTAGTGTACGGAGTGATTGCTGGTCGGTGCAGACTCGATGGGCCGAAAGGCCTGTTTCTCTAAAGTCTAAAGTCAAATCTAATGAATTCTTACACCTGATAATGATCTAGTATCCTAGAAGGTCTGCAGATATGCACATCGGGGTAAAAATCCAACCTTGGTTGGATGTGCCCGAATAGACTTTCCATGTGGAACTCTTTTTCAAAAACTCACTTCTGTTGCTGCAGTGGAATTTAAGAAGTGGAATTCAATGCACACACATCAGCATATTCCTTGTATAAGTGTTCATCTGTAGTGCTCCTGACTTTGGAATCAGGCTAGTAAACTCGCCATCAAACAAACTCTGAACTATAACAGCCTATTGCACTTTATCTATTTATTTATGTGTATATATATATGGTCTATGTGCTATATAGACACACTGAAATGTTCAGTATTTATGCTTACTATATTCTGTTGTGCTGCAGCAAGCAAGAATTCCATTGTCCTATCTGGGACACATGACAATAAACTCTCTTTGACTTGACTTAAGTGAAGTAATATCACTGGGAGCAGAATTTTGAAGAACTTTCCTATGTCCAACAATGCTACCCAACCGTACAAATATTTGGTGTCATTCCTTGGCCAGAAATGAAGCCATTTCCCACAAACATGTAAAACAATCTTTGATATGTGGCAGCACAGTGGCACAACTGGTAGAGCTGCTGCCTCACAGCGCCAGAGACCCGGGTTCAATCCTGACCTCAGGTGCTGTCTGTGTGGAGTTTGGACATTCTGCCTGTGACAGAGTGGGTGGAAACCCACACCCCAAAGACTTGCGAGTTTGTAGATTAATTAGCCTCTGTAAATTGTCCCCATGTGTGTAGAGAGTGAATGAAAAAAAATGGGATAACATAGAACTAGTGTGAATGGGTGATTCATAGTCAGCATGAACATGGTGGGCCAAAGTACCCGTTTCCATTCTATATCTTTCAGTGATTCAATGGGTATGGAGTCTTGTGGAAATATAATGGGTGAGGGTGTTGACATTAGGAGTACAGTAGGAGGTTCATGAGCCAGCTCGCAGGCAATGTGATTAGAATTTCATTGTCCTGTCAGTTTGTGCAGGTGCTCGCTATGGGAAGAAAAAGTTAATTCCTGAAACTCTCAATAAAGATAAAACGAATAATTGCTAAATCTGAAAGATTGAGATTAAAAAAAGCAGAGCACTATGGAAATACACCGCAGGTCAGTCGGTGTCTTAAACGTTTTTCTTTTAAGTGCTGAGCCATCTATTCTATTTTAAATGCTCGTGGTCTTACCATATATTTGCAATAAATTCTGTTTCTGTTCAAAAAGAACAGGAGAAGGGGAAAAATAAACCTATGCCATTCCTGTAAATATTGTTAATGTTTTAGCCACTGTTTTTGTTGTACTTTGGATGCTAATTCTTCTGCAAAGCAGCCCTAGGCAGATACAATGTGTAATACTTACGAGCTGTTCTCATTACAATTGTTCCCATTACACATTGCACATAGGAATGACCAACATCCTTGTCCATTACGCTTCAGATCATTATTTATGTACATATTAGTCTCAATGCCAGAAATAACAACAGTCATATCAGACTTAAAATTTCCAATCCTTATTTGGGAATATCAAGTGAAAGAATTTTTCCTTCCTGACCCTAAAAAAGTTTCCCGTGACATCATTAGCTCCAGTACACAAGTAACTGCGTGTCTGAGTTGACAGTGGTGCAAACCGGTTTGATAGTGTGGTTGTTTACGGACTTTCATTGTGGTTTCATGTGAGAGACTCATACGTTCAGAGGTATTGGTCACTCTTCCATATCAAGCACCTACAAAAACTGACAGGACAAACAGATTCCAACCACTTGCGAACATTTCTGGTGAGCTGGCTATAAAATGGCACAATAACCTCCTAATGTACGCAGAGATAGATAGATTCTCGATTAGTACGGGTGTCAGAGGTTGTGGGGAGAAGGCAGGGGAATGGGGTTAGGGGGGAGAGATAGATAAGAGTGTATGGTGGAGTAGACTTGATGGGCCGATTGGCCTAATTCCGCTCCTATCACTTATGACCTTATGTACTCCTTAAACATTCGACAATCAAACATGGGTACTGCCCAAATCAGACCCTAACTCTACAGTAACTAATGAAAATTACAGTGGATGAAATTACTCCAGATTATTGAAGGCAGCAAAGCTTGCCTCAAGGAGAACATTAGAAACATCTCAATGTACAACTAGTAGAGCTGCCGCCTCGGCCAGAGATCCAGGTCACTTGCTCTCCACCTCCTCTCCCAGATAAATATAAATGAATGGTTTAACTGAATAAGATGCTCATCAACACACAAGGGTGTTGTGAAAGAAAAACTGACAGGTAGTGACTGGAAATTAGATTAGAGAGAAAATGGTAATCAGATCTATAAAGGCTCCAGTGTACTAGATTCTCTGTTTTGCAATGCTGGTGGAACATTTGAATCATCATAATAGGATAACACAAAACTTGTTCTTCCTGAAGGAGAACTTTGATATATTAAAAAAAACTACACATGAAGCCTTGGGAACGAGTTTAAATTCTCTGCGATTGGCCCATATTCGATTTACAACAACATTAATAAATAGAGTGTTAAAAGAGTTTGTCACATCTATTTGAGAAGTTTATTGTTTGTTTTAAATTGCTATATTGAGCACTTTTTTGTTCCACTGTTAATCCCCTCCAGGTTAACTTGATGGTGCACTCTGTGCATTTACTGAACAGACACACAAATAGCTTGTTCTGAGATTTCTCCCAATGCTGCTACGTGAGATCTATTGGTAAGGTGTAAAACTAATAAGCCCTGCGATTTAATTCCAGAGGAACTGCAGTGTAAAATGGGGAGGTCATGCTAAAACAAAATTGAACCTTGATTGGACTAGACGTAGAACACAGATTTGAGTTGGAGTCTTACAGCACAGACACAGACCCTTTAGCACACATTGCCCAAGCTGTCCTACATGCACCCATCTCAACAGGTAGCAAGGATAAAGCCCAGGATGACAAAAATGCTGGAGAAACTCAACGGGTGAGGCAGCATCTATGGAGCGAAGGAAATAGGCAACGTTTCAGGTCGAAACCCTTCTTCAGACCCTTCTTTGCCACCTTGTGATACAAAGAGTGGAACAAGAATTCTGTTGCCACAAAATCTATGGAGACATCATAAGTAAACCTACTTCTGAACTGATATTAACTCCTGTCATTAAAAAAATATTATGTAGCATTTACAAAACTGGATAAAAAACCTCTGGGCAATTCATTTCACATGTCATGTTTTGTTTTGATGTACTGCAGAAAACAATTTCTCATCAATGGATCCACCTGTTTAAAGTATGAGCCAAATCCAAAGTCCTAGCTTGGCGAATTGTTCAGGTGCTCCCAGTGTAATAAGAGTACATGGGCTGAGATCCCACTGCTCAGCAGAACAACAGGTGAAACGGGGAGCATTAAACGTGATGAGCTAATGTTGTAAAAACCTGCCATAATTCATCGCATGACGTCTTATGAAATTGACGCTCGAATTAGGACTTGTGAGGGGTGGGCAAATAGAACCATAACAAGAAAAGCTGGAAATCTATAGAAAGTCACACTGCAGCTGAATTGATTAAGAAAAAGGAAAACAGTTTTAATATGTAGAGCAATAGGGGACGGGGAACAAAAGGGAAGATTTATTATAAGGTGGAAGGCAGGAAAAAAATATCACAAAAAGGAAAATGTATCAAGGTAACAAAAGCCGAGGAGGAAATTGTACAATGATTATCTGACGCATAAATGAGGATGATTACCAATAATTATCTGATTCACATATGGTTATCGCAATGATTATCACAATGATTATCTGAATCACAAATAAGGATACTTGAGAAAGGCACTGGAAACTGTCAGCACCCATGGATCTATAAAATGAGCAATGGCACTGGTCACAATGGACAGCTAAAGTTCCTGTACAAAATATACATAGAATTATTAATTTCCACATAACTCATGGAAAACAGTGCCCCTGCGCGTTGAGAATTCTGCGCAGTTTGCTGCGAGGAGCAAAAGCATTGTGACGTCATCCAGCTCGCTTCAGCACATTAGATTTTTAAAAGATGTCAGATCGGTGAACAATTGTAGTAAAAAGCTCGGGAAATAATGAATGATGATACTTTTACAATCCAAAATATAACTTCACCAAGAATATTAAAGCATGGAACATAGAAAAATAAAAGCCACCACATGATCAGACCCTTTGGCCCACAATAACCATGCCGAACATGAGGCCGAGTTAAACTAATCTTCTCTGCCTGCGTGTGATTAAACTAATCTTCTCTGCCTGCGTGTGAACAATATTTCTCCATTTCCTGCATATCCGTGCACCTTTTAACATTGCTAAAAGTCAAGATGCACCAAATGCACAGAGAAAAATGAATGACTAACAGGGAGAAGCCAATCTGCAACTCAATCAAATGGTTCAGGTACTATTGCAATCACCATTTACCCTCACAAACCATGGAAAATGTGACGCCTCAGCAGTTTGTAAACACCACCAAAAGCTTGAGAACATGCAGAAGTGGAGATGGTATCAGGATTTATTTATGATTCAGATTTGAACTGCCTGATTGAAAAGCAATGAAACACAAGGCCAGTGTCTTCAGGAGTGTAGGTGTGGGAATGGGGGTCATATCCCATCAAACTGTCACATAGGAGGTATTCACACACCATTGAGATTGCAAAAGGAAAGAATGCAAGTTCCCATAGGTTGCATCCCTTCAGGATTGTTGCTTCCAACAAATTTCACACACACTAAAAAGTTCATGCTTGCTAATGTTATGACATGCCCACTTTTCCTCAGAAACAGCAGGATCTATCTGATTGCATCAATTGCTTGTTTTCCAAACAAGTTAAATGTGAAAAGGAAAGGTAAATGCTTCTTTCCAATTCATCACAGTCCCACAATGTGCTTCAATGCTGACTACACTACTACGATAACAATGATTTTGCAGCCTTTTTCATCAAGGCAAGATAGAGACACTGTGCTCGGTTATTTTGTCTCAACATTCAGCTGTTATGCCACCTCGGGGTTGGAACATTGAAAATAAACATGGACGTCCTTGCAGAAAGTGTATGCGAAAATAGGATCATAGTTGACCAGAGTTGTACAGTCTGCCAGTATTCATTGCTTAGTCTTCCATGATCAGAATGACTTCTCAGAGAAGTTACTAAAGGTTTTGCACCCCAACAACTATCAATACTTCCAACAGGGGGGGGGGGGGGGGGGGGGGGGGGGTGAAGGCAAATGATGAAGAGAAAGCAGTACTTGTACTTAAGACCAACTCTGGACTACTTTTTTGAATGCACTTAATGGTGTTATAGCAGTTAGTGGCTGAGGCAGCAAAGGCCATGGAGAAGCAGTTGGAGAGCAGAGGTAGGAGATCCAGAAGTAGGGGTGATCTACCACAGATAATTCAGCAGCTAATGAGGGCTGGAGCTACAACATGTATTGTACATTCTCCAACACAGGGAGAAAGTAGGATGGTGGAGTCATGGGATTCTACCCGCTACTAAACTGTATAGGAGCTCCAAGGGCTGCTGGTGTAAATTGCACCTCATGTGTAGGTGTGTGGTAAATCTGGGGGGAAATTGCTGACAATATCGAGAGAATAAAAATTGGATTAGATTAGCGTAGGATTAGCATAAATAGATAGTTGAAGGGCAATGTGGATTCGATGGGCCAAATAACCTGTTTTGATGTTGTATCTCTCCCATTCTCTCATTCCATAACGTCAGTGGATCCTGCATATACTACCATGAAAACTGTGGCCAATCCACACCTAAATGCTAGACTTGCAAGTGTCTGCTTTATATTACAGAGAGTTCAAATTACGGTCTTGAGTAATCCGGTGTAAAGTTGCATGCTGAAACCAGACTTTCAGTCATGCTTCATCTGCACAGCACCAACTCTGTGCCTCTTTCAGCTGAAGCATATGTCAACAGATAAGCTGTGCTGCTATCAGCTCCTTCCAAATTTCCAACGCATACAGACCCATGAATTAAAGCAAAGGGGCATCGAACCTCTTTACTTGAGACTACTGTCCCAGGTTTGTAGTTACTTGTGGCTATGCTGAACACCCTGTCCATCACACCTAGTTGTTCACTTACCTTATCTCAGCGACTTTAGAGATAAAGTGTGGAAACATGCCATTCGTCCCACCGAGTTCACGGCGACCAGCGATCACCTGCATATAGGTTCTATCTTACACCAGGGGCAATTTACAGAAGCCAATTAACCTACAAACCTGCACACTTTTGGAATGTGGGAGGAAATTGGAGCACTCCGAGAAGACCCGTGGTCACAAGGAGAACGTGGAAACTCCGTGCGATCAGCACCTGATGTCAGGATCAAACTCGGGTCTCTGGCGCTGTAAGGCAGCAACCCTAATACTGTGCCACTGTGCCACCCGTTACAATTAATTTATAATATAGTACTTCTGTCATAACATACATGAAAAATTATTAAAAATGGAAACAAACATCTGAAGCTACAGTCTGTGTTGGAATATTCAGGTGAGAATATATTGCCCCATTTATTAGATAGACCCCTGCAAACTACATTGTTGATTGCTCTCAATATAATGCACTCAATTTTGAACTCACAAAAATTACACCAAGAATCAAATTCTGTTTAGGTTAGAGATTTAGTTTAGAGATACAGCACGGAAACAGGCAATTCAGCCCACCGTGTTCATGCCAGCCATCAATCACCTGCTCTATCTAGTTCTACGTTTCCCATTTTTGCATCTACTCCCTATGCACTAGGGGCAATTTACAGAGGCCCTACAAGCCTGCACATTTTGGGATGTGGGAGGAAACTAGAGTACCCGGGGGAAACTACACAATATTAGGGAGAACGTGCAAACTCCACACCGACAGCATCCAAGGTCGGAATTGAACCTAGGTCTCTGGTTTTGTGAGGCCGCAGCTCCATCAGCTGTGCCACCCTCATCAAAAAGTATTGATAGTCGTGCATCATGAACTATCTATCGAAACAAAGATATAAAATGCTTATTTTTAAAATGCACTAGTTGTCAATTGTCTGTTGGGCCACAAAGTGAAGCATTTATCAGGACAAGCCACAGCTGTCTGACTTCAGCAGCTTTTACAAGGGTTAAAAATACCAATGGCTCCTGATGACTCCGTTGACACTCACTCTACGCAAAGTGACAGGCTGAGTGGGTTAGAGAAGTGAACTCTTTGACATTTGCAGCAGAGGTCAGGTGCAGTGATATTAGACTTTGCGCTGACAGTTCCATCAGAAACGATGCTTTGTGGTCATGCACCAGGTCTGGAACAACTCCAGCGTCACCTTAAACCACATTCAGAACTTTTGTGAAGCCAATTTACCAAATTCCTCCACATCACAAACACAATAGAATGAAGTAGCTTTCTTCCTGCACCACCATAGGTCCCTCCTGGAGCTTTCTCCCATGTTATTTGCATATCTACAGTATTTTTTTACAGCTCTCTCTTTTCCTGTGATATTAAATGTCCACTGGCCAGGGATTTACCCTCTCCCCTCCCACCCCGCCCCAACTACCAACCGACTGAATAACCTCCCTTGCCCCCACTACCAATCCCAACCCAATCAATGATCCTCCCCAACCACTTTTCCCAACATGTGTTAGAAAGAACTGCAGATGCTGGTTTAAATCGAAGGTGGACACAAAATGCTGGAGTAATACAGCTGGACAGACAGCATCTCTTCTGTACAAAATATGCATGTTAGTAGGGCCTCTGTAAATTGCCCCTAGTGCATAGGTAGCAGATGCGCAAATGGGGAAACATAGAACTACAGTGAGCACAGTGGGCTGAATTGCCTGTTTCCGTGCTGTATCTTTGAACTAAATCTCTAAACTAAACAGAATTTGATTCTTGGTGTAATTTTGGGAGTTCAAAATTGAGTGCATTATATTGAAATCAATCAGCAATGTAGTTAAAGTGCTGAGCAACCGGGAGATCAGGTAAGTTAAGGCGGACTCTCCAGAGTTAAGTTAAGGCATAGATCTCTCCAGAAAACCTCTCCTAGTTTTTCCTCTTTCAATGGTCATTCTCAGTGGAATTGAGAAATCCCAATAATCCACTGTGGTGAAATTTCACTGCCCGCAAGAAGAAATTCAAGGTTAATAAATAGAGTGCTTTCTGGGAAGCTCTCCTTCCTTTTAAACAGTCATTCATTCTAATAGTAGTGCTTTGTGCTGATGTAATTTGTATTTAGGTCCAAGAACGAATAACCCAATGAACTCACATTGTTTTCCAGGCCGTTAGTGACAAAAGCCAGCTCGGAGTAGAGGTGAATTTATTTATTGGCTATGTGATTATCAAGAGATTCATACTGATTTCTGTTACGTATACGCAGATTGGTCAGGACCACATAACTTTGCGATGCAATGTCAAATTAAAATGGGTATATGTTCTAAGGTGGAAACCAAGGGCAGTGACCCAGTCTAATGTCAACTGACAAACAGGCAAATGGTCTTCATAAAGGTGATTGGTTTTGACAGCTCAGGCTGTGCTCTTGTTTATTTTCGGTGGGGTAGGAGGTGGTGGCTTGTATTCATTCTGTCTCAGACAATAAGCAGAAGTTGGAAAATGCAAGGGTGTTGACACGGCGCAACGCTGCAAAAGCGCTGCCCTCAGAGGCGGTGATTGTGCTGCTTCACACAGCAGCATGGCTGTCTTGGATGGGAACCAGGTCAGTGAGCTTGAGCACTGTCACACGGACCTTATTAAGATAATAAATGGGTCAGTTTCCAGAAGCCAGTCTGGAAGAACTTGCCAAATGGTGAGGAAGCACACTGAATCAATTGTTTAACTATGCCACCCTGCTGCCCATAGTACATCAGCCCCCTCATCCCCTCATCACCATCCTATGCCAACCAGTTATCATTTTTTGCTCATGAATACAAGTTATTTGGAGCATCGTGTTTAGCTACCAATGTGTCCCCATGGAAACAAATTTGCACTTGAGAGACAGTTCCAGTATCAGCACCCTGAGAGACCCCTTCCACCCCTGCAACGGACTGTTCCAGCTGCTACGGTCAGGCAAACGCCTTCGTTGCCATACGGTGAGAACGGAGAGGTTGAGAAGGAGTTTCTTCCCAGAGGCAATTCGGACCGTAAACGCCTATCTCACCAGGGACTAACTCTACAGAACGTTTTTCCTTCTATTATTTATTATGTAAAAGAATATGTGTGTTATGATTGTGTTTATAATTTGTTTGGTTGTTTTGTTGTTTGTCTTTTGCACAAAAAATCCACGAGCATTGCCACTTTCATTTCACTGCACATCTCGTATATGTATGTGACAAATAAACTTGACTTGACTTGACTTATGCCCCTGTCCCACTTAGGAAACCTGAACGGAAACCTCTGGAGACTTTGCGCCCCACCCAAGGTTTCCGTGTGGTTCCCGGAGGTTTTCGTCAGCCTCCCTACCTGCTTCCACTACCTGCAACCTCCGGCAACCACCTGCAACCTCCGGGAACCGCACGGAAACCTTGGGTGGGGCGCAAAGTCTCCAGAGGTTTCTGTTCAGGTTTCCTAAGTGGGACAGGGTCATAACTATCTGGAGAGAAAGAAGAACTGAGTGACTTTTCCTGCCAGCTCTGAGGTTGTAAGGTGGCCAGGCCATGTAGCTTTTACCTTAAGGGAATTTTCCAAGGTTCAGCTCAAACAATGAGAATGTTGGTTATGTTTTTATCTTTTGAAAGTTCTCCAGCCACGCCACATTCTTGCAAATAATTCCATGGCCTTTGATGCCTTCCTGCCTGTGAGCTTAAGTGTTCAATTTAGCTTAGTTTAGTTTAGAGATACAGCACGGAAGTAGGATCTCCAGCCACCGAATCCGTGCCGACCAGCGATCTGCGCATGCTAACACTATCCTAGGGATAATTTTGTAATTTTACCAAGCCAATTAACCAACGAACCTGTACGTCTTTGGAATGTGGGAGGAAACTGGAGCTCCCGGAGAAAACCCACGCAGGTCATGAGGAGGCCGTACAAACTCCATACAGACATATACAGACATACAGTCAGGATCGTAGTCTCTGGTGCTGCAAGGCAGCAACTCTACCATTGTGCCGCCCTTTGAATCATAGCTAGAACCAATCCTATTTGCATTTAACACATACATTTCAAAGAGGTACAGTTTAAATAAATGACCACCAACGAGCAAGTCTGTGGCAGAGATAGCTAGATTCTTGATTAGTGCAGGTGTCAGAGGTTATGGGGAGAAGGTAGGAGAATGGGGTTAAGAGGAAAATGTAGATCAGCCATGATTGATTGTTGAGGATAGACTTGATAGGCCAAATGGCCCAATTCTGTTCCTATCACTTATGACAATTAACAATCCCCTGATATCCTGCAAAACTATCAGGAGACACGGAGCATGACACAGAATTTCTTCCCTCTTGCTGACAAAACAGACAGCTTTTCCTTTTACGTGCAAGGGCAAGCAATGTGCTTGCCAACTGCTCTATATCGTGGGATGTCACAAGTGATTCTGTCCTAAGTCCACGATGAAAAACGTGCACATTTCAGCATGCATCCTGAGATAGAGATCAGGAGCAGGAGTCATGGTTTAAATTCCCTTCCCCAGGACAGGGATAAAAGGCTAATTGTATCCAGAATCACCCAAATTAAATTAGTAACTCAGTCTAGGCTGGGAATTAAACCTGGGATGTAATCTGCAATGCTGATAGAATCTATAATGTCCTTGAGACTCTTGAAAAGCGCCCATAAATAAAATTTATTATTATTATTATTATTGGTGGCATCTTACTATTAATGAATGAGTGAATTTCAGCTGAAAGAAATCATTATTTTTGAGCACTGCTTAAAGAAACCAGCTGATAGCTTCATCTGCTTGTAAGGCAACAGCAATTTTACCCACGGTTCCACTTTAGTTAATACCAGCTGTTCATAAAGACACAATTTGAGTTGCAAAAATTTCCCATATTTTAGCACTCTTCTATCTTGGCTTCCAATGATGCTAATCATATACAACCCTCAAACTGTGATTTTGTTGCGATTTAAAAAACGTTGATCTGAATTACAGGCGATGCTATTGACTTCTGGAAGATCTAGGTTTTAACAATTTTGGAGACCATTCGGAGAATGTTGCGTTGCTCTCTACTAAATACATCTCGAGTAGACCAAACAAAATTGGGAGCTCTAGGCCACACCCGAGGTCATTTCAATGGGTTCTTCCTCAAAATTGTGGCCAGCAATGCCAGAAGAAATTGGGCATAAAATGAGTCCACATTCATCAAGTTTTAAAGAAAACAAGAGAGAGAGACTTCTGACAAGAGGTAGCATCAAAAGGCAGCACAATGACAGAGCTGGTAGAACTGCTGCCTCACAGCACCAGGGGCCCCATGTTCAATTCTGACCCTGGGTGCTGTCTGTCTGGAGTTTTCACAATCTCCCTGTGGCCACATGGGTTTTCTCCGGGTGCTCCAGTTTCTTCCCACAACTCCAAGACATTCAGGTTTGGCTGTTAATTGGCCTCCGAAACTTGTTCCTAGGGTGTAGGAGTTGGATGCAAAAGTGGGATATATAGAACTAGAACTAGTGTGAATGGGTTTCCATGCTGTATCTCTAAACTAAACTGAAACTTTCTTCACCTGACCTCAGATAGTAGCTGTCAGGGAGACACACTACAACCTAGCCAGCGATCGTTCACCTAGAGCTTTTTGAAGATAAGAAGGCAGCTTTTTGGAGCAATGAGCACAGGGCAGACGAATGGCATGCCACTGAAGTATGTATAACAATACGAGCACTTCAGCCTAAGATCACATTCAAACACTGTGGACTTAGACAGCACAGTTTTATTTGCTTTCTACAACAGAGATATGTCAAATATGGCAAAAATAATCAAAAGTTTGGAGCAAAATTCTAACAAGGCACTCCTGAATTTGGCAATAGTGTAGGCTCATGTTTATTCCCTTTAGCACAGAAAACAGGTAGCACAGTGGCGCAGTTAGTAGAGCTGCTGCCTCACAGCACCAGAGGCCCAGGCTCGATGTTGACCTTGGGTGCTGTTGCGTAGAGTTTGCATGTTCTCCCTGTAACTTCCTGGTGTTCCTCTGGGTGCTCCGTTTTCCCCCCCCCTCCCACATCCCAATGTGATTTATAGGTTAATTGGATGCTCCCCCTCTTCTCATTACGCCACCTATCTTTCCTCACCACTCTCATGGAGTAGGGTCTCGGTCTAAAATGTCAGCAAGATGGCAATGGTGTGTCAGTTACATGGTGTGAAGAGCTAACAAGAAGTGGAGATATGGAACCCCATGTTAATGTGAAGTAAATGCCAGACTTCTTTTAACTAGTATTGGCAACACACTTTGGAACACAAGATGATTTTTTTTTTTTTTTTTTTTTTTTTTTAAATTAGAAGTACATTAAGTTGCAGTAATACACACCACATATATCTCATTACATTTGTTGTACCCCTTCATTTTGGAACTTTAAAAAAGATAGAAATAAAAGAAGTAAGGAAAGTGAGGAACACAAGATGATAATGCCACTAAGATTAATTTAGTAATCCTCCTGGTTAGACTATTATGGAGTTTCATCACCCTCCCCAAGAGGGAATTCCTACTGAACCAACGGTTTGCCTTCCAATGGAAGACACAAGACCCTGACTGGACTGATCATTAACAACCTGGACACCATACAGAATTTAGTTAATAAATAATGAAATGTTTTCAGACCATGTTCTTTTGACAGTGCTCAGTCAGATAAAACTGACTGGAAACTTATTAAAACGGTGCAAGAATGTTTAAGAATCACTCACCCTTATCATCATGCAGAAGAAACTACCCACTTCTGAGACAGGCCTGTGGCTCCATCTGGTGGTATGATTAAAAAAGACAATTAAATGTCATTCATTTTGAACACACATACAGCCTTAAATTTATTTTTTTGCTTTCCTAAGCGACAAGGGCTGAATGACAAGGTTACAACAAGGTTAGATGGAGTAGTGAGATAAATTAGCACGATGACTTATTCTATAACTTTGAATAACGTGACAAAGAAATCAACACAAGTAGCTCAAGTAGGAAAGAAGGCATATGGTATATTTGCCTTTATTGGTCTGGGCATTGGATATAAGTCAGGAGGTCATGTTGAGCTCTATAATACTCTTGTTATGTTACAATTGAAGTATTCTATGCAATTCGGGTCACCCCAATATAAGATGGACCTGGCTTTGGAGGGGGTGCAAAAGAGTTTTACCAGAATTCTGAGGTATTAGCTACAAGGAGCAAACTTGGAAGTTTTCTCTGGAAAGCCAGTGTCCGAGGGGAAATCCGATTAAAAAAATATATAAAATTATGAAGGGGTGTATATACTGTATATATATATAGGGTAGACAGTTAGAACCTCTTTCTTGGTGGAAATGTCAAAGACTAGATGGCATAACGTTAAGTGAAAGGAGGAAAGATTAAAGGAGATGTACAGGAGGAAGTTTCACATGGATATGTAGGGAATGGAGGAATATGGATTATGTGCAGGTAGATAAGAGTTGTTCTTGGCATCATGTTTGGCACAGACATTGTGGACTAAGGGGCCAATTCCTGTTCTATGTAATACCTTTCACCATCATGTTTTAAAGTTCATTTCAGCCGAGTATGAACTTCTTAAGTACTTTTTCAAAGTACATTTTGTGCATAACAGCTTCCCACAAACAGCAACATGGTAATAGCAAGAGGCTCTTTTTTGACAATGTTAAATGAGAATAAATGTTGGCCAGAACACCAGTTACAAAACTTGACATGCTTCAAAATAATGCCATGAAATCCATACTCCTGAGACAAAAAATTCCCACCTCCAATCAACCTTGCTTTAGTGACAGATTTGTATATCGTTTCAAGGATTCTTTCCTTTAGTCACTTTGATTCAAGATTCCAATATTCAAGAGAGTTTATTGTCATGTGTCCCAGATAGGACAATGAAATTCTTGCTTTGCTTCAGCACAACAGAATATAGTAGGGATAAATAAATACAGAGCGGAACAGATCAGTGTGACCATATACCAATGAATATGTATATATATACATATATACACACATATATATGTATATATATATATATACACACACACACACACATAAATAAACAGATAAAGTGCAATGGGCTATTAATGATCAGAGTTTTGTTTGAGTTGAGTTTAATAGCCTGATGGCTGCCGGGAAGCAGCTATTCCTGAACCTGGATGTTGCAGATTTCAGGCTCCTGTAACATCCAGGTTCAGGAATAGCCGCTTCCCCACAGCCATCAGGCTATTAAACTATTAATTGAAGACAGCGGATCAGAAGACAATCAATACACACTCACGAGACATTCAATGCCGTCGAAAGATAAATCATCCAAACACAGTCTCTTGATTAATAGTTTCTTTATTATAGTCGTAAAAACAGTAAGATATTCATCCAAACTTCTTATATAAGTACATTTTAATTTTACTCGTGGTCATACTCGTGCATGGTCGAAAGCTGTGACCTCTCCCCCATGCTTCTTCAAACTAAACTAACTACTAGCGAGTCTGCGCGATAAACCCAGCCGCAAACACGCCTCAGACTACGTATAAATCCTACCCACATAATTACAGCAGATAAAATTTAAAGGTAACTGGTTATAGTTATAACTCACTGAGTTAAGCTAAATGGCTATTAGACTCGCTGCAACCCATGCACTTTCTTTATCTGCAATTTCTCTGTTGCAAGCAAGTCAGAGTGGTAATAGGATGGATAGTTGAAGTGATGAGTGACTGGAAGTTTAGAGCTGGACTTGCAAACTGAGAAGGTGGTGATGCTTAGAGTGGTCACCTAACCTTGGTTTCCCAGGAACCAAAGTCATGATGTCAGCACAGACTCTGTGAGTTTAAGGGACTATTTTGATGCTACATGATTCATCTATTTGTACTAAGTGCTTGGAGTTAGCAATGAGTCCGGCAGCATCTGTAGAGGGAATGGACATGCGATGTTTTGGGTCAGGACCCTTCTTTAGACTCCGGAGTCTGAAGACGAGTCCCGATCAGATAAGTTGCCTGTCCATTCCCTCCATAAATACTGCCTGATCCACTCTTCCTCCAGCACATTGTCCTTTTGCTCAGGAATCCAGCAGTTTTTTGTGTCTCCGCCTTTCATTGAGGCACCTTACAGTCTTCTTGGCCCAACACCAAGTTCTACAATACGATTAGATATGATTATTCTATTTCTCTTTACACCTCCTTGCTATTGGTATTAGTTTATTATTGTCATATGTACACAAGTAAAATAAAAATCTTTTAATGGATGCTATCCAATTAAATCAGATCAAATCATAAATGAACACAATCTTGCCATACACAACCACAACAGATAATGCAAAGAGAAAAATACCAGAGTGCAGAATGTAGTTTAGTATACCTAGTAATCCTGATAGATTTGCAGTTGGGAATACAGCTTTACAAGAGTAGACTCTCTTCTGGGACCAGCACGTCAAGCACCATCACACATCTGTGCCAAATTTCACCATCAGTCCTTTTCACCCCTGCATTCCTCTGCATGTTAAAAGCTGTGGGCTTGATAGACACAGGGGCCACAATTTTCTCTCATTTTCATAAAATCAAAAAATTCTCTCATTTTCATAAAATCAAAAAATTCTCTCATTTTGATGTAAACATTTTGATGCCTCAAAAAGGCTGGCAGTATCATCAAAGACCCACACCATCCTGGCCACACACTCATCTCCCTGCTACCTTCAGGTAGTAGGTACAGGAGCCTGAAGACTGCAACAACCAGGTTCAGGAATAGCTACTTCCCCTCAGCCATCAGACTATTAAACCTGGCTCGGACAAAACTTTGATTATTAATAACCACTTTCTGTTATTTGTACTTTACCAGTTTATTTATTCATGTGTGTATATATTTATATCATGGTATATGACACATTTATCTGTTTTGTAGTAAATGCCTACTATTTTTTCTGTGTGCTTAAGCAAAGCAAGAATTTCATTGTCCTATACAGGGACACATGACAATAAACTCACTTGAATTTGAACTTGAACCTCTCACAATTTACTCTCATTCTGATTTTTTTTTAAAAAACTCACACAGTACTTGCGGTAAAATTTCAGTTTTCTCTCATTTTGATTGCAAACTCAAATTTGTTCCCCCATTCTGATTAAACATGCAATTTAACTTTCATTTGGATGAAAACTCACCAAATTACTCTCAGTTTGATGAAAACTCATTTATTTTGTCTCCCCCTGGATTTGATGCTGGGTTTTGTTAAGTATTTCCAGCTGAATTTGACTTAATTCCCTCAGTATTTCTGATCTTTCGAAAGGAATGATTTTTATCACCAGATTAGAATGTTGTTAATGCATATTTTTGTTAATGCATTAAAAAAAACTATTCTTTTAAAATCTACAAAATGCACTTCAACTTGATACTGCCTTCCTACAACAATTCCTAATAACAAAATAAATCAAACTTTATTATCTAAATTATATTATTTAGCCCCTATTTGGAGAATATTTTAAAAATATAATTTAATCAAAGCAGGATACAAATTCAAAAGACAAAAATAAATTTATATTTTCAATGATTTGATTTATCTTTGATTAGTATTATTAAAATAAAGATTTATCCCCCCCCCCCCCGCCCCATCGGTTAATATAAACCTCGAGACAAAAATGAATTTATATATTATTTTAATGTTATTTCATAATTATAATTCTAAAATACATTATAAAGATTTCTGCAGTACCATGTTTCTCTATAGATGTATTCCCCCATTTGGTTTGGATAATCTAAAGAGAGCATAAAGCACGGGTTTTGTTTTAATACATATAAAATATAATATATATATTAGTATTCTTAGTCTTAATAAATAATTGCGAAAGTTCTATTCGACATAGTCAGGTGGAGACAAAAAGAACTCGACTCCGCCGGGACTCGAACCCGGAACCTTTGAATCGCTTCACCCACTAGAAGTCCAATGCGCTATCCATTGCGCCACGGAGCCACCTGTTGGATCCAAGCTGGAAATAGTCTATTCATTCTCGCATCAGAAGCGTACGATAATCACCTCGCATTTTCTGTCGATTCTCATCGCCTTGCAAAGGTGGCGTCTAAATGTTTCGACTCCCGGAGGTTCGGAGTCGCGAACGAGCTTCCATTTCACTTAATAGATATAGTTTAATTGGGTTTTGTTTTAATGTTAGTGTGAGAGTGTGTGTGAGGCCGGAGTGTGGTGAAGCGCTGGCTGCGACCGCTAGGAGCTCCTCGGCCCGGCTCCGTGTGACGTTAAGTGTGGGGGCGGGGGCGCGCTCGAGCCGTTGCCATTGGCAACACCCTCGGGGCCAACGGCCGCGGCCGTTCGATCTTTGGTTCGAATGTCGGCGCGCGCCGCGGCCGTTGCGTTCAAAATGGCGGCGGCAGCGCCTCAGATCCAGATTCAATTTTAATTGTCATTGTCAGTGTACAGTACAGAGACAACGAAATGTATTTAGCATCTCCCTGGAAGAGCAACATAGAATATGATTTCAATAAATAAATCTATTTACATGCATACAGTCATAGTGTTTTTCCTGTGGGAGGAGTGTCCGGGGAGGTTTGCAGTCACCGAGGTACATTGTTGAGTAGAGTGACAGCCGCAGGGAAGAAGCTGTTCCTCGACCTGCTGGTTCGACAACGGAGAGACCAGTAGCGCCTCCCGGATGGTAGGAGGGTAAACAGTCCATGGTTGGGGTGAGAGCAGTCCTTGGCGATGCTGAGCGCCCTCCGCAGACAGCGCTTGCTTTGGACAGACTCAATGGAGGGGAGCGAGGAACCGGTGATGCGTTGGGCAATTTTCACCACCCTCTGCAATGCTTTCCGGTCGGAGACAGAGCAGTTGCCATACCATACTGTGATACAGTTGGTAAGGATGCTCTCGATGGTGCAGCGGTAGAAGTTCACCAGGATCTGAGGAGACAGATGGACCTTCTTCAGTCTCCTCAGGAAGAAGAGACGCTGGTGAGCCTTCTTGACCAGAGTCGCCTAGCCCCGCAAGCTTCGACCTGAGTGAGTCCATGCACATAACACACGGCGGCAGCAGCAGCTGACAAGCAAGGGCCCACTGATAGTTCTGCCTACTCCAACCGCAGATGTAGATTCTGAAAGAACTTCAGAGGGTGATGAACCTTTCGTCCACAGTGATAATACAACATCATAACCAGAACCACAACCAGAGCATGATATCTCAGATAACATGCAAAATCCAACACAGACAGATAGATGCATGTCTAGTAGAGTTGCAAGAACACCTAAAAGATTTGATAATTTTGTTATTTATAAGTGTAACATATAGTTGGCACAAAGCAATGTGTCCTTTATTTGGTTTGTCACACCACATTTAAGGAAGATGTGTGGAATGTAACAATCATAAGTACCAAGTTTAGATAAACGGTTTACTTTATGCATGGTTATTACTGCCTGGTAAAGTATGCGGGGTATAATGGTTTAAACATCAGGTCTTGTTTGCGTAATCAAATAAATTTTATAAGTTTTGGTGTTACAGTAAGGAGTTTGTGTAAAAGATCATAAAGAGTGAAGATTGTGTTATCTGCGTCCAAGTTAAAGGGGGAGGAGTGTTGTGTATGAGACTATGAATGGTATAATTGAATGACTTGCACAATTGTACGCATGTGCAGTGAGACTCAAGATGGCGATTTCAATACAACAAGCATGTTAAATTACTGGTGTGTTCCGAGTCTTATTTTAAATCAGATTCCAGCACCAATACATCACAATATTCATTAATTATTTTCAGCAACTGGACTAATCACTGCTCAAATAGCTGGGGAGTGGGAACTGAACCCACGTCAACCATCTGTTGGAAAGTTGGATGGGCCAAATGGCCTTCTTCCATGAGCAGGAAGGAACTACAGATGCTGGTTTACACTGAAGATAGACGCAAGATGCTGGCGTAATTCAGCTGGCCAGGCAACATCTGGAGTGAGGGAATGGGTGAAGTTTTGGGAAGGGTCTCGACCCGATACATCACCCATTCCTTCTCTCCAGAGATGCTGTCGGGCTTCTTCCATGATGGAGAGGTCTCTGATTCCAAATTGTTAGTGAAAATGTTTTGTTCTTTCCAATTGGTATGTTGGAATGCTTTGGTCATCCAGATCTGACAATGCCACTGTAAGAATTATTATTATCACCAGTTTGCTTGCCCGAATCGGAATGATGAGGAGACACAAGAGAATGCAGACAATTGAAAAGTATAGCACAGGAACAGGCCCACGATGTCTGTGCCGATCATAATGCCAAGATAAACTAATCTCATCTGCCTCCACATGATCCATAACCCTCCACTCTTTGCATATCCATGTACCTATATAAAAGCCTCTTAAACATTTTACCATCTCTCCTCAGTGCACTAATCACCCACTGGCCCCAGTCTCACCTCTTTCCCATTCCTCATTTTGCACAGGTTATCTTTGCCCATCGAAATCTGACAATGCCATTATAAGATGTCACCGGTGTATGTCCGAGTTAGAAGGATAAGATGCACAGGGGACGAGATGCTTCAACTTCACCTTCACCTGTCCAGAGTCCACCAATCACTCGCATTCCCCAGTCATCTTAAACTCATGTTCACTAGACTCCTCTGCCTCTTTTAAAAATATATTGTTGATTATATCTATGCCCCCTCAAAATGTTATAAACCTCCTTAAGGTCACCACTCAACCTCCTACATTCCAACTAGAGTAACTCCAGCCTCTCCATTCTCTCCTGATATCTTCAGCCCTCCATTCCAGTCAACATCTTAATTACCAAACACAAAGTACTGGACAGTCTTAGCGGATCACTCAGCATCTGGGGAGGGAATGGATAGGTGATTATTCGAATTGAGACCCTTCAGTCTGAAGAAGGGTCCCCACCTGAAACAATGCCTGTCCGTTCCCTCCCCAAATGCTGCCTGGCCTGCTGAGTTCCTACAGCCATAGATACAGTTCCTACAGCCTTTGTGTTTTGCCTGAAATTCCAGCATCTGTAATTTCTTATCAACAATTGATGAGTCTCGTCTTCACACCCTATATGGTGCTACCACATTCAATATATTTTGTATAAAATTACAAGTATAACAAGTATAACAAATATCCTCGCTGATTTGGATGGAGGAAGGGAATTATTCCAGATATCCTGCTCTCCTATAGATATTCCTCATTCAACATCATTGTAACAGAATGTCTAATCATGATCATATTGCTGCTTGTGGAAGCTTGCTGTGTGCAAATTGAATAGCTTTTCTTCCTTCAGCTGGGTGTAGTGTAGAGGGCTCTGACCAGTTGCTACAGCAAAATATAACAATAAAATAATCAAACCTGTATAGAAGTGTAAATAATGTAGGGAGGGGGTGGTTCATACTTGACAAAAAACAACAATGCTATGAAGATTTCTGAACCCATTGCTCGATTCACATAAGATTGCAGCTCCAAGGATTGCGACTCCAAGGATGCCAATCTGATTTCTAGGTGTATTATGTTAAATATACTCCCACTGCACAATATGGCACACAAACATGCTACATTTTTCATGCTATAAGAAAGCATAGATTTCAGAATGCAGGTGAAATGCTTCCAGCAGAGGGTGCACGTAACCAAAAGAACTTTCCAAAAGCTTCAGCATTACAGTCGCTCATCGGAAGCCAATGTGAGAACAGAATACCATTGCAAGGGGACAGAGTTCCCAGGGAGAAAGGAAATGGATTTCAGTTGGCATAGTAACAATCACATTATCTGATTAACCTCGTCTGGGAAACAGGTAGAGACCGACATGATTTATGACTGATGATCAAACTCCAGTATTATGTTGATAGAGCTTAAGCCTTTGAGAGTGACGAACCATTGACTCATTCATATATGGAGGCCATTTGGCCCATTGTATCTATACTACTTCTTTGAAAGGACTGTCCAATGAACCCAACTGTCCCACAACTCTGAAATTGGTCTTCATTTATGAAAACGGCAAATCTAGCTGAAGGAGTCAACAGGATGGCTCGAGTCAAATCAAAGAGGCCCAAGAAGGGAGAGGCTTGTCCGCACCAACCCTAGATCGCTGTCATCCTTCCAGTAGCCCAGAGGGAAATGAGTAAATGCTAGTAGTCACCTGATTAATACAAACAGGAAGTGCAGCCTGACTGGTTATCCCCTGTTGCGGCTTGGGTTTTGCTTCAAGGCAAAGTACATGGCAACTAACTGGGGAGAAAGGATTGGGAGAAAGAACAAAATTGAAAGATATAATTGGATACTCGCAAAGGCACAATGGATCAATTCCTTCTATGCCATTTGAATTTATGATTCACCATATGCCGTTTACATTCAATTAATATAATAGTATAATCCACTCATTAAATGCCTCAAACCATTCCAGTACTGTAAACTACAGCTAGTGAATATTTAGTTAACTGATGTTGGTAGTGGCCACTTGCCAATCTGCGCCTCCCTATTGTTTGAATGTACTGAAGAAGTTAAACATTGATGTGAAAATTATCATTGGGACTTAACTTGCATCATCTGACACTTGATTTCATTACTTTATTGGGCCCACTAATTGTTTCAGGCAGCAATCATAGTTGTTTGAAAACAAGTAATTATCTCAGGTCAATAGGTGCCTAGGGAGTCTTTCAAGCTCAAAGGATGATTTGCTCCCACTCTAGTTTTGGATAATCGAAAGAGGCTAACATGTTTACGCAAGAATGCTGATTCTTCCACAAATGGAGCAAAAAGAAAAGTGGGTCTGTATTTTAGGATAATGTACACTTCCGCTGCTATTTGCGCATTGCCTCTGTGTGCTCCTGTCACTGAAACTCAAGGGTCTCAGTCCCATCCCAAATACTGCTCAATTTTAAACAGGGTTTCCCTTCGGTGATTGTGAATGTTACATTTCTTCTAGGTGGCTTTAAGAACATCTTTGAAGCACTTTCTCTGCCTTCCTAGAAATGTCTGCCTGTTACTGAACTCAAGGTAGAATGATTGCTTTTGAAAGGCTGGTGACAGACATATCCACAATGCATCTCATTCAATGAAGGCTGTTGAATATGACCAGGCCTCGCTGCTCAGTACATTGAGTTCATCAATCTTGCTTCACCTCTCCTGCCAAATGACTTGCAGGATTTTGTGGACATAATAATGGCACTATTTCTCCAGTTCCTAAGGTCTCTACTGTGGGTTGGGATTGACCCAGCAATGATCACTACTGATCCATAGGCCAGGAGCTTGAGATTTTGGCCATTGTTCATCCTTCATCAGCCAAGGGATGACTGTTGCACTGCAGGTGATGAATTTTGTTATCAATTTCTTCACCATGAAAAAGAAATGTAACACTCAAAATGGAGGAGCATTTTGGATGATCCAAAGAACCATGTGCTTTGATGAAGGTCCTGGGATAAGAACATTAATTTGCAGTTTCAAGCTACAATTGGTTATTGTAGGGAGCAGTGATTATAATGTAGCAAAGCAAGATTAGTAGTGGACATTTGTCTTCTGGATGTTTTGTGTGAGAACCATCTTTTCACTAAATTAAAGGAGTCAATGATGTGGAGCATGTTTTCTAAAGTCGGACTATCTTGACTTTGAAGAAGAGGCAACAGAAATTGAACAGTTTTCTGCTCCAAATGTAGACCAACACTCCAGTTGGAGGTGAAGTGCAGTGTTTCAGTGAGGAAGTTTGATAGATCACAGATTCTATATGATTGGGCAGCAGATGTTGGATCCAATGGCTTTTGGAAGACAGCCACATCTGAAAGGAATCATCCATATTTGGGCGGTGTTAAATGTTTATACAGTATCAAAAAAGATTTTATGGTTGGAGCTGTCTTCTGCATTTTTCATTGATTTTTCACATGCAGCAATATGTTCATAGGATTTCTTCATGGAAATTTGCTATCATAACTCCTCAGCTGATATGAGGGGACAGATGAGGAGGATCTTTGTGAGGACTTTCCCTGCATCAGATAACTGGAAGACCCCACTATAATTACCGTAATAAGACCTCCATTCTTGAGGAACACCAGGTTACAGATACTATAATCAGAAGCCAGAAAAAGGAGGGAAACTGGAAGAAATTAGCGGGTCAGGCAGCATCTGTGGAGGGAAATAAATAGTCGGTGTTTTGGATCGAGGCTTTTCATCAAGGCAGTGGCTATGATCATAGCATTTCTAACGCTCTCTTGCATTCTCTCATCATCTTATATGTGGGAAATGAGATCATGAGTTAGTGTCAAAAGTACTTCTCCACCATGTTTTAATACATCTCAATGGGATTTCCCCGCTCCAGAGGCCTTGTACAACAAAAGATTCCCACATTTGTCATTCAGAAGATAGATTTAGGAATGTCTTCCCCAGACTGGATGAAGAAGCAAATTAATTGCTTGGAGATGGCAACAGCAAACTCAGTTGAAATTATATAAAATAACATGTGAATTTGTATCACTATAAATGACAGGTAAAGTAACAGACAAAGATATTTGTTTAAAAAGGAACTGCAGATGCTGGAACAATTGAAGGTAGACAAAAATGCTGGAGAAACACAACGGGTGAGGCAGCATCTATGGAGCGAAGGAATGAGTGACGTTTCAGGTCGAGGCCCTTTTTCAGAACAAAGATATTTTGTTCATTGTTCATGATTCTGCTATTGGTATGAATTGTAGTTAAGAGTCCAACTGAAATATGAGTCCTAAAGTACTTAATCTTGCATTATCTACAGTTTATACCAATACTAGAATGATGAGCAATGAACAAAATATCGTTGTCAAAATACTTAACCTGTCATTTAGCAAGATTAAGTACTTTAGGACTCGTATCTCATTGTGGATTTGGTAGTTTTGGGATAATGGGCCTGCTGTCAAACATTATAACCCACTCAGTTTCTACTTTGCACTTTGAAGTTACATCTTTGTGAATTCTCTAAAGTCCACAATCATAACACATATTCTTAGTTCTATTTATTATAACTACCTCACCATTATAAATCGAGAAACAGTATTAATGTTCATTAATATTAAATAAAATAATATTTTGTATAATAGGCATGAATGGATCTGGAAGGCCAAATGACCTATTTTGGGGCTACTCATTCTTTGCACTGTTTTGCAAATTAGGCTTCCGGCTAGAATAACCATCCTCTAATTGAAGGAGCACTTATGCCAAATAGAGCTCACCCACCTGCTGCTAATTTACATCAAATCAGCAGTTGAACCTAATGCTCTGTTCATTTGTTATGGTTCTTCAGCCACTGTCTAGAGCAGCAAAAAGATTTGAAAAGCCTTTAATTACCTGTTGACATTTTGTTTGAAACAACCAAGGATAAATGTGTGTTGCTTCACCAAATGAAACAGTCAAATGTTTTTCCTTCCTAGACTCAGGTCTCCGACTCCCTTGATGATTCAGTGCAATAGAGTGAAGTTTTGATGATATTTACTTTATGACTTCCTTAGTTTGTACTCACATTTATTGGCCTCTGGCTTCCAATCCCGTTCAAATAACTTTTCACACTCCAGGCTAGTACCTTTCTCTTAATAACTATTGAGGAAGTGAAAAAGTTAAACAATCCCTAACAAAAGCTCAGGATAATGTCCAGAATATATCCAGGAGGTCCTGCAAGCTACAGTCAAAGTCTTTAACTCTAGTCAGGCACATTTTAACCTTGATTGGCTTATTCCTACCTCGTTGAGACTTGCCTGTTTGATCATTTGGCTGTTTTCATGGAATTCCTTTGAGGCAGCTCTGAATGGTATGTCGGTAATGTATCGACAAGTCTACACTGAACAAATGCCTAAAAAATAACTCACTTACATTGTTGATCAGCAAAGCAACTGATTTCAGCCCCAGACAAAAAGTATCTTACTGGGAAACAGTCCATTTGTTGATAGACTCAAAATGCTGAAGTAATTCAGCGGGACATGCAGCATCTCTGGATAGAAGAAATGGGTAACGTTTTGGGTCTCAATCCAAGACATCACCCATTCCTTCTATCCAGAAATGCAACCTGTCCCGCTGAGTTACTCCAGCATTTTGTGTCTATCATCGATGTAAACCAGCATCTGAGTTCCTTCCTAAACAGTTTTCCACTTAACTTGTTGCAATCATCAATGTTGTTGCTTAAACCAAATAAAAATGAAACATGTTATTTTGCTAGGTGGAAAGTGCCTAGACATTTTCCCTATGAGATTTAAACTCCTTGCGCTATCCTTCAGGGGATAAGATAGTATTGTAGTTAACTTGGAATCACAAGGAACTGCAGATGCTGGAATCTTGAGCAAAACACAAAGTGCTGTAGTAACAGGCCAGGCAGTATCTGTGGACAGAAATGGATAGTGACATTTTGAGTTGGGATCCTTCTCCAAAGATCCTGAATCTGACCCTGATAATAAATGGTCAGTGACACTTATATTCTCTTGCATAAATACTTTTTATTTGAAATGTGACATCATTCCATGACCCCATCTGCTTTCAGTTGGGACAAATGATCCAAGGGCACTATTTTTCCTTTGTTTTCCAACCAATACTATCCCCTTCAAAATAACTTTATTTATATTTGTGGGAGCTTGCTATCCATAATGTGACTACTGAGATGACCTGATTATGAAATTGACCATTAATAAAAAAAATCTTGGTTGACAGTATACATTTTTGGGATGATGTGACTATAAATGCAAATTGTTCAATTTTGTGGAAAAAAATTACTCAATAATTGTCAGCTATTCTTCAATACATCCATAAGCTTCTTTCGAAATATTTTATTTTACGTTTCTGGATTTTAAAAAAAAACTTGAACTATGAATTCAACATTAATTTTTCAAAGCACATTATTATGTAATTGTTGTTGTCGGCCCAAAGCCAAGATCCAGTTACCCAGGCACCATGATAACATCACAGTTCCAACAGTAGAGATTTTGAGGGGTTAGGACTACAATAACACATACCCCATTGAGATGTCGCTGGTGCAGGCATTCCAAAACTGTCTAACTGGGATATGTCTGCTTGGCTGTGTTTCGAACACATTAACAACAAAATGAAAATAAAAAAATACCAACATCCCCTATTAATTACTTGCTGGATCACAACAATATTGATTATGTTAAGTTAAAGAAAGGCTTGTATTACAAGGATAGGAGCATTTTACCATCCAATGAATTCTAATAACCACGTCCAAGGAAATGCAAGCACAATTTACATAATTTCTTCTTGGCAATTAGCCCTTGCGGCCCTAATAATATTCTGATGAATCTGGGCTGCACTCTGTTAACATAACTTTATTTTAGTTTGATACTCAGCAGAGTACAGAGTATTCCAAATATAAGGTAGATACAAAATGTTGGAGTAACTCAGCGGGACAGGTAGCATCTCTGGGGAGAAGGAATGGGTGACGTTTCGGGTCGAGACCCTTCTTCAGCCTGATCAGAGATAGTGAGTTTGCTGAAAATATGATTTGATAATGAATCCAAAAGACAGCAATACAGAAGATGGGGTATTGTTCCCAAGTTTACATTACAACAGGGACGGAGGCCACAATAGGGCAGAGTGGGAGTGGGGTAGAGAATTGAAGTGTGAGGGAAAAAAGAAAACTCAGTGACACCGCTGTGGCGACTGCAGGTATTCTGCAAAGCAATCACCACATCTGAGGTTTGTGTAAAGGAAACCACCTTGAGAGCACTGAATGGAATATATTACCTTAGAGGAAGTGCAAGTGGATCATTCTTTCAACTGCAGGGAATGTTTGAATGGTAGAAAGAGAAGAGATAAAAGAACAGGTGTTGCACCTGGTGCAGTTGTGTGGGAAAGTGCCAAAGCAACCTGGGGCTGAGTACTATTACACCAAAACCAGTGTCCAGGTGCTAGACTAATATTTGTATTTGAATCGGCAGGATTTGGAATACCGGAAAATATTTGTCTCTTTGATTGATACATCACGTCTCGGTGTTATTAAATAACTATGAGCATCCAACTTAGGCCGATGTTTGGGTTCAGTGAGTCAAAGACGGTCTAATCACAGCTGGTAAGTAAAGCTATCAAAACAAGCAATAATGGTGTATGAAAAGCAAAGGAAGATGGATGCTGGAAATCTAAATGTGGAAGAGAAAAGAGCGTGATGAAATACCTGGCAAGATAGGCTGCATCTGTAGAGAGAGTAAACTTCACACAAAGGGTGGTGGGTGTATGGAACAAGCTGCTAGATGAGGTAGTTGAGGCAGGGACTATTCCAACGTTTAAGAAACAGACAGGTACATGGATAGGACAGGTTTGGAGGGATATAGACATGGAGGGATATGGACGGAGGGATATGGACATGGAGGGATATGGACATGGAGGGATATGGACATGGAGGGATATGTACATGGAGGGATATGGACATGGAGGGATATGTACATGGAGGGATATGGACATGGAGGGATATGGACATGGAGGGATATGGACATGGAGGGATATGGCAGGTGGGACTAGTGTAGCTGACACATGTTGGCCAGTGGGGAAGTTGGACCTGTTTCCAAGCTGTAACACTCTATGACTCTCTCTCAGGAGAGAGAATAAACTGGGTAAATGTTACAAATAGATAACCTTTCATTACATAATCTGATACAGTCTTGAAATGGTGACTATCTGAAATTGCTGAATTCAGTGATGAATCCTGAGGGCTTTACTGTTCCAGGTCAAAAGATCAGACATTGTTTCTGAAGCATATTTTACTGGAAGAGGGTACAAAACTAAAGACAGAGGGGGCAATGGGGGAGTGGGATGGGGAATTAAAGTGACAGGCAACTGGAAGCTCAAGGTCACCTTTGCAGATTAGATAAAGCTGTGTTTCATAAAGTGGTTCGATTTCTCCAAATAGAAGAGACTGCATTGTGTACACTAAATGCAATACACTAGAATGAGAGTACATCAACCATGGATTCACCTGAATTCAAACTGGATCGCTAGATAGCGAGAAGGGGAGAGCTAAAAGGGCAAGTTGCAAGGGAAGTTTTGGTGGAGATGGAAGAATGAAGCTGGAAGTTGCAAAATGGTCCCTTTAGATTGTTGAAAGATGAGAGAATGGGAAGATGCATCCAGTGGTGGCTTTCAGTAGCATAAATAATCGAGGAAATGTGTTAAATATAGAGACTGGTGGGTGGAAGTGGGAGGACAAAGAGATTCCTATATTTTTGTTGCGTGGGAGAAGAGGAGGTTAAGAACAGAATTGTGGGAAATGGAACAAATGTGATTGAGAGCCCTGTTAATTATGAAGAGGAGTCACAGCACTATTGACAATTAAGAAGAAAGGAAAACATCATTATTTTTAATTGCTGTCTAGCTGCATGAGGAGAGACGTGTAATGCCATAGCAATACTCTGGGTGATGTGTGTTTTTGCTGCCTATGCCAACTTGGAATTAAAACATCGACCATAAATTTGTCAAATTATAATATAAAACTCAACTGGTTAATCTCAGTTCAACCTGCCCCCTGTGAGAAGTGTTGATATCAGATTTCACTCTTGCACCATTTCTCCTCTCTGACCCAACAAGCCCCTCAACTGTGTCAAACAGAAGTAAGAGTTCCTTCAACACATCGTACAAGCAAGGAAGTGTAGATGCTAGTTTATAGACTACTGAGGAGAAGTCCCGACCCGAAATGTCACCTATCCACGTTCTGCAGAGATGCTGCCTGACTCGTTGAGTTACTACAGCACTGTATGTCCTTTCCTTCAATACAAAACTGAATGCTTTAAGAAAAAGGTGACTCACACCACCTACTCAAAGATAAATATAGTTAGCCAATAAATGTTAGGTTATTCAAGCAGTGATCATCCAGCCTTTGCCATTTGCCATAATGATAAAAATGAATCCTAATAAAGTACTTAACAGCTTGAAAGAAAAGAAGGATTTTGTTGAAATGGTGCAACAGTATGAGTGAATGAAGCTGTCATCTCTTCATCAAGCAAATAGTTCCAGCATCAATTAATTGAATTCTGCAGCATAATTACTTTGAATGCTTGTTACAGACATCATTGGTTCAATGGAAACGTGCAATAGTGGGCTGAAATCATCTGTAAATTTTCCTGGAATGAATGAAGCTTGCAGAACATTCATTTGTTCATTAGTCCAACTCCCTCTTTTTGAAAAATATTACTTAAATTGCATCCTGCATCCTTCCAAACAGTGAATATCGCTCATAAAACTATAGAACAACTTATTTTTGACAATTGTCTTAAATCTGTGTGTTTTTTGATTAACAGTCCATCTTACCGAAGCAGCTTTTCCCTAACTAAATGAAGTCCCTCAAATTTTGGATTCCTCTATTGAATCTTCTCTTTTCCTCTTCTTTGATTTACTTCCCCAATCTCTTCATTTTATGCTCACTGGTATCTTGAAGTAGATGATGCAGAGTGAATTGCATAAAGAAAATTCAGCCCGGTATCAGAAATGTTGTATTCCCTCTGCATGAATTACACAGAATTGGTCATGCATCAAAGACTATTTGGTCAGTGCTGGTGTGTATGACCTTTTACAAGCCTTCTCCACCTCTCTTCATCTCAGTTTATTCCTCTTATCGTTCATTCGTCAGTACCTTAATCTCGTTTCTCCTGGTCTGCTCTATTCCTTCTGTATTTCTATCATAATCACCATAACTTCATCTCAGTTTATAAGCTGAGATGAGGAGAGGTAGAGGTTTGTAAAGGACATAAACATCAGCACTGACTAAAAAATGTTAGATTTCTATCAAATCACTATAACATACCCTTTTCAAAAAGAGTTCCAGCTTGTTCAATCTTACCTGAAGGGTGGAATCTCCTATAGTTCTGAAATTAATCTTGTAAATCACTTCTGCACCTTCTGATATGTTTTGTTATGCTTTTACAATATGGACACCAGAATATGTTTCATTAAACACTGTATTTGCTAAGCTGCTAATGATGAACATTTAGACTGTAAGAGAATCAAGGGTAATACTAAATGGGCAGGAAAGTGGAGTAGAAGCCCACAATTATATCAGATCTGATTATATTAAATGGTTAAATAGTGAAGTGGGTTGCATGGTCTACATCTGTCACTTGTAATGGTTTTATGTGATCTCAACTGTCTGCTCTAATCAAGGTTTGATATATTTTACGTTCCTGCTTTTTAGTTCTACCTTCAGAAATGAACCCGTTGTTTTGCAGAAGTCCAAAGAGGCTGCAGATATTGGAAACTACAGCAAAGAACAAACTGCTGAAGGAACTCAGTGGGTCAGGCAGTATCTGTGGAGGGAAATGGAAGGGAATGGAAGACTTTATTGTCATCTGTGACAAGGCACGGGGAATTTCTTTGCTTACATACCCAAGGTATGCAAATAGACGCCACAACTCTCCTTGTTACTGTCAGCTCCTCCTTTGTTCTCCCCTCCCCCTCCAGGTCCCCATTGTTCTTCCTCCACTCCCCTCCCACTGGGTGGTCCCACCAAGGCAGGTCCTCCATTGTTCATTGTTCTTCCCCCTCCCTCACCGCGGTCCCCCCACACCGGGTCAGATACCATCATCAAAATAAAGAAGGGTGCTGACTCAAAACATCGTCAGTCCATTTGCCTCCGCGAATGTTGCATTAGGGTTTTAGCTGTACGTCTCCATGGCTCTTAACTACATGCACTCAATAAATGTAGCCATTTAAGAGAGATGTAATGCCAGTCCCCATTGAACTAAGTGGCAGGGCCCGGCAAGCAGAAGCTCTTGGGTAAAAGCCAAAGCATCTATTATTCATCACTGTCTGCAAGTGCTGCCAAATCTACCTGGGTGTGTCCTGAGGTTTCATCGTATGATCTTGCTGTGTGCAATTCTGTTTGCCATGCTACAGGAAGGATGTGATAATGTTGGAAAGCGTGCAGAATAGATTCACAAGAATGTTGCCAGGACGAGGTTTAAAGAAAGATTGAATAGGCAGGGACTCTTTTCCCAGGGAGGGCTGAATTTACAGATGTTAATGAGTTTCTTTTCTCAGGGTAAGTGTGTCTAAAACTAGGAGACAGAGTTTTAAGATGAGGGAGGAAATAGTTGAAGGGACTCTGAGCAGCAAGCTTCACCCACAGTGTGATGGATATATGGAATGAGCTGCCATAGGAGGTGGTTGAGGCAGGTGCAATTGCAATATTTAAAAGACATTTGGATAGGTACGATGAAAGGAAATGTTTTGGGAGATATGAGTGAAATGTAGATTGATAGGATTAACATAAAGAGGCAAAATGTTTAAGAAGGTACTGCAAATGCTGGAAAATCGAAGGTAGACAAAAATGCTGGAGAAGCTCAGCGGGTGCAGCAGCATCTATGGAGCAAAGGAAATAGGCAACGTTTCGGACTGAAGAAGGGTTTTGGCCCGGAACGTTGCCTATTTCCTTAGCTCCATAGATGCTGCTGCACCCGCTGAGTTTCTCCAGCATTTTTGTCTAACATAAAGAGGCATGCTGGTTGGTTGGCATGGACAAGTTTGGCTGAAGAGCATACTTCCATGCAGAAAAACTCTAGTACATTTCCCTCTTGCCCTGGCCTTGGCAGTTTAATATCCAGCTATTTTTTTTTAACATTTCTGGTATTGTCACAAATGAAAAGTACACAATTATTACATACACCTATTGCACGGTGCAGTACTCTAGATGTTTTGATTGCTGAGCAACCCTTATGGTTGGTCATCTTGATTGGGTATTTGCAAGAGGGAAGGGCACTGTTTGCACAATTTATCCAGTTCCTGATCTGAATGACATGCATTAAAGGTAGGCAGATTTGCTGTCAGGTGTCCTCTACACTAAGCTAAAGGGTGGAGTACAGTACTGGGATATTCCACATTCTGTGGGGGTGCCCTGCCTCTCAAACGCTCAGTAGACTAGTAGCACTAAATGGAATCAGAGTTGTCACTTTATTTGTTAAGGGGTTGCATAAGGAAATGACTGGCTCTGCTGCGTCACTGAGGTTGTGCTCCCCATCAGGTATGAGTGTACCTGTCAACTCTCTTCAGACCCCTTGCATCTTGCTAGCTAATAGGTTTCCCTGGAGGTGCGGCTCCCCAGGGCTATGTTGAGGTGTTCTGCCACTTCTTACTAAAACCTCCACCCTAAATGGCTGTACCTTATTACAGGACCAACAACCGGAGAAAAGAAGGTGAAGGTAGGCAAGAAAAACTAATCGGTGGTTCTTTGTGGCACAGAAACTGAGACTTTGCGAGAAAAATGTGTGGAATGTGATTGACGAAGTGGTTGAGCTTTCACTCTGTATTTGCAAAGAGAGTTGTGTCAGACTTGTACAAACCAGTACCAGCGTGTTCAGGCTACTGTAGCCATGAGAAAAGTAATATTATTTTCATTAAAATGGAAAGAAATATTTGGAAGGAACATTAACCCATGTAATTAACTTTAATGTTTTTATATAAGGTAAATAGAGAGATTGTTCCCATTATTGGGTGAAATGAGGACATAATTAAATTGATATACAAAGGATATGAGGGGCTGGTAGGAATTACGAGGAATACAAGGAAATTGTTTTTTTTTTAAACTGCGGTTATGATGTGCAGATTGCCACCTTTGAGAGGAGTGAAAATATACTTTTCAGAAAAGAGCTGAAAAAGGTTGAGGGAAAATAATTTGCAAGCCTGTTGTGAAAGAACATGGATAGACACAAAATGCTGGAGTAACCCAGCGGGACAGGCAGCATCTCTGGAGAGAAGGAATGGGTGATGTTTCGGGTCGAGACCCTTCTTCTCACAAACAAATTGAGTTGAATGATGAAGAACCAGCAGAGCCTGAATGGGCAAATGGCCTCCTGTGCCATAACGATTCTAACTTCTGAATTAGCTCTTTGTCAATTTCTTGCACTGTCAGCTAAAGCATTTATAATTTTTGATGGAAGAATTGATACAAATCAATTTTTAACATCTGAACCCTGTTCCAATAAAAACACTTCTTGTCACTTTCATAAGAACACTGGAAAATAGAAGCAGGAACAGTCTAAAGAAGGGACTCGACCTGAAACATTAGCTATCCGTGTTTTCCAGGTGTGCTGCCTGTCCCACTGAGTTACTCCAGCACTTTGTCTTTTTCCAAAAAGGAAGCAGGTACAGGTTATCGGACCCCTCCTCTTTAATACAATCATAGCTCATCTATGCTGACCTTAACTCCTCTTTTGTGCCAGTTTCTCACACCCCTCAATTCCTTAAATTTCAAATATTTTTCCACCTCTGTCTTAAATGTATCTAATGCATCTGCATCCCTTTGGGGTCCCTTATTTTCTATGCAGCTTTATTTTACAGCTATGCCCATTTGATCATAACTCTCCCACAGGTTTTCTGCCAGGAGTCTCCATAGGCGGGTAACTGCCATAGAAAGAGGGAATAAGTTTATTGGCCAAGTAGTCACATACAAGGAATTTGCCTTGGTGCTCTGCCCGCAAGTGACAACATGACATAGAGAGACAGTTAGGAATGACACATAGAACATTAAATATTGAGACTGCTTAATCATCATAGAGCAGAGTTTCAAATTCTTATTGGTTTGAACTACCCAGCATCAATAAGAATGATGTTTTGAATACTGCACCTACAGTACCTCTCCTCAGAACTTCCCAAAACACTTCACAGTTAATGAAGTAAAAGAGATAGACTTTGAAGTGCTGTCATTGTGATAGTAGATGAAAATCAGCATCCAATCTTTGCTGAGTGAGTTCCCACAAATAGCAATGTCATAACATATAGATAATCTGCTTTTAATCATTATGGATTAACATAGGCCAAGATATCAAAGAATCATAACAAAATCTAGGAAAAGGCCATTTGGCCCATTGCTTTTATTCCAGTTCTGCATCTCCTAAATCAAATTTCCAGTACGTGATCGCAAATCATTGCTTCCTCAGGACATGTTCACACATGTTCTAAATGCAATGAGGATGTCTACCTATTTCTGTTCACTGTGAGGGAGCAAATTCAAGACCTCTAACACTGTCTGAATAAATAAACATTCCCTCATTCCCCTCTCATTCTTTATTTCAAACAATTACCTCCGAATTATTGGTTCCTCAAACCGGAAAAATATTCCTTCCTTCTTTTTCACTCTGTCTGGACTAAGTCTCCACGCACCCTCTGTATCAAAATGGCCCTAGCCCATCCTCATTCTCGCCTATCATCATATAATTTTCCAATCCTGATAGCTTTCTCATGACTCCGATGCACTCATTCTGGTGCAATCACACGTCATGGATTATATCCTGCTCTTCTCATTAAATGATGCTGTGGAAACCTTTCACCTAAGAGAGAAAACAATGCCTTGATGACACATCTGATGGATGACTCCTGCTCAACATTCCCTGACTGGTGTGCCATCCTAGGATGGGCCTTGAACCAATATCCTTATACGGAGAGAGGCAAGATTGCTACCCTTGGGCCATGCCAGACAACATCAGATAAGATTGCCGTTGGGGTTAGCACTTTATATTCTGCGTGAGAGATAGAACTCAGTTAACACTGTTACAAATGAGCCATACAGTTAAACAACGCTGATTGATCTGCGCCCTCTGTTGACATTTCTACTTCCGGATTTTCAGTTCAGCCTGACTGGTTAGATTTGTATATCATAGGTTAGGGCAGCATTTTGTATTCATTAATTCTCACAAAAAATAGCAGAGAAACCATAAACAGGGAAAATTATAACCACCTAATTAGCAGATCTTAGCAAGCTGGATTGCACATTTTTACACATACTGATTATTTCCCCCCCCATGGGGTCTGAATAATTCATCTTCTGGCACTGAGATCAAATGGGTTCAAAGTTCTTATCTGCTGATTGCATTCAGCTTTTGGGAGAGCTGAATATCAGAGGGTAAGCCAACATCGTCAAACACATTTAGCATAGGAACTGAAGATATATTTATCCTCAGTGAGCCTCCATTAGGCTTTTTATGACCATTTTATTTCACTTTGGTCTTTTGGAAATATTTCCTGTTGATTTGGAAGAGGTTTTTTTCTGTGTGGTGCAGAATAAACAGTCCGGAAATCATCAACTGAATGATTATTAAGGAAAGACTTGAATTTTACACCACTTCTTATAAAATCAAGGTACCTCATAGAGTTTTGTAGTCAAAGAAGGATTGTTGTAGTCAGTCAGTATTGCCATTGAACACACATAATCCTCCAAAATTTCAGCCACCTCCAACGGGATCCCACCACAAACCACATATTCCCATCTCCACCCCTTTCCGCCTTCCACAGAGACCGTTCCCTAGCAACTCCCTGGTTATTGCCCCTGTCCCACTTAGGAAACCTGAACGGAAACCTCTGGAGACTTTGCGCCCCACCCAAGGTTTCCGTGCTGTTCCCGGAGGTTGCAGGTGGTTGCCGGCGGTTGCAGGTAGTGGAAGCAGGTAGGGAGACTGACAAAAAACCTCCGGGAACCGCACGGAAACCTTGGGTGGAGCGCAAACTCTCCAGAGGTTTCCGTTCAGGTTTCCTAAGTGGGACAGGGGCATAACTCTTTCTCCAGAGATGCTGCCTGACCCGCTAAGTTACTCCAGCATTTTGTGTCTATCTTTGCTATAAATCATCATCTGTAGTTCCTCCCTGCATGGTGCATCAGTGATAATGGATATTCTGATTTAGTGATCTAATTATTAGTACAAGGTGTAACTTGGCATTAATCTCATTTTTTTTTTCCAGTGGGCTACTGATAACGTATAATGGCCTCTGTGAAAGATCCACTAACAAAGGAGCTGGAGGAGGAACTAAAACTGAATACCGATGATATCCGTAGCCATGCCTGGTTCCATGGTCCTATCCCACGGCAGGTTGGAAATCTCTGTCCATTTCCCCCTATGTCTGTGAACCATGAAAATAATATTTAAGTAATTTCATACCAGCTGTATAATTTGCCTTTTCATAATTACCAAGGATTATGCAATTGACATTTTATTTCTTTTGAAGTTAAGCACCTTTGTCACCACCTCAGGGTCATTCTGTGTCACTCCAAAATTTAAGTAGGCACTTGGGGCAGCATGGTGGCGCAGTAGCATAATTGCTGCCTTGCAGCGCCAGAGACCCGGGTTCGATCCAGACTACGGGCGCTGTCTGAATGTAGTTTGTATGTTCTCCCCGTGACCACGTGGGTTTTCTCCAGGTGCTCTGGTCTTGTCCCACACTTCGAGGACTTGCAGGTTTGTAGGTTAATTGGCTCGATAAAAATTGTAAATTGTCCCCAGTGTGTGTAGGATAGTGTTAGTGTACCGGGTGATAGCTGGTCAACACCGACTGGGTTGTCCAAAGGGCATGTTTCCGCGCTGTATCTCTAAAACTAAAACTAGAACTAAAGCTTTGTGGCATCAGTCACTTCTGCATTCTTTTGGAGTTTTGACAGAGGGATGCCATTCCAAGTGCATCACTCATAAAGGAATCTTGTAGGGGAAGGTGGGCCACATTGCGTTGCCCATCTACTAGGTGAAATTTCCCTCCCCCTGTATTTAATTCTGCTGGTCCCGATTCCTTCTATCGTTTCTATAAATACCATACCCAGTGATTTTGCAGATACTTTTTCTACCCTTTATCCCAATGCCATTGATTCTGCCGGATCTTGACCAGTCCCCGTTCTATTACATTCACGAACATGTAGCAGGCAGGATTGGGTGTTGATCGTGAAGATTGGTTATCAGTTGACTTTTGGTGTTTAAAGTAGGAAAATGCTCTAATCCCAACCTGGAAACTATTATTTATAAAAATAAATTGAAAAAGCAAAGAATTCTTTTACTTTAGCTGTTGAATACTAAATGAAGGCTGATTCACCTCTTTGTTAATTCAGGAAGCCGAAGTTCTAATAGAGAGAGATGGAGATTTCCTCATCCGAGAGTCTCGCTCCAGTCCAGGAGACTTTGTACTGAGCTGCAGCTGGAAACATGAGCCTATCCACTTCAAGATCATCCGCGTGGTCCTCCGGCGTAAGGAGTCCTACACGCGAGTGCTGTATCAGTTTGAACAGGAGAGCTTCGATAACCTCCCAGCACTGGTACGATTCTACGTGGGGAATCGCAGACCGATTTCAGAGGAAAGTGGAGCAATAATCTTTCATCCAATAAACCGCATTGTACCCTTAAGATGCATTGAGGAAAAACACAGATCGGCAGTAGGTCAGAGATTACAACACAGAGAACAGGCAGCCAGAGGCACTGATCAAAATAAAAGATTCAGTTTAAATCTATCCGGAGGAATATCGTTGGACCAGCTTGAAGTGGATAGCAATCTTCTGAGGTAATTAATGATTTGGATTCATCAATCAGTTAAACTCCCCAATGGCTTCATGTCAAGTTTAATAGATTATAAAGTGTAATCCATCATCTTCCATGCTCCATAAACATGGGTCATCAAAACTCTTCTGATATATGCCAGCATTCACCATGTGCCATTCATTCACCGTTCCCTGAGCTCACTGACCTACATTGATTCCAGGTTTGTCTGCACTTAAATTTAGAAATCCTTGTTTTCAAATCCTTCAGTGGTTTGGCCTCTTCCAATCACAACAATTTTCTCCATCCCCATCCAGTTTCCCAATTCTCAAACTTTCTGTGCTGGGAGTTTATCGAAGCTCTCCTGTTCAAACTGTGCCCTAAATTTCTCCAGCCAGCTATCTTTCTCTTCCCCTTTATACCTTAAAGCTTTTGGTGACATAACTTGATTTCTCATTGAAAGTTTGGTCACTCTCTGTAAAGTGCCTTGGGAATCTTTCAGTGTACTAATCCCAACAGAAGCTGGGACATCCCTTGAAATCCACAGGGAAGGAAATAAATAAATCAGACAGAGATTTCTCTAGCAGGCAGTCTGATGATGGGGAAGAATAATATTAGGTTTGGCCATGAAGCTTGGATGGCTCTTTTCAATGAGGAAGCACAAGACTTCAATGAACTATTCAATTAGTCCCCCTGTAACAATCATGTGCACATTTTCATCCTTTAAATACATCCTATTTCCTTGTGAGGGTTACTATTGAACCGACTTCCACCAACTTTTCAAACAATTTATGCTCGATCAGAACTCACTGCCCAAAAAATATTTTCACATTTATTCAAAAGTCTTCTCCGACACCCACTCCTCTGCCACTGGGAACTACTTCCCTTATTTACCCTATCAAAATTATTTGTGATTTTAAAAGCCTCAATCCAAATCTTGTCTTTGCTGGAGGAGGTAATATATGATTAGGATTAATTATTAATTTTGCTCTTGTTGTCTCTCCTCACACTATCTGCATACTTGAGATAGCTGCAAACCTCCTTGTCGGCCAGAAAACGTTTGGTTGGAGCCCCATTGAACATTAATATCCAAGTTCCCAATGCAATACTAAGACAGTTGCATTTTATACATTGTGGTTTATTGTCAGTTGGTCTTCGAGTCCTCAGTAGTTACAGAAGAAATATGCTGAAATGGAGAAATAAATCAACTCTCAGAGTATGTAACTAATATGATTAATGTTTCCCACATTACAGCATTTCCATCAATAGACTGTAGATTGTTTAAAGGTTATGAAAACACTATAGAAATGTATGTTCTTTAACATTGCCAGTTGTATTTTACAATATCAATTTTTTGGTAAAGTGTAATCAGCAATGGCATTTCTATGTTTATCGGCATGTTTTTATGGCAGGAATAAGGACAAGAGTGGCAGCCATCCAAATATTCTGGACTGGATTGACAAAAGGCCATTGCAATCTGCCCAGTCTGACAGTTACCTTTCTGGAGGTGAGTCCATTTAGAAATCTCTCTGGGACTAGATGTATTCTTATCCAACTTGGAGATTTTCCCTCGAAGATAGACCCAAAATGCTGGAGAAACTCAGCGGGACAGGCAGCATCTCTGGAGAGAAGGGAAGGGTGACGTTTCGGGTTGAGACCCTTCTTCAGACTGAAGAACGGTCTCAACTTGAAATATCATCCATTCCTTCTCTCCAGAGATGCTGCCTGTCCCGCTGAATTACTCCAGCATTTTGTGTCTATCTTCAGTGTATAACCAGCATCTGCAGTTCCTTCCTACATTGTAGATTTTTCCTGCTGCATTATTATTTCAACTTTTGAAATAATATTTCTAGACGGTAATATTTTATGCAGCTGCACCATATTCTCTTTGATCTGGGGACTGAGTGTTGTTGTGGGATAAAAGTGGTAAATTATGAGCATGGATTGTTTATACTGGTTTTGTGTTCCCTGGAGTATAAATCAAAAGAGATGATTTTAATTGATGTATCTAAGATAATGAAAGGACTTGTTGAACTATTTCCTCTAGTGGGAGAATCCAAAACAAGGAACCTTAAATTTAGAACTAAGCCATTCAGAGTTGATGCAAGGAAATACTTCTTCACTCAAATAATTGTTCCCCAATAGATAGACACAAAGAGCTGGAGTAACTCAGGAGAGAAGGAAAGGGTGACGTTTCGGGTTGAGACCCTTCGTGAAGAGTTGTGTGTTGTCAAGCTAGAGGAAGGAATGTAGGTGGAATGGGGAGGGGAGAAATGGGCGCAAGTCCAGGCGGTAGTAAAGAAGAGGGGTGACCCGAGGATTCATGCTTAAGATGTTTGGGAAAGAATGACAAGAGATTCAAGGCAAACAATTTTCTACATTAAATACCTCTGAAATGACAGCGGAAGCAGAGGCAATGGTGAGCTTCACAAGAAAATTGGATGAATATTCAAAGGGGAAAATAATTATTACATATGGGGCAGGATTGTGAGAATGCAACTCATTGGGTAGTTAATTCATGGAGCCAGCATGGGTTCAAATGGCTTCTAAATGTCCTTATCCTTTTATAATCATGTTGCCTATCTTTGTGGTTAGTGTAAGACAGATGTGGTTATAAATTGGTGAAGCAGGTAAAAGTTATGACTGTATTCGATGTGGGGTTTTCATCCGTTTAACAAGCTGTTATTTCTCAGTTACCTTTTCATTTAAGCTCTTTGACAAGTTCCCACATGATAGGCTTGTTGAGAAAGTTAGTTCAAGGTGGTTGGTAAACTAGATCAAAGATTGTTTTGGTGGTGGGAATAGAGGGTAGTGGTGAAGGGTTATTTTTCTGACCATAAGTCTGTAACAATGGTGTATGAGTGCTGGGATCTTTGTTGTTTGACATACGTAAGATGCATAAGAATGTCTGTCGTCTGATAAGTACTTTTGCCGATGACACAAAGATTGGTGGACATGTAGATAGCGAGGATGTTTGCAGAAAAGTGCAGAGAGACATAGATCAGCTGAAAAGTTGGGCAAAATGTGTAGGAATGGAACATGAGCCAGACAAGTGTAAGGTAATGCATTTTGCCTCGACTACTACTGGTTGGTAAACATCAAGAAACTTAGAAATGACAATGCACAGAGGGAGTTTGAATTGCAAATTCATATTCTCTGAAAATGGCGAAACAGATGAATAAGATAGTATAAATCACAATTTAGTTTGCTCGCCTTCATGGCCAGGGGTATCGACTATAATAGTTGGGACATCATATTACAGTGATGCAAGATACATTCTGAAGAAGGGTCTCGACCCAAAACATCACCCACTCCTTCTCTCCAGAGATGCTGCCTGTCCCGCTGAGTTACTGCAGCTTTTTATGTCGTAACAGTGATACAAGGTATTGGCTAGTCCACACTCGCAGTTCTGGTCGCACCTGAAAGAATGCAAATAAAATTTACCGGGAATGTTATCCAAAATGGAGGCCTCTAGTTAGAAGGAGAGATTGAATAGGCTAGGGTTGTTTTTATTAGACCCCAGGAGGCTAAAGAGGGACCGTATGAAAATGAAAGGACGAGTACATTACGAGATTAACATAATTCACCATTTATATTAACACTTGTGTTTCTCTGCCACAGGACCCAGGGACTTCATTCAAGCAAATGGGACGCAGAAAATCATTCGCTCTTCGTCTGTAATGTATAGAGCAGGGAGTGATCCATTAATCAACCCGAAAGTGGGCTTAAGACGCCTTGGTTCCCAGTCCAGTATTGGATCGAGAGGTTCTGAAGGACAGTTGTACTCCAAGGCACCTCCAAAGCCATTCAGAGTTCCATCTGTCATGGTCACAGACACCCCACACGATCCAAACTTGGATGGAAATGTCTATAGTGAGCTGGTGCCCAATATACAAATACAAAGTCAGACACCCTCACCGCCAAAGAGTCATGTGGAGAGATTACGAGCTGCAGAACGATCGCAGGTCAGAACTCGAATGACAGACACCAATTTTTGCCTCCTGGATTTAGATATAAACTCAATTTCCATGAAGGCATGCCAGGAAGAATTTGTGAAGGATGATGGCTGGTCATTCACTCGGCCAGAACTGGAAGCTACAAGCTCATTTAAACTTGACACCTTTACATCAATCTTACTTCCCTTTGACAACAGATCTCTAGATCCGAATGTGCTTAAGCGTCTCAAAGAAATATTTCATGAAAATGATGCAAAGACTATTGCACAGCATATTCTGAAAGAGGATTGTCAGGTACATAAGTGTTCGTGATCAGCCTGTTTATTATATGTCCTTGCTCTTAGATTTATTTTGCATTGCTTTCACCTTTAAATAATTTATTTGAATAGGTAAACGGTAAATAACTGGCTCTGCGTTTAAACCTCTAGTAGAGAAAGCAGTGAGAAATGCCACATGAGGCCATTTGGCCCATTGGGACCATGCAGAGTAGCAGAGGCTCCCCCATCAATACTCCTTTACTTGTATCCTTATCACTCACCTGCACAAAGGGATAATTTACCGTGACAGAACAGAGCTAAGATTTAGATGCTTTAAGGAGGTCATAAATATAACTAAACTTTATGGTCTGTCTGTAGACATAGACTTGAACTAGAGGCCATATAAATATAATAAATCTAATAATGAAATCAGGATTACCTGTCAAACAGAAAATGGTTAAGTTATAGAAAAGTATGTAGAGACAGAACCATACAGAAACAATTTTGAGACCGGCCCCTCAGCTCATTTGCCACACCCATTTTTACACAAATCGTACCCTAACCCATTTTATTCTCCCCATATTCCCATCAGATCAACCCCCACCACTCACTTGGACACTAGACGCAGTTTACACTGGAATAATAACCCGTGCAGTCCTAATACTAACTACACCACCCCCATTACAGCAGTAGGCCATTCATCTCCTAGAGTTTGTGCTAGCAATTCAACCAGTCCCATCCCCCTGGCCTTCAAATTACTTTTAATCTGCCTATCCAATCCCATTTGTAAAATAACCCAAATTGATTTTGTTTCACGACCCTATGTGCAAGTTTCTTCCAGTTACACAAAAAAACATATTTCCCCTTGAACATTTGCCCAGAACATTAAATTTGTTTCTGGTCCCTGAAGACAGCTTCTCTCTATTTACCCAATCTAAACCAGTGTTGATCTTGTATACCGCTTGTGAATAAAAACTAAATAAATATGAGCAGGAATAAACCAAACAGCCCACAAGCCTTCACCGCTACTCATTAAGATTATTGTTGATATTCTACCCATTTTCCACTAGTCATTTCCTCTGTCATTTCCGTGCCATTTTTCACTACTGTCCCCTAAAGTTCAGAAATCTGTAGACTAATGTCTTGAATGAACACAGTGGCTGATCCTCCACCGCCCTCTGTGTGAGAGAACCTCAAAGATGAGGAAAGTTCCCACCTCACTTCAGTCCTAAACGGTCTACCCTTTATTTTAAAACTGTGCCACTGGTCCTGCACAGCTCGGGGGGAAAACCTGCCCTGCAGAAAGCTTGTCAAATCCTTGAAGAATGGCGAGTTATGATGGGATTTCTTATTTTTCTGTACACTGGTTAACACAACCCCAGTCTGCTCCATCTCTGTTCACTCACACTGCAAACCCTCTAAATCTGAAACCACTCAGGTGAATTCTCATTTCACTCTCTCAGTGGCAAATACATTCTTTCTTGGGTAAAGAGACCTAAACTATACCCCAGGTGCAGTCTCAGTTATAATGAGACTTCCATCCTTTTTTTCCCCCAATCATTTTGCAATAAAGCTAACATACATTTTGCCTTTTCAATTGCTTGCTGCATCTGCCCAATGACCTGTGATCTGAACACCTAAGCACCTTTGATAATCAATGTTTTCCAGTCTCTCTCCACTTAACAAATATTTCAGAGTTCTATTATACCTACCAAAGGATACTACAAGCGGCACACTTCCCACACTATATTCCAATAGTATATTATCACCCACTTACTCAGCATGTCTCCTTCTCCTCTTCAAATCCTCTTTCTCCACGATTGCAATATTCAACCTAATCTATTATCAACACACTGATCCAGCTTATGAAAAACTGGGGGCCCAAACAGCAACCCCTGCAGTACATCACTATCACAGCCGGCCAACCTGAGATCAATCCATTTATTTCCACTCTTTGCTTTTCATCCGAGTACAAAATCTCCATCCATGTCAGTTCCTTACTTCCAATTCCATGTAATAATAATAATAATAATAATAATAATAATATATTTTATTGTCATTGCACAGAGGTGCAATGAGATTTGGTATTTTATATTTCTCTGCTGACCAACCTCCTGTGTGAAATTTATTTCAGTCCTAAGCGGTCTACCCTTTATTTTAAAACTGTGCCACTGGTCCTGCACAGCTCGGGGGAAAAACGGGTGGTGAAAATTGCCCAACGCATCACCGGTTCCTCGCTCCCCTCCATTGAGTCTGTCCAAAGCAAGCGCTGTCTGCGGAGGGCGCTCAGCATCGCCAAGGACTGCTCTCACCCCAACCATGGACTGTTTACCCTCCTACCATCCGGGAGGCGCTACAGGTCTCTCCGTTGCCGAACCAGCAGGTCGAGGAACAGCTTCTTTCCGGCGGTTGTCACTCTACTCAACAACGTACCTCGGTGACTGCCAATCACCACCCCCCCCCCCCCGGACACTTATTATTATTTATTCAAATCGTTTGCTATGTCGCTCTTCCAGGGAGATGCTAAATGCATTTCGTTGTCTCTGTACTGTACACTGACAATGACAATTAAAATTGAATCTGAATCTGAATTTAGTGATAATGGAATTCTTCCATCCCATTATTCTCATGAGTTCCATTTCCTTCCTATTCTTGCTGCTGACATTTGCACATGAATCATTGTGAGGAAAGCCATAATGCTATATACATGTATATCAGTAGTGGTCTTCAGTGGCCCCATATACTCTGAAGGAAAAGTCTTGGTGTCCACAAACATTTGTCATTTGAATCTAGACTTCAATGTAAATGTTGAATGTTTGTGTGCGGTTACTTGCAGAATAGGTAAGCCATTACACCAGAAACTGAGGACTCCTTTGGAAACAAAGTAGGAGTAGGAGCAGCAAATTATTTTAAGCTCACAGTAAGATTGATGTGCTTTGGAATACACAAAGTACTGAAGTAACTCAGCGGGTCAGGCAGCATTTCTGAAGAACATTGATAGGTGAAGTTTTGGATCGGGATGCATTATATCCAGAGATGGTGCCTGACCCACTGAGTTAGTCCAGCACTTTGTTTCTTCTTTTGTAAGCCAGCATCTGCAGTTCCTTGTTTCTTCATGTGCTTTGGTCTTGTAGGTGGCTCGCATCATCAATGTGTCCGCAGAACAGAAGAAGATGATGGGCGTGAACTCAGGACTTGATCTGATTACGTTGCCTCATGGACACCAGCTGAGGATGGACCTCATGGATAGGTAATATATCAGCAATACCAACAAAGCACTCAGTAACATTAGATACAGATTCTAATAGGTCTGAGTTTCTGTTGTGGACAATTGATAAAGAAACTATGACTGTTTTATAAAACAAACAGAAACCAAAAGCAGCAGGTCAGACCGCATCCGCTGAGATTATTGCAGATTAATGACTTTTTGTCCATAGATATCTTGCCACAAGAAATAGATGCAATCCTGGATAAAGTGGATGTGGAGAAGATGTTTCTACAAGTGGGAAGAGTCTACGAACAGAGGCCAGAGCCTCTGAATAAAAGGTCTCTGTTCGTAAGGAGATGAGGAGGAATTTCTTCAGTCAGAGGGTGGTGAATCAGTCCAATTCAAAGCCACTTTCACGACCTAATTCACAACCTTTTTTACTCATGGCCATTTTTCATCAGGCTAGGAAAATGCCTCGACCTAATTGATGCCACGAGTATCTACGACTAGCATCACGACCTGCCTTCGACCTCGTGACGACCATGCTGCTGCGAGTATGAGTCAAGGGCAAACTCGGCAGAGGTCGTCAATTAGGTCTTGAAAGTGGGACAGGCCCTTAAGGCTGTGGAGGCCATGTCAATGGATATTTTTAAGTCGAAGATTGGTAGATTCTTGATTAGTTCGGGTATCAGGGGTTCTGGGGAGAAGGCAGGGGAATGGGATTAAGAGGGAAAGATAGATCAGCCATGATTGAATGGCGGAGGAAACCTGATGGACCGAATGGCCTAATTCTGCTCCTATAATTTATGAAGATGAATTAAAATATTGTTATTAACCTTCACCTATTGTTTTTATTCAGGCATCATTTAATAGCACTGGGTATTGCTGTGGACATCCTAGGTTGCACAGGAAGTGTTGGACAAAGATCGGCAGTGCTGCATAAAGTTGTCCAACTTGCAGTTGAGCTGAAAGATTCCATGGGAGATCTTTTTGCATTCTCAGCAGTGATGAAAGCATTGGAGCTGCCTCAGGTACTTGGATGGGTACCTGTGTTTTTACTTTCTCGTTTCCCACCTCTTGGGTTACTTTTAGTCTCTTTTCAATTCTAACTCCTCCGAGGACTTGAGAATCACAACAGAGCATAATCTGCATCCTTCATATGTTCAGCAGAGTTAAAAATTGAATGATTAGAGCATTTCACAGAACGAGGCCATAATCTCCGCTGTGCCAAATCATGATCTAATTAGCTTCCGCGTCCTACTTTTTTCCCCTAACCCTGAAAATGTTTCCTTCTCATGTGCATGCACGTCCTATTTGAATCTGCTTCCACCACCCTTTTCCAGCAACTCATTGCAAGCATAACAATTAAATGCAGAAAAAAAATATTATTTTCTCCTCATCTAATTCTGTTGCTATTTTCAAGTTCTTGAACCTCTGTTGGGTTTAGATTGTTTCATTATTTGTAAGTCAGGGTGATTTAATGATACGGAATTCGATCAACTACATTTGTAGCAGTCCCCCAAATCCAAATTGGGCTGAGTCTCTTTTAATTTATTTGAACGTAATTGAGCAAGAAGCTTGAAAGCTGTGAAGACAGGCTTCCACAGGCAGCAAGAATTCAGAAATCACTGACTGAAAGGGCAGTGAAAGAAGTTTCATTCGTAACTTTCAGAGGGGAATTGGATGAATACTTAGAGGGGAGAAATTTGCTGGGCTGTGGAAAAACGAGAAGGGAGTGAGTCTAATTTCACGGTTTTTCCAATGATCCAGCACAGGCATCATAATAAAACCAAGTCTCTGCCTTGCTTAACTCCGGTATGATCCTGTGTGCCTGGTAAATTTCTGGTGGACTTTAGTAATGTAACTGTGCAGATGTAACAGAATAAACCTGTAGTCTATTATACCACAACGTGAGAAATGCCCTGCACTTACACATCAACAATTGAAAGGTGGACAAAAATGCTGGAAAAACTCCATAGATGTTGACTCACCCGCTGAGTTTCTCCAGCATTTATGTCTACCTTCGATTATCCAGCATCTGCTGTTCCTTCTTGAACAATTGAAAGGTGATCATTTTCAGAAACAATTTCAACAACTTCATTTTTTTTAATTTGATTTTGATTTTTGATGACTGCTGTCCATTTCATAATCATTAGTTCTGAATGTATTTTGTGCTTGGGAATACACTCTGGGCAGGCTCAGGAGGCACTTGAATATAGCGGGCAATAAAGTTGCCCATATCTGATATTCTCATGCTGTACAGAAAATAATGATTATAATCAATGCACATTTTTAAAAGGTTTTCCCATTCCTGGTATATATAGGATTGCAAAGGTCAGATTTTTAAACTGGCAAGTCCAGCTATCTTATTGCAGACCAGATATCAAACCACCATGGTCTGCTGGTGACTCTAGGGTTATTCAGAGTAGAAGATTATTCAACCCAAGCCTGTTCCAAGATTCTCATTTTAGCTGCGGATTTCTCAGTAACCTTATCAACAATAATCTATCAATCTTGGTCATAAAAGCAACAGTTGGTTCATTGTACACTGTCTTTTAGAAGAGGTAGTGCCAGTTTCCACTACGCCGTGTGCCAAAATGTGTTTTGATTTCACTCTTATACAATCAAGCTTCCATTTTACGATTGTTTCAAATTTCCCCACCAGGTTAAATTATCTTATCTCTATTCACCCTTTCAAATCTCTTAAACATTTTAAACAACGTCAAAACAAGCCCTTAATGAGTTAGTGAAAAAGTGCATGCTTGGGATACCGTTTGAAGAAGGGTTTCGGCCCGAAACGTTGCCTATTTCCTTCGCTCCATAGATGCTGCTGCACCCGCTGAGTTTCTCCAGCTTTTTTGTGTAACCTGCTTGGGATACAAGTTGGTTGTGATATAATTTGAGCATAGGCTGTGTAACATTTGCTTGTATTCATTTGTTTAGAAGATTGAGGGTTGATCGAGATATCTTCATATGATTTCCTACAGTCTTCTAAGTTTAAAGGAACACCAGACAGTATTACATAAAATTAAACAACCCATTCTAATCACATAACAGTCCAAACAGTTTCATTCTGTGACCTGACACTGAAATCCCTCTTAGTCCAATATATTATTTGAAGTGCTGTACACAAATCTGTTGGTATTTGATCAAGGCTGTGAACAATTCAAGCAACATTTCCTTCCCTTTGAATTCCCTCCCCACCTCCAACTCCAAGCTAATGGGTGGCGGTAATTATAATTTTGTTCCTTGACCTTACTGTATTCGGACAGTCGACCAGTAATCTAGAGACCTAGATTAACAATCCAGAGATATGAATTCAAATCCCACAGTGACTGCTGTGGAATTTACATTTCAGCTAAAGGACTGGATTTTTTTCTTAAATTGGAATTTATGATCATGACCACAAAAATGACAGAATTTTTAAAAGCTCTTTATGGGAGAAAGCCATCCTTACTTAGACTGGTCAAAATGTGGCCAGCTCCGCAACGATCTAGTACAGCACTCAGTTCAAAAGCATTTATGGGTCGACAATAAATAGTAGTTTTGGCAGTGACATTCGCATCCTGAACAAATGAAGTAAAGGCAATGAAATGTTAAAAATGTATTGTGTCATTTGGAGTTTGGGAAAGACTTCATAGAAAGTAGAAACTATTCAAAATAAAATCTCAAAATACAACTAATTAGCAGGAACTTAACAAGTTCTCCCACAACAATCTCTCCACATAATGGAGTGAGTTAAAGATAGTTACATAATTCAGAGTTTCCCCGTAAAACCAATTCTGGTCATTTACGACTGTTGTGTCTGCGGATGGCTGAGAAGGGTAGTTAATCTATGCTGGCCTCTTATGCTGGCAGCCTTTACAACGGCCATGTCAACCACATGAAAACCTGGGAACTAAACCTCCACTGTTGATTGGAAATTGTTCAACTCCAGAAATAGAGTAACGAGGAGTTAGAAAAATCCCACTGTTGATGTTAATTTTTTTTCTTCTCCTTCCAGATTGTGCGTCTGGAACATACGTGGAGGACTCTGCGCAGAAATTACACAGAAAGTGCCATCAAGTTCGAAAAGGAACTCAAACCTTTCTTCAAATCCTTGAATGAGGGAAAAAGTAGGTGTACATTTTCTAGAAGATAGACACAAAATGCGGGAGTAACTCAGCGGGACACAGTCTGAAGAAGGGACCCTGTGTGTAGGAAGGAACTGCAGATGCTGGTTTATGCCATATATAGACACAAAATGGTGGAGTAACTCAGCAAGGCAGGCAACATCTCTGGAGAGAAGAAATGGGTGACGTTTTTGGCAATCGATCCCTCTTCCGACTGAAGACGGTCTGAGCAGACTGATCAGTTCAAAGGGTCTCGACCCGAAACATTGCCAGTCCCGCTGAGTTACTACCGCATTTTGTGTCTATCTTTGGTTTAAACCAGCATCTGCAGTTCCTTCCCACACTATACATTTACTAGAAACAGTTAATCGGTGATGTGGGTCTTTGACCAGATGAGGGCAGATTTAAGTTAGCATTTTCAGAACAAAATATCCACCCACAAAATTGTTTTTATTTTAAAGTTATGTTCAAGTGTACTCCAAGGCCTCAGTATTCATACACTTCTGTCATTCTATGTATCTGCTGAGCAGTAAACCCTGCAGCTGAAAGGAATGGTATCTGTAGTAGTTAACTAGGTCTCGTGATTAACTGAACAAATCTTATCAGTTTGGATAATTGGTACAAATGAGAAGAAATCATGTGCATTCCTACGGCAAACACATTATTTAACGCTTTCAGTAGCTTCAAGCTGGATAGTCATGCACAACAAAACAAAGAATAAGCTACAGTCTGTTACTGAATGGTGTGCAGAGACATGGAGATCTAGGATTTATAGAATGCAGAACAGTACAACATAGGAAGAGGCCCTTCAGCCCACAATGTTTGTGCTGAACATGACGCTTCAGCCTACACATGATCCATTTCCATCCAGATTCATGTGCCTAGGTAAAAGATTCTTAAACACCAATTTCATATCTGCTTCCAACACCATCCCTGGCAGTGCCTTCCAGGCACCTACCAATTTCTGTGTAAAAAAAAACCTATCCTATACAACTTTATAAATACACAAGGGGGAAAAAGGTAACTAGAGAGAGAGTGGGACCCCACATGAATCAAAGTGGTCACCTCTGTGTGGAGCCACAGGAGGTGGGCAAGGTCCTCAATAAGTATTTCCCCTCTGTATTTACTGTGGAGAAAGACAGGAGGACGGAGGAACTTGGGGCAGTCAATGGAAGTGTCTTCAGAGCAGTCAGTGTTACAGTGTTATGGTCGAAGAGGTGCTGAAGGTACTATCTTCTATGTCTTCTAGACAAATCACCAGAACATGAGTATATAGATCTGAGGGCATTGTGGGGAAGACAGACGTAATTGCTGGAGCCCTGGTTGAAATTTACGAGTCGTCTTTAAATACAGGAGAGGTGCCAGAAGACTGGAGGGTGGCAATATTTTGCCTTTATTTGAGAAGGGGCTGTAGGGAAAATGCTGGGAACTATATGCCAGTGAGCTTAACATCGGTAGTTTGAAAATTACTAGAGGGTATTCTGAGGGAAAGGATCTGTTTGGTAGCACTCCTAGAAGAAAAAATTACATCCGAGGACCGGTTCCTTCGACCCACAATGTCCATGCCGAACATGATCAACTAATCTCATTTGCCTGAGCATGATCCCTATTCTTCCATTTCTTGCACATCCTTCTTGGTTGTGCAAGAAAGGCTTATAGTAACTTGTCAGTTTCGTTGGGAAGAATGTGCCTATCTAAAAGCATCTTAAAGGCCACTCCCGTATCTGCCTCCACCACACTCCAAATAATGTGAGGCATTTATACTACATCAATGATGTTATACAAATTAAAGTGAAACATTCTAAAGATGTTATTTTTCAACCCAGGCGAGCTTCCTCTGCAAAGTACCACCATTCCGCACATTTTGCCTATTATCAGGCTAATGGAGACGCATTCCGTGTCTGATTTTATGGAAAGCTGGGATAACATTGAGTTGGAGTGTGGATTCTTGTTAAAAATGCTGGAAGCAGCTCGCGTTGTGACAATGCACATTGCAACATACAGAGCCAACGCTGAAGGCAAACTAAAAGGTATGTTCCTCTTCCTATATTATCTAACACGATTAATGTTAAATCCAGTGTTTCCTTTCAGTCCCAGGATTGATCCCAGGTCTGGTGTCTCAGCTGTGCCTCCGTAAGTAGCTTTCTTGCCTCTGCCAGAAAGTCAAGGGTTCAAGGTCCATCTAGATCCTAACTGACACTCCCGATGGAATACTGAAGGAATGTTGTACACAGAGATACAATCTTTCAGATTAAACATTAAAGCAAGGCCCCTCTCCACTCTTTCATCTGGATATAAAAGATACCGTGGCAATGTTTTGAAGAGTTATTTATTCTGTACTAATACTTGTTGGATGTTATGGAATATAACCATTACCATACAGCACAAGCCCAGCTTCGTCCCACGCACGAAGTACCCATCTGTACTGGCCCAGTTTAGCAACACGTGCATTGTCGCTCTCTATGTCTTGGTGATTCTAGGAGCATGGGACAAAACCCACACAGGTCACAGGGAGAACGGTTTAAACTCTGCCCAGACGGCATCCAGTCAGGATCAAACCCGGGTCACTGGCTCTGTAAGGCAGGAACTCTACTGCTGTGCCACCGTGCCATCCCTTCCCTAATAATTTTGTACACCATCAGGTAACCTCCTCAGCCTCCTCCATTCCAAAGAAAACAAAGGCAGCCAATACAGCTGAAAAGCAGTGAGGAGGAGAGACGATATATCTCAGCAACATCTTCCCATAAGGTGGTGATCAGAACTGTACACAATACTTCAGCTGTTGCCTAACTAATATTAGTTAATGTTATATTATATGAGTCTGAAGAAGAGTCTCGACCCGAAACATCACCCATTCCTTCTCTCCAGTTCTGCTGCCTGTCCCGCTGAGTTACTCCAGCTTTTTGTGTCCATATTCCAATATGTTGTAAACTTGTACCATAACCTCCTTGCTGTTATATTCCTTAGGAAATCCTGGGAGAACATATGATATTACAAGTATCAATTACAAAAATGATCTTCCATCACTCTATATTACAAAGCTAATTTTGGATCCAATTTGCTATTGAGCCCATGGACTCATAGCTTTTTTTGTTTATTTTCTCACACAAGCCCTTGAAAATGCCTAACTGAAGCAATATGATACTTTGGAATTAAGCACTGAGATAGATCTATTTCATTTTTCTCAGTGTACCACACTATTCTCTACGCTATCAACAACACCAACATTCATATCATCTGCAAATTGACCAATCGTACATTCAAAGTGTTATTATATATGTAGTATAAAGTGTTAGCATCATCCATGGGCTATAATATAATTTAAATGTTTCACAGGTGGTTTAACAAAATTCAATAGTGGCGCATGTAGAAAGATATAACACATGACCAAAAGCTTGTCAAAGGGGGTTAATTCTAAAGGAAGAACTGGAGGGAGAGAGTTTTATATGTTGAAAATTTAGCGGGGACCAGAAAAACGCTACGACTTTTTGCGCGACTGAAGGGACTACTCCCGGCGACCACATGGTGACAAACTAGTCGCCTGTAGTTGCCTAAAAAAATTGCCCATAAGGTCTAAAGTTTAAAAAATCTTCCAAAGTTGGTAAGGATGAAGGAGTTGACAGAGATTGGAATTGCTTTGGTTACATGCATTTTACATATTTAGCAAAATACTTTAGAAAAATTACAAACAAGTGCTTGCATGGCTGAACCTTCATGAAACAACAATCACTCTGACACAACCTCCCACACAGTATATTATGGGCTGTATGAGCCCGATGGGAACCAAACATTACAATGCGCCCATGAACGAAGGAATGGGTGACGTTTCGGGTCGAGACCCTTCTTCAGACAGAAGAATGGTCTCGACCCGAAAAGGTCACTCTTCAGAGATGCTGCCTGTCCCGCTGAGCTACTCCAGCATTTTGTGTCTATCTTGTGTTAAAACCAACATCTGCAGTTCCTTCCTACACATTACAATGCGCTCTCTGTCTTATCCCATCTGATGAATCTCTGGGGATTGCCCGTCATGGCCAACGTTCATAACCACAAGGAAATAGCAGAGGAAGTGATAGTGTCACATTGGGTCAAGAGGCTTTCCTGTGAGGCTGGAACTGGGGTTGATGTATTTCAGATTTCAGAGGGTCCTGTGAATGCTCAGCTAGCTCACCGACTGCAAACTGAGGCCTGGAAGCAAAAATGTTCAAACAAACAGACGCACAACATGAAGGCTCTCGGGTCACACTTTCTGTCAATCTCTTTCTCACTTCCTCATCTCATGCTTTTGCTTTCAATTTGTCTCATCCTCATTCTCCCTCCCATATGTACTCCTTCTCAATTGGAAACCCAGAATTGTCACAAAGCAAATAATCCAGTCATGGACAGCTTTGTGCAGTTCAAATTCATTCTTCAAATATGCAGTTCAATTTCAATTTCAAAATCCCTTTTCAAAATGAGAAATCTGTGTGAAATGTTGTCATCTGCATCCTCTTTCGTAAGAATTAGGAACCAAAATGTGGGCGCAACTACATTTCTGTCATGGGTCAAATATTAGGTCAAAATGAGAGTGGAGAGGCACAAGTCCTCCACCAACCCTCATCCTGATCCCCCTAATGCGCCTGTCCCACTTAGGTGATTTTTTAGGCAACTACAGACGACTAGTTTGTCACCACATGTTCACCGGTGATCGCCGGGAGTCGTCTCCTCAGTCGCGCAAAAAAGTCGTAGCGTCTTGTCACCGCTAAATTTTCAACATGTTGAAAACTTTTCGCCGACAGTGGGTTTGATGCCAATGAGCGTAGCTTGACTTCGCCTGACGTAGGGGTTGTCGTAGGTTGTCGCCAGGATGACGTAGGTTGTCGCCGTTTTTTTGCCGAACTGCTACGACTATGACAGTCGCCGGCAGTTGCCTAAAAAAATCGGCAAGTTGGACAGGCCCATAATTGTGGACAAACTGCCTTTAATCATACTTATCCAAGACAGCACTGGTTGGAAACTACAGATCACAGCGCTTTGAGAGATTGTCCTAATTTAAGCTCTCCCAGGTATCACATCGAGGCCATGTCAGAACGTTTCGACCAGTTAGTAGTTTTGTAACTAAGACGAGGATGAAAGCAGAAACCTGACCCATTTGCCAAGGCTCATTTCTGTTGTCCCTGCACAGCATGGGGCTGAATAAGGTTCTAAAGAATCGTCTCAGTGTAGTTCCTGCTCTGAGTTTAACTACTTCAGCTCAGCTGGATTGTGCCACAGGCACTGAGGTTAGACTCATTGTCCCCGAGTTGAAAGGAGCAATATAACAAATAAGCCGAGATTCTTGCTTCAGATCACAACAAAGTGAATCCTACTGAAGGTGCATCTCTATTCGAGAAGATGAAACGATATGGTATTGTGTGTTAATTCAGAAGCCTCTTTTGTTTGAATCTCTAAATGGAGTTTGAGCAACTTTATAAAATGTAATGGAGCGTTAGTAACTATCTTCAGGAAAGAAAAGGGCGACCTAATCCACGAATTAAAAACAGTGTCTTTGACCTTCAAACTCGGGGGCACTCGCCTGGAAAACCTCGAGCTGGAGCGACCGTCTGCGTTAAAACCGCGAGCTGGATCGACCGACCACACACACACACACGCACACACGTCGCGAAGGCGGGGGCCAGGGAAAGCGGGGGTGCGCTGTCTGCACGTTGAAGAGGAAGGTAAACGGCTGCCACAGTGTACGGTAACACCTTTAGAGAGCATGGGGGGGGAGACAAGGGGAGAGAAGTGGAGAGAAGGGGGGGGGAGAAGGAGTGGAGACACTTTTAAGAAGTTTAATTAAGTTTAGCGGGCATTTTACCTACCGGTAGGTTTTCCTTAGTCCCGAAAACTCCAATGAGCCAATCAAAATGCCCGGTCAGCGAAGGAGACTGCTTACGGCTGCCCTCGACTGCCTGTAACTGAATAGCGACCCCACTCCACTGCACTACGAGTCAAAAAGACCCATGCCAGCCAAAGTTTACTCGCGGAAAATTTTTCAACTTGCTGAAAAATTTCCCGCGACCTAGCTGAGGCCACGACCATTCGGGAACTTCCCTTGAGCATGAAGGAGAGTTCCATCAACATCATAGGACCTCCTAAGAACCAAGTGTCGACCATGCTGCGAGTTTGAAGGTTGAAGACACTCTTCTAAACTCGCAGATTAGGTCACCCAAGTGGGACAGCCCCTAAAGGCAGCAAATTGGAAAAAGAAAAGCTTATTGGGCTCCCCATCTCAGTCACAAAATTAAGAGTTTGTGTTTACACAAAGTCATTAAAATGGTCAATTGGCTGGGAGCATTACAAAGTTAAATTTAACAGCAAATAACTCCATACATACTGTATGAATAAAAGCCTAGTTGGAGAGAGATTTTACATTGGAAGCATTAAGAAAAAGTTGGGAAGGTTAGTATGTTTAAGCATTGTAGCTGAAGGCACAACAGCCAATGATGGAATAAAGTGCATTGAAACATTCAGGTGTCAGAGGTTAGCTGGAGAAGGCAGAAGAATGGGGTTGGGAGAAAGAGATAGATCAGCCATGATTGATTGACGGCGTAGACTTGATGGGCCGAATGGCTTAATTCTACTCCTATTCCTTATGGTTAGCAAGAAATTGGAAATATGTGAGCACTGAGGTTTCAAAGTTATTTCATAGAGAAGTGTTTCTGTCAACTTACACTCAAGAACATAACTGATTGAATTCTGGTTCCCCTCCTAACATCACTACTTCAGCTAATGGGCATTCTTTCTTTTCCAGATGTTCAAGTTAAAGACGAACTGTTGGAGGCCTTCAAGACAGAATTTGCTCTGAAATTGTTCTGGGGAGCTAATGCAACTGAAGTTGCTCGCAATGATAGATATGAGAAATTTGATAAAATTCTAAGTGCCTTGTCACGGAAATTGGAGCCGTTGGGCCATTCAGAGCTTTAGGTGGGCAGGGCAGACATCCCTCAGGAGGAGCGGCCATTATGAAAAACGTACCACTGGTGAAGATCTCCTAATGTTCAGTGACTCATGAATGAACAATGTGCATAAAATGAGTTAAGTGCTTTATCCCACATATGGGAAATGTCTTGTTCTTCAGGGCACGGATCCCCAACAGTGTGGAAAGTATTACTTTTTGACAGGAAACGTTGCTTCTTTGATTGCACCTTCCAACGCCACATTCTCTAGCACTAAGGAAAACAAGACCGGCAGCAAGGGAAAACCATCACATCAATGTCTCACACTGGATGCATATCTGGATATACAATCTGGAGATATAGTTCTGAAGTTCCTTCATGTTCACCGAGTCAAAATCCAGCAAATCTGTATCTCAATAGTGCTCTGGAAGCACCCTGTGTACATGGATTACAACAGTTTGAGGCAAGTGACTCGTTTTCACCATGTAAACAGCAAATGTAGGTGGACAATAAATGCTGCTTTTGCCAGCAGCAACCACACCTGCGGAATTATTTTTGTCTTAAATCCATTCAGATCCTATGCCCATCGAGAGAGAGCTGGTGTTATAATGCCATTCTGTACCTATGGGAAATAAATTCTGGCAGTTTTTTACCAAAACTGGTTGAATTTCACAGTGCCAGAATCAAAGGAATTGCAGCATAGGAGTTCCTTTACACTGGGAGCACTTAGCTATTCTGAAGAAGAGACCAGCCGAGAATGGAATGAATGGAGGAAACAGTGGTCTCCTACCGATGGTCAAACATTTCACCCACTTGTTTGTTGCCTTTGACATCAGAGTGAGCCACAGTATTTAGTGAAACCGAGCACCCCCTCTATTTTGTCAAGGTGCTTCAATGGCTATTTTGTCAAGGTGCTTGTTATTTTTCCTCCCTCCTTGTTGACTCCTACCCCGAGATTATCTACATGGAGCACATCACACTATAGACCATTCTGACTACAATGGTTATTATAAAGTCGATACAACATTTACAGGGTATTGAAAGCAACACACTAGCATTTGGGTCTGCCACTATTGAAATCGGTTCTCGTTAGACCCATTCATAGTTTCAGTATGTATCAAATTGGTTTTAGTCTTTATAACACAAAATAATGGTGATGCCTTAAGTCATTTGGCAAGAGGCAACTGGCCATGAACTTGTAAATGAAACTTCATGGGCGTTTAGGTAGACACAAACTGCTGGAGTAACTCGGCGGGTCAGGCAGCATCTCTGGAGAGAAGGAATGGGTAACGTTTCGGGTCGAGTCCTTTCTTCAGACTGATGAAGACTTTATGGGCCTTTAGGCTTCTGGCCTGGGTTTTGGCGGTTATTTTCAGTCTGTTTCTCACTTCCCAAGACCATTACATAATTCTACAGCAGTGTAGGACGTTTCATCTCATAGACTTCTCCATAGCTTTCAGTCTCAAAGTCAAAATTCCCAACCAAATCAAAACAGGTAGTGAGAATTTCATTCATAAAAACAAAGTGCAATTGCTGATGTGTTAAGAGACCTTTCCCATCTCCCAGCAACTGAAATAGTTTAGCCACTGAATTAATTAATGAATTCCTTATTGTCACGTGACAAGTCACAGTGAAATTCCTTGTTTTGCATACCAAAGGTATGCCAAGAGTTGCCACATAAAGGGCGCCACCAGAATTACAAAGTATCCGGCGTCAGATCCTCCTTTGTTCTCCCCCCTCAGCGGTTCCCCCATGCCGGGTCCTCCTTGTTCTCTTGATACCGTGTGTATCAAACCCTGTTGAGGAGACCATTGCACTTGTATCGGCACAGGAATATGCAAGAAGTGCTTGCACAGACTGAGCCTCCCCCTAGTGATGGCTAGGGTGGAGCGATTGGAGAAAATCTGAAAAAAAATACAACGCAGATGCTGCAAATCCGAGACAAAAACGGAAAATTCAGGAAACTCAGCACATTAGGGATGAAAAATGGAGATAATGTTTCAGGAGGGAGACCTTTCATCTTCAGGTTAGTTGGTGATCAGGCAAACATGCAAAGTTGCCTTTATTAAGTTTCATGATGACTGAGACATCATGGCTAGATAATTCTTACTCAAGCTATTTAGGAAGTAACAGAATAGATCGCAAGTCTGATCTCAAACCATGGCAAGTTGATTGAACTGCCACCAAGATTTTCTGTAAAGGATTGTCTGAACTGCATTATAAATCCTGTACAAATATTTGGTTATTTTTAGCATAAGGGTGATCACATTATACAGAGGTCAAGACTGAATCCACAAGGCCTTAATATATCAGTTATTAAGTCCTATAGATTTTCTGTTTGAGATAATTATTGTTTCTGAAAATACTCAATCTTGTTTTCCCACTACAGTTGCAATTAGTAATTCACCTGCAGCAATCATTAAAGCAAGTCTATCTGAGTTCAACAGGAGCCAACCGTGAGTGTGGGTTTGGGCTCAATCTATGTCCCATCAAAACAGTGTTGGGATGGATCAGATTGGTTATTCTGTGCCAGCACACAACTGTACTCTATCCAAATCATTTTGACTTGTTGTCATCCATACTAGTTGAACAGTTAATCAGGGACTACACAGAGTTATAAAATCATACAGCATGGACACAGGCCCTTCAACCCAACTCATCCATGCCGACCAAGATCTAATCTAGTCCCTGCATTTGGCCCACATCCCTTTAAACCTCCTATCCATGTTCCAGTCCAAGTAGCTTTTAAATGAATGAAGAACTTGACCCAGAATGGAGGAACATCTAATGAAGTTGACCTCGGGGACTGGACAGGGAACAGTGTTCAAGATCAGGAAGTAATTTCCCAATTTGAAGTGAGGATGTGTGCAAACTGCCTCTTGGTTAAGTTAGGTTGGATGTGAGAGGACGACAGGGGCTTGGGCTCAGGTTGGTTGTGGTCATTTCAAGTTTTTGTTTCATACCTGAGCAAACACACCTCACATCCAGTCCTAACCCAGTCCCTGAAAGCCATGTCGGATACCCTCTAGGCCACAGGCTACAGCTACAACAACTTCCACAGTGAAGCTTAATGACCTGGGCAATCAATAGTTTCCAGGTCTGGCTAATGTAAGCACCACTTCATGAGTGGGACTTGGTAGACTCTCAAGCACTGGAAATTACTTGCTTTTAAACACATTCACCTTTGGTTTTTCCTCTCCCCACAAATTTCAACATTCCCTCATGACAAATCTTATTCTCGTCAGAACGTCTACAGCTAAATAATAACTGGGAATGAAATGTATCCCAGTTAGACGTTGCTAACCACAGGAGAATATCAGTCGTCAAACATTAGATGTCATTAAAGTCAGTGCATTTTCCATATGTGAACACAAGAGCTAACAGGTAGAGACTGCACAGCAGTAGTGAATTCATAAGCACTGTCGTGGTGCCAAGATTAAAACTTCAGTATAATCATAAATAGGATATAATATCATCCATGTACAACATCCATGTAAACAGGTTGGCATGATGGTGCAGCGGTAGAGTTGCTGCCTTACAACAACCTGAGTTTGATCCTGAGTACGGGTGCCGTCTGTATGGAGTTTGTACCTTCTCTCAGTGACTGCGTGGGTTTTCTCCAGCAAGCTCTGGTGTCCACTCACACTTCAAAGACGTACAGGTTTGTAGAGTAACTGGCTTGGTACAGATGTAAAGTCTCCCCAGTATGTGTAGGATAGTGTTAGTCTATGGGGTCATCGCTGGTCAACGGGCCGAAGGGCATGTTTCCGCGCTGTATGTCTAAAAACTAAATTGTTCCTAGTGTGTGTAGGATCGTGTTAGTCTATGGGGTGATTGCTGGTCGGCACAAAGTCGTTGGCCTGTTTCCATGCTGTATCTCTGAAAACTAAAAAAACTAAATTGTTCCTAGTGTGTGTAGGATAGTGTTAGTGTGCGAGGATCGTTGGTCGGCATGGACTCGTTGGGCCGAAGGGCCTGTTTCCACGCTGTATCTCTAAACTAAACTAAACCTGTGTAGAAGGTCATTCTTAATGTACCCATCCTACTGAGTGTTCCGTGAGAAGTTTCCTTCCCCATGCTAACTCCCCCATGATGTGGGACCTCACTGAATGAATGGGCTGCCAGTGGGCATCCGTTAAACAGCAATGCAGACACCAGAGGATCCTTCAGCCTGCGAATGATAAAATCCAAAAGGCATGTGAGAAAACAAGCAGCATTCTGGAGCCCCACAGTAATTTTCATAAATTACTACACACTCCAGATCAACTCTGGAGAATTATCAACTTTTCCCAGCACAATTTCCTCTTGTCTCTGCACTGCCCCTTCACTCAGTAAACAAGCTGTCTCTGTAATGATAGGTTTTGCCAATGGAAAAAAAAAAGAAAATTCATTTCCAATCTGCATAAACAAAAAAAAATTACAGTACTTTATATCAAAGGGCCTCCACACAAAGCCATTAGTTGCATCTCTTATTAATCATCAACATTATGATATGATCATTTCTTCAAATGACTTCACATTTCTTTGAAATCTACCCAAGTTAATAAAGTATCAAGGGTTTTAACTCCTTACCAAAAAGGCAGCCCCACTAAATTCTGCAGTGAGAAACTGACAATAAAATGTAGAAAAATAGTTCAAACATTATTACTTCAAAGATATCAAGCAACAAACGGTTGTGGAGCCAGAAACTTGCAGACTTCATTGACAACGCACAGAAAGAAGGCATTCAGTCCGACGACAGTGTCTATGCCAGTCCTTTGAAAGATCGGCCAGACTTCATTCACCCCCACCCACTGTTTCAGTAAGTCTATCTTCCATTTCTTGTAAAACTCTCATCAAAACATGTTTATAGAATTCGGTTCCAGCTCCTTTTCAGGACAACTCTGGGTAAAAAAAATAAACTCTTCACCTCCCCTCTGGGCCCATTGCCAATGTTTTTAAATGCGTTCAGACATGACTAATTCAAGAGAGGTTAAACAAAATGTTGGAAAAGCCTGGGGAATTTGTACAATATCCATAAGAAGACAAGAAATATATCAGTTAATGGGAGATGCAGGTTGAGTTTTGGCTGGATGGGTCCTTCGAGGGCTACGTTGCTGTAAGATACTTACAGAATTCAGGAAATGTCAGGTGTGTTAAATTAATTCCCAATTTCCAATCTAGTTAAATCATCTTGAGAATCTGTAACATGTGGACAGGAATAAAGCATCTGTTGTAAAGACACTCAAAGAATTCTGGACTGTAACTCTCTAGATAGAACGTGCATTAAAATTCTGTGCAAAGTGTGCCAGGAAATGGTTAATGCTTCACTTCACAGTTGGTTTCTTAAAAACCAGAAGCTGAAGACTGGATGATTTTTCCATTTGGCACTTATCTCATAAGGTGGTCAACCGCACACTACGGAATGTTTCTGATAGTCATCCAAAGGAGCATCCACAGGCACCAGAACAATGATGGCCAGGGTTCAGAAATATGTTGCCTCAAAATCTTGCGGCTTTATTGTGGATTTTCGCTATGTTGTGGTAGCCCTGTTGGGTCATTGGTGCTTTCCCCTTAAAAGATTGGGCTGCCAATGCAGTGTGGTGCTGAGGAATTGCTATACTGTTATTGATGACGTATTTTTAGGAGTGGTTGGATTTAAAAAAAAGCTCATTTTTGTTTATGGAGGTTTATAGAAGATCAAATTCTCTGACCATCAGAATGCTGTTGTTCAAAACTCATTCTACACTAATTGACTTTTATCTCCATCACACCCATTCCTTCTCTCCAGACATGCCGTCTATCCCGCTGAGTTACTCCGCTTTTTGTGTCTATCTACAGTGATTGACTATGTTTTCATATTACAAAAGGGACAATCCTTCAAAGATTTAGTTGTAAAAGTTTCTGGGATTTCCTGATGAGTTCCAGTATATTTTTCTTTCGTTACGTTTGTTTTTGCAAAAGTCAAATTTTAACCGTGGCCAGCCTGTATGAAGAGGATGGGGAACTGGGGGGGAATAATGGTAAGGTGTTTTCCACGGCATGTTTGTGTTAGGGGGAAACCATTAGATATTCCTGCTCTAGGTTTGGAGGAGTTTCATTAATAACCCAACATGATAGTAAGCTGAAGGTACACAAAAATGCTGGAGAAAATCAGCGGGTGCAGCAGCATCTATGGAGCGAAGGAATTTGCTTCGCTCCATAGATGCTGCTGCACCCGCTGAGTTTCTCCAGCATTTTTATGTACCTTCGATTTTCCAGCATCTGCAGTTCCTTCTTAAACATGATAGTAAGCTGATCCCAACCGACTTGAATTTAAGGTAAGAGGGGGAAAGATTTAATAGGAACCTGAGGAGTAGCTTTTTCACACAAAGGGCGTTGGGTGTACGGAACGAGCTGCATGAGGATGTAGAGGCGATTACTATCGCAGTGTTTAAGAAACATTTCGACAGGTACATTGATAGGACAGGTTTAGAGGATATGGGCCAAACGCGGGCAGGTGGGACTAGTGTAGATGGGACATGTTGGCCAGTGTGGGCAAGATGGGCCAAAGGGCCTGTTGCCACGGCGTATGATGATTGTACTATGACTCTGACTTCAGATTATTTAGAGATGGGGAGACCAATAAAACCTAGAAGTAGTCTGCATCAGGTCAAGAAGGGCCTCGAATCAACATTTTACGAAGTTCCTGCTTCTAGAGCTATGAAAGGAAACCACAGTTCTCCCTGCCCAAACCTCTCCCCATGCCTTCTCCTGCTGAACATTACACTAATGATTCACCACTTGCCTTAGTGCAGGGGCTGCCCCTTCAGACTACCCTTTCCCCACATCCAATGCCAGTTAGCTACTCTCATTTCCCGAACAGATCAAGTAGGAGTTCTTTCAACATAATATGTTCCTAGAATTAAAATGATATGCATCTCATGCTGGCACCATTATGAACACTGGCAGCCTTCTCCAGAAAGCACAAGCATGCTCAAACTCAGCTAAAACAGGCGTGACTTTTTACTTGGGCTTACACAAGACATTTGATATTAGTTCCACGGGGATGCAAGGAAGCTGGAATCTTGCACAGGACACAAAGTACTGGAGTAACTCAACGGGTCAGGCAGCATCTCTGGAGGACATGATAGGTGACGTTTCAGCTCAAGACCCTTCAGAATGAAGGATGGTCCACTCCATATACACTAATGCAGCTTTTAAATATTAAAGATTATGGAATGGAATGGCAAATTACTTGGCTGCATTGAAAACTGGGCTCAGTAATAATGAAAAAGGTAACTACAAATAAACGGAGGGGGGGTGGTACCTATTGGAAAGGATTAGGTAGAGAAAAGTCTATTCTCAGTCAAAGTAGAGATGACATAGTAACTCCCTTCAATCAACATGGTCTTAGTGATGGAGATGAATTTAATACGCACTATTTGTATTTCCATTGCAAGAAAGTAGCCTGTATTTATGTGATAAGTTGGTGTAGTTTCAGTCATGCTTTTTACCTTAGCTCTTTGAAAAGATTTAGTTTTACTGTTTGCTGTACAATAGACTGCTGTGAATCTAGTTAAGTGGCCCACACTATCTTCTAACTTGTACAGGGAGGAACTGCAGATGCTGGTTTACACCGAAGATAGACACAAAATGCTGCAGTAACTCAGCGGGTCAGGCAGCATCTCTGGAGAAAAGAAATAGGTGAAATTCCGGGTCGAGACCGATCTTCAGACTGAAGAAGGATCTCGACCCGAAACTTCACCCAGCAATAGAATTTTGTGTCTGTGCTCTAACTTATTGGCAAAAGAAGCCCCACATTAAGTAACAATGTCAATGCTAGTTATTGACAGAGGTAATCCCACTATTAGTCAAGCCTGGAGACTACTCTGCTGCAAGTGACTGGGATTAATTTTTTTTGAACTATTTTTTACTCACTGCATTTTGCTGAGACGTTATTCTGCTTTTATTGGAAGGAACTCCAACAACAGCCAAGCTAAATGAGTAGCATCTTTCAAAACAACGCAGGAAGATCAAATTATGTTGTGGGCAATGGCAGAAATCAACCTTCCGGAAAATCCCTTTATCAATTCAAAACACTGACATTTTTGGGAACCCACTGAACACAAATTGGCCTCTGAGCTTCAAATGTACATCATTGGTTGTAAAACCTCTGTACAAAATCTATGTCATATTTCAGTAAGAATATCTGTGACATAATAAACATCTGTGCCCACAACAGAGCCCGGACTGATTATGCATCAACATGTCTGAAAAAGTTAACCTGAAAAACAAGATGTGGTGTCTGCTCTCTGCAGCACACATTCTGTTCCCTTTTACAATAAAGAAGCATAAAAGACATCTTTCCAGGACACCTTTCATGAAGAATTTGTTGAAGGTTAATTACTGCTGTAACTTTGGAAGCAAGGCAGCCACATGCTCCAACAAATGACATTATTCTAAAGACCAGATGGTACATTATATAGACAATATAGATAATAAACAATAGATGCAGGAGTAGGCCATTCGGCCCTTCGAGCCAGCACCGCCATTCAACGTGATCATCCCCAATCAGTACCCCGTTCCTGCCTTCTCCCCATATCCCCTGACTCCGCTATTTTTAAGAGCCCTATCCAGCTCTCTCTTGAAAGCTGAATCTCTTGAAATTATGAATACTGAAGCCAATTTAATGCACTTTGAAATTATCAAGTAGACACAAAATGCTGGAATTACTCAGCGGGTCAGGCAGCATGTGTCTGGAGGAACTGCAGATGCTGGTTTAAACTGAAGACTGACACAAAAAGCTGAAGTAACTCAGCGGGTCAGGCAGTATCTCTGGAGAAAAGGAATAGGTGATGGTCTGAAGAAGGGTCTCGACCCGAAATGTCACCTATTCCTTTCCTCCAGAGATGTTGCCTAGCCTGCTGAGTTACTCCAGCATTTTGTATGTCTTTGGTTCAGGCAGCATTTTATCATCATATCAACATATGTCATCTTATCAACATATTATCAGTACCTTTAATGATAGCAAGAATATTGCTTTGTAAACCAAAGGCAATCATTTTGCTCTTAAGTCATGCTGAGGCATCTTCTAACATCTATCCCAAAAGTACAGACTTAGTCTTAGACCATCATCTCATCAACAGCACAATGCCTCTGAGCAGTTTGTATTTGTACTGCTTTGTGTGTGTACATCAGGCACAACTTCCAGGCTAAAGGCACCAGACTAGGATGACAGTCTGGTTCAGAAAGCGATCCAGGACAAGCTAGCCAATTTTCTTACAAAATTGGCTGAATAAGAGGACAATAGACAATAGGTGCTGGAGTAGGCCATTCAGCCCTTCGAGCCAGCACCGGCTGATCTTCCATAATCAGTACCCGGTTCCTGCCTTCTCCCCATATCCCTTGTCTCCGCTATTTTTAAGAGCTCTATCTAACTCTCTCGTGAAAGCATCCAGAGAATTGGCCTGAGGGAGAGAATTCCACAGATTCACAACTCTCTGGGTGAAAAAGTTTTTCTTCATCTCCGTTCTAAATGGCCTACCCCTTATTCTCGAAGGTGGTAGTTGAAGGTTGTTTTTCCAGAGGCATGTGACCTGGAGAATGGGATTGAGAGGGAAAGGTTGATCAGCCATGATTGAATGGAAGGGTAGACTTCATGGGCTGAATGGCCTCAATGAACATATTTATTTACTTTTCTCCCACGAAAATTCCACAAAATTTCAATCTTGAGCAATGATTTGTGAACTCAGTAATGAGAATTTTGACTGCAGGAATGGCCAGGAGATGCTGGTACTTGCATTTCAGAAATGGCCCTGTAACTCTCAAGGACCAACTATAACCCATAATCAATGTACATCGCATTAGAAGGAGCAACAGCAGAAATAAAGTCAAAAGAACGAGTTGTGCAGCCTCTTCTACATTAATATATTCTTGGAATTAGTTTCTGTTTTCAGTTTGGGAAACAAAAACTGCCATTTCTCAAGAGCTTCACCAAGGCAGAACACAGCCAGCTAATTAGATATAGAAGCACAATGTTCCCAGCTAGAATGGCCCCAGGTGGGTTCTGAAATTCAGAGTAAAAGGTTACAGTCGACAATATACAGCAACACATCCTCACTGGGGACCATTTGTACTGGGAAACATTCCATAATGAAGTCAGCAGGAAAACAAAATGGGAACAAATCATTGCCTTGGTGGGGAACCGTTAACATGTTGCACAGAGACTTTCTCATGAAAACTAAAAGCATTTCCCTCGCAGTTTTTGCATCGCGTTCATGATCCCCAAAGGGTGCAGTTAATTAAAAACTTGGTGTAGTTGTTGTAATTCAATAAAATCAGCAGCAATTTACACAATACCAGGTTCCCACGAACATCAATAATCTGTTTTAGTAACTTTTAATATGGGATGAATATTGACCAGCAGATCAGGAAGAAATCCCCAACGCTTCTTAGAAACGACAGCATGTGTTCCTTATTATTTCCATCAAAGAGAGTAGACAGGGCTTGTGTTTAATCTCCCACTAAAAGACAGCACCATCCACCCCCTCAGTGGGGCACTCAAAGGCTGACCTAGTCTTCCATGCTTGTTTCGAGAGCAGCACTTTCAGCAAGACAACTATTGCAGTAAGTTCTATGCAAATATTATTTAACCAATTAACTGGACGGGACAATGAAATCCTTATGCCCCTGTCCCACTTAGGAAACCTGAACGGAAACCTCTGGAGACTTTGTGCCCCACCCAAGGTTTCCGTGCGGTTCCCGGAGGTTTTTGTCAGTCTCCCTACCTGCTTCCACTACCTGCAACCTCCGGCAACCACCTGCAACCTCCGGGAACCGCACGGAAACCTTGGTTGGGGCGCAAAGTCTCCAGAGGCTTCCTAAGTGGGACAGGGGCATTACATGCTTACTTGCTTACTTGGTGCGAGCCCAGTTGGAGCACAGGGGGGAGGGAGGGAGAGGGATAAAAGGGGAATGTTGGGAAGAAAGGGAGTTTGTTAGAGGTTAAATTGGAGAATGTAATGTTTGTACCATTAGGTTGTAAGCTGGCCAAGCAGAATACAAGGGGATGTTCCTCTTTATGGATGGTTGCACTCTGGCAATGGAAGAGGCCCAGGACAGAAAGGTCAGTGTTTGGTTGGGAAAGAGAGTTAAAATAGTGAGCAGGTAGACAAAATTGCTGGAGAAACTCAGCGGGTGAGGCAGCATCTATGGAGTGAAGGAAATAGGGCCGAAACCCTTCTTCAGACTAAAATAGTGAGCAACCAGGAGATCCAGTAGACCTTGGTGGACTGAGCCCAAGCGTTGCCTTTAATAATTAAAATCTACTACTACTAAATATTTATCTGTATTTACAACCAGATATACAGAGGATTCTAATTATACATTAGTAAGCCAAAACTCACTTAGACCTCATATAATGAAACACAAAACATTATAAGCATTTTGCACAACTGTTTGTAAACACCAGAAGATTTTGCCAGTTCATCGATTTCCAAAGAAGACACTGGAGAAAGCTATAAATGAACATTGAAGAGGCTATTAGATCGGCATGTGGATAGGCAGCGAATGGAGGGATATGTTGGACATGGATGCTGTGTCGATGGGCCTGTTCCTGGGTTGCACTGTTCTATATTCTAACATAATGAATACAGAAGGGGACAATCAGCGGTTGCTGGAATTCTACATTTCCTGATGTAACAACTGCTAATTCTGATGGCGAATAGCTTTTCACAGTCGGCAACACTTCACGACTGACTGCAAAGACCAGGCCAATATTTTGAACAGGAATCCCACACGTACATTGGGCCATACACACAAACAAAGCGGCGATGGCTTCCCGCTGAGAAGGCAAGCATTCTGCTGGAAGAGAATATGTGGGAAGTGGCAAAACTCCATTGACTGCCTGTGACAAACAACGCGGTTGGTGTTGCTCGGGGTAGGAAAACAATGACAGCCAACACAAACCTCTCCTTTCAGAAGGACTTGGCAAACCACCACCAGAGTGTTTAAAAATCAGACAAGCCACTTTGAGAAACAGCAGCCAATATCCATGCCATTGGTATAGACTATCCTGATGCAAGAAGCTAGGACTCCCCAATTTATGGAAGAAACCGTTTGCGACTAAACCTACAGGAGAGGTTCTTGGCTTTACGGCTTTCTTGATTAGTAAGGGCATCAAAAGTTACGGGGAGAAGGCAGGAGAATGGGGTTGAGAGGGAAAAATAGATCAGCCATAAATATATATTTATGAACCTGAAGAAGGGTTTTGGCCCAAAACGTTGCCTATTTCCTTCGCTCCATAGATGCTGCCGCACCCGCTGAGTTTATCCAGCATTTTTTGTCTACCTTCAATTTTGCAGCATCTGCAGTTCCTTCTTGAACATAAATATATATAATGGCTGTAGACTTGATAGACCAAATGGCCTAATTCTGCTCCTATGTCAATAGATAATAGACAATAGGTGCAGGAGTAGGCCATTCGAGCCAGCATCGCCATTCAATATGATCATGGCTGATCGTCCACAATCAGTACCCCGTTCCTGCCTTCTCCCCATATCCCCTGACTCCGCCATCTTTAAGGGCCCTATCTAGCTCTCTCTTAAAAGTATCCAGAGAACTGGCCTCCACCGCCCTCTGAGGCAGAGAATTCCACAGACTCACAACTCTGTGAGAAAAAGTTTTTCCTCGTCTCCGTTCTAAATGGCTTCCCCTTTATTCTTAAACTGTGGACCCTGGTTCTGGACTCACCCAACATCGGGAACATGTCCTATGGTCTTAATCTCGAAAGACAATGGACAACCCTCAACAGAATCCACACGCTACATGGACAAACAAAGAAGCTGCTTCCTAACCAAAAGTGCAATTAGAAACAAAAGACACAGCATAGAAACAGGCCCACTGAGTCCATGATCACCTGTTCACACTAGCTCTATGTTATTCTGAGTATCCCAAATATCACATAAATCCAGTCACCAATATTAGTACAGGAGGTACCTCACTTTCTCATTGAAGAAACTTCAGACTGAATGGAAGGATGACACCCGAGTATTTTCATTTCGTCCAGAAAACTAACAACAATAATTTTTTCTAAGTGCTGCAAAGAATCTTGTTTTTGAAGTCCTACCTTCAAAGATAGCCCTGCCTTGAGCTCAGAGGATCTTTGAACTAAGCTATGAACTAACTTCAAGGACGTGAAACCAAGAACTGCAGGGACCAGAACACAAAGCGCTGGAGGAACTCAGTGGATCAGGCAGCATCTCTGGAGGGTAGACAAAAGTGCTGGAGAAACTCAGCGGGTGCAGCAGCATCTATGGGACGAAGGAAATAGGCAACGTTTTGGGCCAAAACCCTTCTTGAGACATCTCTGGAGGGAGTGGATGGGTGACGTTTTGTGCCGGGAGCCTTCTTCAGACTGCAGTGAATAGTTGCTTTGCCCAGCCATTCATGTAGTTTGCCCAGAAGACCAGAGTCTCTTTGCTAACTCTGTATAATATCTACCCTTTTTACTGGCACTAGACATGTGTTCACAAGTTTTGTCTGTGTGTGTGTGCCTGAAAAAATCTAATTGGTACCAGATGCGCTGAGCTGAACCAAAGTACAGGGACTGACCCAAGTCAGTAAGGTGTAAGGTCAGGTCAGTAAGTTACTGCAGCATATGCCAAGCCAGAACATAATTCACAAACTACCATCAGGGCTAAATATTCCAGTGAAAACTTTAATACCAGAGCTTGGAGTGATATCAGTGACTATTTCTTCATATAAACTCTGGAGATTTGATTCACTCACAAACCACGAATGTTACTGGGGAGGCCAGCATTTCTAGCCATCTACATACATTTCCCATTTAAGATAGATACAAAAAGCTGGAGTAACTCAGCGGGTCGGACAGCATCTCTGGAGAAAAGGAATAGGTGATATTTCGGGTCGAGACCCTTCTGAGTTACTCCAGCTTTTTGTGTCTATCTCCAGTTTAAACCAGCCTCTGCTGCTCTTTCCAAAACAATTGTCCTCTAATGGAGTGGCCACTTCAGAGATGCCTCTGGAAATCAAAAAGCTGCAGATGCTGAAAAGTCGGAAGCGGAAAGCACTGGAAACACTCAGCAGGTCAGGCAGCATCTGTGGAAGCAGGTAGCTGCCGGAAACACTCAGCAGGTCAGGCAGCATCTGTGGACAGCAGGTAGCTGCCGGAAACACTCAGCAGGTCAGGCAGCATCTGTGGAAGCAGGTAGCTGCCGGAAACACTCAGCGGGTCAGGCAGCATCAGTGGAAGCAGGTAGCTGCCGGAAACACTCAGCAGGTCAGGCAGCATTTGTGGAAGCAGGTAGCTGCCGGAAACATTCAGTAGGTTAGGCAGCATCTGTGGAGGCAGGCACAGAATCTACGTTCAGAATTCTGAGTTGGTAGAGTTGCTCCCTCACAGCGCCAGCGACCCAGGTTCAATCCTGAGCTCGGCTGCTGTCTGTCTGGAGTTTGCACGTTCTCCCCGTGACATGTGGGTCTCCACCGGGTGCTCTGGTTTCCTTTCCCATCCCAAAGACGTGCGGTTTGTAAGTTAATTGGCCTCTGTACATTGCCCCTAGTGGATGCGAAAGTCAGGTAACAAAACTAGTGTGAACAGGTGATCGTTGGTTGGCATTAACCCAGTGGGCCAAAGGGCCTGTTTCCATACTACATCTCTAACGTAATTTCAAGCTGAAATATTAACTTTGTTTCTCTCTTTATAGATATTGAGAATTTCCCACATTTTGTTTTTATTTCGGGGGACAGTTCCTAATCAATGACATTATTGTCACAAGGTGCCAGACTAGATTTAGGGCAACATATTTACTTCCTGCAGATATTTTTTTAATTCGTATGGCTGTATGGTAACCAAAATTTCACTGGACCAATTGGTGCAGGTGACAATAAATGAACTTGAACTTGAAACTCAACTAAACTGAGTTGTAGAACCATCTGATAGTTTCCTCACTATTATCATTAATACTGCCACTTTCTCTCTCTTATTATTAATCAATAAACATAATAATTTAGGTTTCACAAAAAAGCTGGAGAAACTCAGCGGGTGCAGCAGCATCTATGCTGCGAAGCAAATAGCTGACGTTTCGTCCAGAAACTTTGCCTGTGTCCTTCGCTCCATAGATGCTGCTGCACCCGCTGAGTTTCTCCAGCTTTTTTGTGTAACCTTCGATTCTCCAGCATCTGCAGTTCCTTCTTAAACATAATCATTTGTTTTTCTTCCACATGAAGCAAAGCCAGGTTTGGGAGCTCAGTTCAAGTTTTAAGATGGAGCTTGAGAGTCATCTTTTCGGGCATGGCAATGAGACATTTGGTGCCAGCGTGTTTAACTAGTGGACTAAGCAGCCATGATATCACCAAATGTAGAACACACTCGTGGGGCTGAATAGCCTCGGCCAGATTCTTAAATAGGTGGGATCTCCATTTCATTAGCCTGGCTCAGATATTTGTACAAATTGATTCACATTTCTCTAAAGTAGTTCAGCTCAGTGTCACATGCATCAAGCTACAGTGAAAAGCTTGAGTTGTGTGCTAACCAGTCAGCGGAAAGACAATACAAGATTACAATCGAGCCATTTTACAGTGTACAGATACATGATAATGGAATGACATTTAGTTCAAGGTAAAATCAGTAAAGTCCGATCAAAGATAGTCCGAGTGTCACCAATACAGTAGATAGTTAGTTCAGGGCTGCTCTTTAGTTGTGGGTGATTCAGTTGCCTGATTAAAGTAGGGAAGAAATTGTCCCTGATTTCAAAGTATTTCAAAACATTAGGTAGAGTGCCTGCTGCAAAACTCCAAGCCAAATTGTAACCCACAGGATCACAAGACTGTTCATCGGAATGTATCCTATGATGTGCAACGCATCATAAACTTCTTCAGACAGATGTCCAAAGAAAAGGTCAAAATTGGCACTCTGCATGGTGAACACTGTGAAAACAAGTCATAGAATCATATACAGTGTGGAAACAGGCCCTTCAGCCCAACTTGTCCGTGCTGGCCAACATGTCCCATCGACACTAGTCCCACCAGCCTGCGTTTGGTCCATATCTCTCCTAACCTGTTCGATCCATGTACCTGGATAACCAGACCATCCATCGGTTTGAAGAAGGGTCTCGACCCGAAACGTCACCCATTTATTCTCTCCAGAGATGCTGCCTGTCCCGCTGAGTTTCTCCAGCATTTTGTGCCTATCAATGTACCCAACAGTTTCTTAAACGTTGGGGTAGTCCCAGCCTCAACTACCTCCTCTGGCAGCTCGTTCCATACACCCACCACCCTTTGTGTGGAAAAAACCATCTCAATCCACAGATCAGGACCATATCCAGTGTCTTTAATTGAAACTAAAACAGGGCGTGTCAATTGAGGGCAGGAATGTTATATTCCAAGCCATGATCATAACCAATGAGTCCACAACTGACCCAATCTCAGTGCAGATTGGTATCAGGCAAGACTGTACCTGCAATTGCCTCAAAAATCTCCTCCAGCTTTATACTGCAACGTGGCACCTCTCGCACGCTTCCGCTGAAGCAGAAAGTTCCAAGTCCAAAGGCCCAACCCTCTCCCTGTGTCAAACCTCCCTCTGGCAATAAACGCTGGAGCAGATATTCCTATATCTTCAGTGATGGCAAACTGGATGGGAAGCATTTGGCAGTCTGAGCAAAGGCACATTTAGATTAGGAGAACCAAAAAACCGTGTCAGGAAAGCAAAATAGTTTTAATTAACCCTGAATGAAATAATAAAATAGGTCAAATAATAACACACGCCAGCATTAATTTTCAATCGATCAGGAGCGGCACGGTGGCGCAGCGGTAGAGTTTCCGCCTTACAGCACCCGGGGCCGAACCAGACTATGGGCGCTGTCTGTACGGAGATCGTACCTTCTCCCCGTGCCCGTGTGGGTTTACTCCGAGTGCTCCAGTTTCCTCCCACACTAAAAAACTTACAGGTTTTTAGATTAATTGGCTTTGGTAAAAATGGAAAATTGTCCCCAGTGTGTGGTGTGTGCTAGTATAGTGGGGATTGCTGGTCGGCATGGATTCGGTGGGCTGAAGGGCCTGTTTCCGCACTGTTTCATTGAACTGAACTTTTCAATTAAGACACAAGGTGTTAGAGTAACTCAGTGGGTCAGGTGACATCCTGGAGAACATGGATAGGTAATGTTTCGGGTCAGGACCCTTCTTCAAACAGATTGTACGTGGGGTAGGGGAAGCTGGGAGAGAGGAGGTGCAAGCAAAGCTTGAAGCCTGGCAGGGAAGAGCAAAGGGGGCAGGACAAAGCCTGGCAATCAGTTTGGCCGCAGGTCAAGTTGGGGTTGTTTTGGCCATGGGTCGGTTGGGCTTATGTATTGGAGCAGATCTTGAGCTGGGAGAACACTGCCTGTACTCACCTAGTTTGGAAAGTACGGCCACTACGCACAGGTTTCAGAGAGCAGGGGGGGATTGGAAGCACAGGGCATCTCCGACTCCATCATTTGAGATGGCCCTTGGTGCAAAGAGTTGGTGCCCGAACCTTGGACACGTCTGCCAATGGCACTCCATTACAGTGTACCATAATCCAGTGTATCAACAGCACTCCGCAGGTTTAGGAGGATATGCTAGATATATGTCCTGGACTGTGGGTCTAATGTAGATGGGGCATCTTGGTTGGCATGGGCAGGTTAGATCAAAGAGCCTGTTTCCATGGTGTACTTTATAACAATGCACCATCTGTACATTGTGGCCCACACTGGCAATTATACACTAACTACTAATGAGGCAGTGGGCCATCACATGACAGAGCACGTCACTGCACCATCATTTTACAGCATAACCGATTGGTAATTCCGTCACCATCAAGTCATAGAGCACAGATACACGGCCCTTTACAGCAGAACAAGGTGGCCCATCTTGCTCATCTCTCCTGGATGGCGCAGCTGATGGAGAGAGCCGCTGCCTCACAGAGGGTTCGATCCCGACCTCGGGTGCTGGACGCGTGTGGAACTTGTGCGTTCTCCCTGTGTCCGCGTGCGATTTCCCCGGGTGCTCCAGTTTCCTCCCACATCCCAGAGACGTGCGGGTTGGTAGGTTAATCAGCGTCTGTAAATTGCCCCTAGAGTGCAGGATGTGATTGTGTGACAACATAGAACTAGTGTGAACGGTTGCTCTATGGACTCAGTGGGCCTGTTCCACGCTGTATCTCTAAACTCAACCAAGAACACAGCACATGTACAAGAGCTGTTAGGCATGGAGTCCTCAGTTGGAACAGCATTTTATTACAGGATTAAAACCGTGCAGGAAAACAACCAGGTTACTGTCCTATTGTAATGTGAAGCGCAATGTAGGTCTCTACAACATCATAAATGCTCCATGACCATATATTTTCCGCCACGATTTAACAAAGAAACTACATTCTGGACAGCTTACCATGTACCACAGAAGAACCACCAGGACTGTTTGTGTTAGGACCCGGCAGAATTAGTGTCAGGGCTCAAAATGTCCTCCTCCTATTCACCTCCGACTTAGAACAATTCATTGATTTATTTCGATAATATACACTGAAAATATCAATAAATTGGGCAGACATTCAATTTTAGTGAAGTTGACTCCGAATGATTGCACAAACAGATATAACCATCCAAGCCAAGACAAGACTGCTGCCCGCAACTTGAAATCTCCAGAGAGAACCCCCCCATACTTGACTCCAGCTTCCTCCAGAATCCACGGCCTAAACTAGTTGCAAGTATTGTTGAGCAACAGCCCCACCTTCTAAAGCATTTCTGGGTTGCGTGCCTCATTTCGGAGTCCCTCCCCCATGCAATAACTCCCCTCTATTGATTACATTCCAGCAGTCCATTCACATTGTGGGCGCCACAGCCAATTTTGTGCCCATCTGCTTATCAAAATGGCCGCTCCACTCCTCGAACGCGGCCTTGTTGCCCGTGGTAACGCGATGCTTTAGGAAGCCAAGTTTCCTGTCCCAGGAGGCATTTCATCTGAGCGCCTCATAGCTTCACACACACTCCAGACTATGCTCTGAGTGGCTCCAACCCATACAAAGGATTTCTATTTGCATAATAGAAATGGATAGTCTATGTAAAATATCTATATAAAAGAATGGCGTCAGTGATCTGCAATTAAAAGTCAGGAGCTCACCCCTAGATACAATTATTCCTACACAATATGTACATTAGAACAGTATTTACTGTACCAGCACAAGGCAGTCTTCCTACAGTGAACTGAAAGATCAGAAATGCTGTCTTAATTATGTGCTGAAGATATTACAAATGCAACTAAATAACTCTCAGGATTTTGTTTCCAATGTGAGGACCAGTAATGGTCAGGTCACCCTCGTCCCTCTCCCACTTTTCCACGGAGCTGTCTGTCCTAGAGAAGGCTCCGTCAGGATGGAGTTCACGGATGGAGAGCGAGCCACCCTGAACCTGAGGGCAAGTCCCACAGTCACCGGCACCAGTCGCCTCACATGCCGCCGATGGAGACCTTCACGTAGGACGTGGGGACGTAGCCTTCCTCGCCGTCGTTCCGCCTGACCCGAGTCCACCCGTCCCCCTTGTCCTCCTCAATCAGGTGAAGTACTTCTCCTTCCGCCATTGCAATTGTTCCTTCACTGTTTCCTGCAAGGATCAAAGCAGCTCTTGACTCACAAGGTCCTTCAATGCCATGTATGTACACGTACACACACGTGCGCACACACATGCAGGCATGCACACACATACACACGCATGTATGTACACACAGACACACACATGCACGTATATACACACGCATGTACACACGTACGCGCACACTCACGCATGTACACAACACGCGTGCGCACACACAAAAGTACACACACACACAAACGTACACACACACGAACGTGTACACACACACACGCACAGGTTCTCTGTGATCGCATGGGTTTCTTCCGTAGGAAAAGGGTGCAAAAGGGTTCACAAGCTACAAGTTACAGGAGCAGAATTTGGCCATTCGGCCCATCGAGTCCACTCCGCCATTCAATCATGGCTGATCTGTGCCTCCTAATCCCATTTTCCTGCCTTCTCCCCGTAACCCTTGTCGCCCATTGCAATCAAGAATTTGTCTATCTCTGCCTTAAAAACATCCACTGACTTGGCCTCCACAGCCCTCTGTGGCAATGAGTTCCACAGATTAACCACCCTCTGACTAAAGAAGATATTACCTGGATGAATTTTCGGGAAATTGCAATAAGTTCAGATATATTTTCTGTCTCTGCCTTAAAAACATCCACTGACTTGGCCTCCACAGCCCTCTGTGGCAATGAGTTCCACAGATTAACCACCCTCTGACTAAAGAAGATATTACCTGGATGAATTTTCGGGAAAGGTTTAATAAGTTCAGATATTTTTCTTTGGACTGTAGGAGGCTGAGGGGTGCAAGATTATGAGGGGCATGTATAAAGTGAATGCTCTCAGCACACACACACACACATTCTCAGCGCACACACACGCACACACACAGACACGCACACTCTCAGCACACACAAACACACACAAAGCTGATCTTCCCTAAGCTTACCGTCAAATGGATACATGGCAGTTGATTTTCCAATTGGATGAATGATATCATCCACTTCAAAATCATCGAACTCTGAGAGGGGTGGAGGCTGTGGCAATGGTTCCTGCAATGGTTCCTGCAATGGTTCCTGCAATGGCTCCTGCCCACTATCATCGGAGTAGGTTGTATCCGGACTGGTTTAAGAGATGGAGGAACAAATCAATTGACAAATACCTGATCTTTTGAAATCAACCTGCATTCTTGGCAAACCGAAATCTGCTGGAGAAACTCGGCCAGCTCAGCGGCATCCGTGGAGGGAGAGAAATGGTCGACGCTTCGGGTCAACCCGTGCACGAGAGCCTGATGCAGCATCCGCAGGTTCTTGTTTAGCTCCGTTTAGTTTAGAGATACAGCGCGGAAACAGGCCCTTTGGCCCAATGAGTCCGTGCCGACCAGCGATTAACACGAGCCTATGCACACTAGGGACAATTTACACTGATAGTAAGTATACAAATACAAGGCATCTAACCTAGAAACCTGTACATGTTTGGAGTGTGGGAGGAAAGCAAAGGGCTCAGAGAAAATCCTCGCTGTCACGGAGAGAACGTACAAACTCCGTACAGACAGCAGCCGTGGTCAGGATCGAACCGGCGTCTCTGGTGCTGTAGGGCAGCAACTCTACCGCTGTGTCACCGTGCCACATGTGTCTTCATTCTTTAGATATTAGCTGTGATTTCACTGGTGGCACATTCACCTCGATCATGCGATTCAAAGTCAGAGTTAAATTCAGAGTTATAGAGGATGCATCTAGCCCTTTGGCAAAACTCAGCCACATTGGCCCAGATGCCCATTGACCCAGAAGCCAATCCAATTTGCCCGCATTTAGCCCAAATTCTCTCCAAACTTTTCCGATTCATCTACCAATCCGAATGTTTCATAAGCATTGTCATTGTCCCCAGCAGCACTGATCCAGCAGACTTGCCCAGGCTGAGATCCCAATGTAGTTGAAGCTTCATTACAATAGAGAGATCCAGCAAGGAACCCACTCACAAGGGAGCAGTAGAGTGCCCCTTGTAGCCAGGGTCCGGAGGGCAAGGAGCACCGCCACTCCACCTAGGGTCCGTAGAGAGAGGAATGGCTCTGCTGTCAGCGATCGAAGGACTGGTGACGGGATCTAGGGAGAGGGCAGGGCTGAAGATGCCCAGGTTGGGTTGCTCCTAGGCCTGGCTAAGCTGGCCATGCGCGAGTCACGGGATTACGTCCGTGCCCGGGTGGTGTTAGAGAAGGTGGCGTTATTTGTAACATAGTCGTATGAAATTTAATGCCTGAATAGTTTGGTGATTTTGTAACATGGTGGTGGGTGTATCTCGCTCGTAATCAAATGAATTATTTTTGATACAAAAAAAAGAGCCCACTCACCTCCCTTTATCGTGTGAGCCATTGTTGTTGTTGAGGGAGGGCGACTGATCGCAGTGCGGGGTGCACTGTACAATGCTCTCACTCCGCGATACAACTTTCCCTTCGGCATCCGTCAGCCAGGACTTGGAAAAGAACAAGCGATTTACTGTAAGTCAACGTTTCCCATGTTACTCACTCCGTTCCCCCCCCCCCCCCCCCCCCCCCCCTCCCACCCCCCCCCCCCCCCCCCTTCAATGTCTCCCCTTCCTCGCCCCCTCCACATTCCACAACTGGGGAAGGCTAAAGGTTTCAGCTGGTGCTGTACAGTGAGGCCCTTCCCTTTCCATTGGCCATCCTCTCTTCACCGTGTGGGACCGCACAGCGGTAGAGTTGTTGCCTTGAACCCCTGTCCCACGGTACGAGTTCATTCCAAGAGCTCTCCCGAGTTTCAAAAAAATCAAACTCGCGGTAAGCACGGAGAATGAACGTAGCGGGTACGTCGGAGCTCGGGGACGTCTCTTAGCGGCTCGTAACGCTAACGGCAGATACTCGGGAAGACTCGCTAATGGCAGGTAAGCACGGGAAGACTCGTGAAGACACGAGAGCCCCGAGTACCGACGAGTGGCCATTATCGTAAATCGCCGAGTTCGAATCAGGGCAAACTCGGGGAGAGCTCTTGGAATGAACTTGTACCGTGTGGGACAGGGGCTATTACAGAGCCTGAGATCCGGGTTCAATCCTGACTACGGGTGCTGTCTGTATGGAGTTTGTACGTTCTCCCTGTGACCGCGTGGGTTTCCTCCGGGTGCTCCGGTTTCCTCTCGAGTTCCAAAGACGTGCAGGATTGTAGGATAGTGGACCTTTGTAAATTGCCACTAGGGTGTAGGATAGAACTAGTGTACGGGTGATCGCTGGTCGGTACAGGCTCGGTGGACCAAAGGGCCCGTTTCCATGCTCTATCTCGAAGCTTAACTAAATGTGACCTATGTTCAGGTCTGGTAATAAAGATTTATTGACAGGCTGGGCTCCACACAATGCACAATAGAGCAATTCTCACAAAGCCTTTGTACCATTTTATACCCAGGGATTCTGCCAACCTCACGCAGTCTGTGTAACTATCTCTTCCATTCAGGGGCGATGGATGGAAAATGTGGCCTTCAGATGCCAGGAATGAAGAATAAACCTGTGCATTAATTGCGTTCCCTTATTCCTCTGCTGCTGCATGAAATCCGATCCTGGCTTTTAACTCCCCAGCTCCAACGTCCCATCTCCCCCGCCTCAATCTCGACCACAACGCCACTCACATACCCAGCCTGACCCTGTCTGCAAGGCAGAGTAGACTCGATGGGCTAAATGGCCTAGGGTCTGCTCCGATGGTCTTATGGTGGAAGAGTTGCCTTTCAGTAGAGACCGATGCACAGATCGATGTGAATAGTTCCAAGGTTCTGTCCTGAAGGAGAGACTAATAATTCTCCATGGTTCCTTGGCCAATATTTATTTCCCGTACAACATTAATAAACCAAAATTGCAATATTATCTCATTGCTCTTCCAAGGTGGAGTTAGCCGCACATTGCAGCATGTGTATTTTGGGAAGTGATGCAGAGTGTCCCGGGTCTTTGGTGCTTGGACCCTACCTCATATTTCTGCAGCTCGTGATGCAGTCTGTCGATATGCTGGTTAGTCTCTATTATCCTGGGCTCAAGGCTATTTGGATCTCCCATCTGTGGGTTCCGCTGGTAAACATCTTTCATTTTATCCAGAGCTTCACTGCAAGAACGAGACAAGATGCAATTTAACCCTTGGGTCCCCAGTTCAGCTGCAGAGAGCCAAGTCCCGTCCGTATAGCCCAGGCATACAGAGCAGCAGACTCTCCACCATATGATGCGATAGAACATTATCCCAGGAAGGAAATTGATCTGCCAAGTCATATATGCACATGTTCTGTGTTCTGTGTAAATAATGAATGTCAAGTTTGGCCGGTCACGGTGGCACAGCGGTAGAGTTGCTGCCTTACAGCGAATGCAGCGCCGGAGTGCCGGGTTCCACCCCGACTGCGGGTACTGTCTGTATGGAGTTTGTACGTTCTCCCCGTGAGTTTCCTCCCACAATCCAAAGATCTACAGGTTTGTAGGTTAATTGGCTTGGTATAAGTGTAAAAATTGCCCCTGGTGGGTGTAGGATGGTGTTAATGTGCGGGGATCGCTGGTCGGCGCGGGCTTGATGGGCCGAAGGGCCTATTTCCACGCTGTATCTCCAAACTAAGGTGTCCAAAGGCAGAGTGAGTGAGCATCACTGCCTAGCCTGACCCTGTCAGTCGGTCAAACACCCACAAAGCCACTAGAGGTAGACACAGAATACTGGAGTAACTCAGCGGGTCAGGCAGCATCTCTGGACAAAAGGAATAGGTGACGTTTCAGGTCGAGACCCTTCTGCAGACTGCAAACTATGCCTGGTTCATTACCTTCCCAAGCATGGGGACTATTGTCAACTTAGTTAATTAATCCAGACCAGGACATGGAGAAGGACGTCTGCATCTCTACCGAGGAAGGGGATGTATCCCTGTGTCTATATCAGCGGGACAGAAATGGGACCAGCCTGTCTGTCGCCCTTCCGCAGGGAAGGAGACCGTGTATCTGTTTCTACAATAACTGGATAGTTATATGGATGGGAAGGGAATGGAGGGTTATGGTCTGAGCGCAGGTATATGGGACTAGGGGAGATTATGTGTTTGGCACGGACTAGAAGGGTCGAGATGGCCTGTTTCCGTGCTGTAATTGTTATATGGTTATATGGTTATTATACAACAGTCTGTCTCTTGTTTCAGAGAGGGAACAGTTTGCTTCTTTCTAATCTAGAGAGGGAGGCCGGGGAAAGAGATAGTATGAGGGGGGAGGATTTGGATTGTGTCCGTCTTGCAAGGTAGATTGTGTTTGTACCGGAACTTAAACAGTCCAATACTTCCTCTTAAGTTGCAAGGTAGGTTAGATGTCAAAACATTGTGATCAATTGCAGCAATGAATTAGTCTCTTGGTATTGCTGACAGAGAGGGGGTGGGCAACACTACAGTAGAGTACACATAGAAAACATCCCATTCGGCCCTTCCTTCAAGGCAGTAGTACCTGCCTTCTCTCCATACCCCCTTCAAATATTAACCCCCTCTTAATAGCCAGATCAACTACCTTCTGTGAGAAACAGATTCACCACTCTCTGTGTGAAAAATACATCTTGGTCCTAAAGACTTACTGATGTCCTTAAACTGTTATTCCCCAATTGCTGCACTGAATTAGTCTCTTGCTAGTGCTGACAATAATCGAGTCCAAATTTTGGGCAACACTACAGCGGTAGAGCTGCTGCCTCATAGCACCAGAAACCAGGGTTACACTGCTTCATTTTAAGATAGAAAATCGGTCCAGGATGTTCCCCCAAATATATACCTTCAGTTACCTCTGGTCAACTTGTTTCTGCAATTCCCTGTTCAGGTCATCGATTTTCTGCTGAAGTTTCTTCCTGCGCTGTTCGGGTGGGAGGTGACTGAAGTCTTCAGACACTGCCAGCTGTAGGGAGCAAGACCAGGTTAGTGACGGGGACTGTCGGGAAGGTCAAAGGCAAACGAGTGAAGGGGAGGGTGGAATGGGGGGGGGGGTTAGGGATGAATGGGAATTAGAACAGCACGAGTCACCACTCGGCCCTGTGCCAGCAAACCATTCAATATGTCATGGCCGATCTCATCTCAGTCCCCGTTCCTGCTTTCCCCCCTATTTCGTTAAACTGTGAGCCCATCATGGGGGGTAGAATGGGACAGGGGTGTCCCCAACATCTCCAGAGGTAAGTTACTCCCTCCTGTTGTGGTATGTAGCTTTCATTGCAAAAGGATTTGAGTATCTGCAGTTCTACTTCAGTTGTACAGGGTCCCTTGGTCAGACCACACCTGGAGTATTGCGTACAGTTTTGGTCTCCAAATCTGAGGAAGGACATTATTGCCATAGAGGAGGGAGCTGAAGTTTCACCAGACTGATTCCTGGGATGTCAGGACTGTCTTATGAAGAAAGACTGGATAGACTTGGTTTATACTCTCTAGAATTTAGAAGATTGAGAGGGGATCTTATAGAAACTTACAAACTTTTAAGGTGCCAGGTTGGACAGGCTAGATGCAGGAAGATTGTTCCCGATGTTAGGGAAGTCCAGGACAAGGGGCACAGCGAAGGTGGATAAAGGGGGGGGGGGGGGGGGGGGTTAAAACCGAATGGGAATTAAAACATTTTTCACGCAGAGAGTGGTGAATCATCTCTGCCTTCGAGCCAGCACCACCATTGGCTATATGATCATGGCTGATCATGGCCCATCAGGCTAAGGGGATCAGGGGGTATGGAGACATTCCTACGGGATTCCGTTAGCCCATAAGAGCCACATCAATGGGGGTAGAATGGGACACGGGTGTAAATTCCATTCCAGAGGTAATTACCACCCTCCCTTTGACATGTGTTTTATGCAGCCATTCAACTGTAGCCGCAACTCCACCTATCTGCCAGTCAACTCCACCCCCCCTCACCTGTACACCTGTATCCACCTATCACTTGCCTGAAGATAGACAGCAAACGCTGGAGTAACTCAGTGGGACAAGCAGCATCTCTGGAGAGAAGGAATGGGTGATGTTTCAGGACAAGACCATTTGTCCGAAGAGGGGTCAAAGCATCACCCATTCCTTCTCTCCAGAGATGCTGCCTGTCCCACTGAGTTACTCCAGCATTTTGTGTCTATCACCGGTGTAAACCAGCAGTTCCTTCCTACACATATCACTTGCTTGACTTTGTCCCGATCCCCAACTCTCTTTCCCAGCTTTCCTACCCCTACTGTGATCAGTCTGAGGTAGAGCTCTGATCCAAAACATCATCAGTCCATTCCCAGATGCTGCCTGACCCACTGAGTTCCTCCAGCACTTTGTGCTTTCCTCAAGACTCCAGCTTCTGCAGTTCCCTTTGTGTCCAGTCGGAATTGGACTGCCTAACTCACCATGACTCCCCTGGGCAAGTGAAGCACAAATGTTTTCTGTCGATTTACACAGTGCTGTGTTCATCATGCCAATTGCTTCTCAAAATTGCCGTTCAATTTAAGACCCATTCCTGCATTATTTTCCAGGAAAATCTTCAAATTCAAGAGTCTTTGTTTCATAGCTTATTCGTGCCTGGGTTGTTGAATCAGCTATATCCCGAAATAGAACGTTACAGCACTTGTACAAGTGCTTCAGCCCACAATGTCTATGCCAAACATCAGATAACATCCCCCCCCCCCCCCCCCCCCCTCGGACACTTATTATTATTTATTCAAATCGTTTGCTATGTCGCTCTTCAAGGGAGATGCTAAATGCATTTCGTTGTCTCTGTACTGTACACTGACAATGACAATTAAAATTGAATCTGAATCTGAATCTGAATAAACACACCTGCTCTGCCTGCAATGAAGCACATGGACTTCCCTGCTTAGCCACATACCTATCTGAAAGTCAGTATTGTATCTAACAGCACATCCAGGCCCTGTCCACCCTCACGTCCTTTAGACTTTTACAGAATGTAAAAGAATTTGACTCCAAAGGCGCCTCACCTTTGTGCAATATAATGGATTCCATAAACACCAGTAATTCCTATCCAACAACAAGGCTCACCATGTTCCTGCCCAACTTCACTTCCTTATCAGTAACATCTTAAGATCCAGCCCAACAGTGGAATTCACACAAACTAGCACTGAGAGCAAAGTTAAAATCCACTGATCTGTCTTTACAGCCAAAAATCTAATGAGCACTTTTACAAAATAAGTTAGTCAAAAAGACCAGGAGTAGACAGAAAAAGCTGGAGTAACTCAGCGGGTCAGGCAGCATCAACTATTCCTTTTCTCCGCAGATGCTGTCTGACCCGCTGAGTTACTCCAGCTTTTTGTATCTATCTCTGGTTGAAACCAGCATCCGCAGCTCCTACCTACGTGCTAATGGCCATCTGCGGTTTTAGGAAACAGGAGCTCTACACTGATTGAAATTTAAGATTGAAACTCAGGTCAGCTCAGAGTTGGGTAAGTCGTCATTCCTGTATCCCTCCCAGCACTGTGTGTGGGTGTGTGTGTGCGTGTGCGTGTGTGCGTGTGCGTGCGTGTGTTCTTCCTTCAGCACCATGTCGTTGCTGAAGCAGTTGTGCCTGTACATACACTCCCATATCGCCACCTGGGTGAGTACGGGTGACATTGATCAGTCTGTGTGTGTGCGTGTGTGTGTGCGTGTGTGTGCGTGTGTGTGTGTGTGTGTGTGTGTGTGTGTGTGTGTGTGTGTGTGTGTGTGTGTGTGGGTCACATGAGGAGTTAAGAACCCACAGGAAAATGATCTCAAGAACTGTGCTTGCCAGCAGGCGGCAGCACTGAGCAACGCACACATCTACAAGACTCACCATCAGACAATGAGCCCCTTCACCACAGAGAACAATGGATATCATGTCGTTAAAGACATGAAAACAACAGGCTGTTTAAAACTAATTTATTTTTTAAGATCTTTGTTTTAGTTTGGACACACCTTGCTAGAACCAGCAAGCACAAGGACTGCAGGTGTTGGAGTCTTGAGGTAAACTGGAAGAACTCAGTCAGTGGGTCAAGCAGCATTTGGGGAGGGAATGGATGAGCGATGTTTTGGATCGGGGCCCTTCTTCAGAGTGGGGTCCCGACCCAATATGTTCCCTCCACACATGCTGTGTGACACGCTAACTTCCTTCAGCACCATGTGCTCTGCTGAAGCAGTATTGTGCCTGTTACATACACTCCCATTATATCTCCACCTAAACCAGGCTAATGAGTACGAGGTGACATTGATCAGCAGAGCACCACAGTCAAGCCAGACCATCCCTCTGCCTCCATAGAACCTGGCCGACCCACCAAGTTCAGTGTCTGAAGAAGGGTCTCAACCTGAAACGTCACCCATTCCGTCTCTCCAGAGAACCTCATTCTCTATATTAAAAATAATATGCCCCACATATCTTCTTTCAACTTTGCCCTTCTTAACTAAGAGGCATCCCCTCTGGTATTTGACATTTCCATTCCTGGAAAACAGGTTTTAACTGTCTATCTTATTTATGCTTCTTAGAATTGTATATAATTCTATCTGGTCTTCCTTCCGCCTCTGGTGTTCCAGAGAAAACAATCCAAGTTTGTTCAACCTCTGCCTGTAGATTGTACTCCCTAATCCAGATATCGTTCTGATAAACCCTTTCCAGATCCTCCACATGCTTCATGCAATGGGGCGACCAGAACTCCATGCAATACTCTAAATGTGGCCTCACCAAAGCCCTGTAACGCTGCAAGTTGACTTCCTGATACTCAATGCCCCAAGCAATGAAGTTGGTTGTACTAACCGTATTTGACACCGTATTTGGCAAACTATATTTGATTCTTAAAGCAAGATGCAACTTTCTGGTCATTGCCTGCAGCCAAGCTGAGCAGCGTTGCAGGTAGAGCTGCAACCTTGCTGCACGCAAGTCCAGGGTTCGATCCTGACCTGCGGCTCTGTCTGTCTTGCATTTGCACGCGCTCTCCCTGCAACCGTGTGGAGTTTCCTCTGGAGGTTTCCCCAAAACTTAGTAGTAACAAGGAACTTCAGATGCAAACTAAAGATTGGCACCAAATTCTGGAGTAACTCAGTGGGTCAGGCAGCATCCCCGGAGAACATGGAGCAGCAACGTTTCGGGTCGGGACTCTTCTTCGGGTTGATCGTAGGGGTTGCTGGAAAGAAGGCCGAGAGAGAGGAGGGTCTCGACAGCGTCTATGGGGCCATATTCAACATGTAGGGATGAGGAGGTGATAGAGAGCTGGCTGCTGGTGTGAAGTTACATGGCCTCTATAAATTAACCCTGGTGTAGGAAGATGAAGTTCATCAGCAGCTGAGACACTGAATACGTTGTGGGGAAATCAGAGGAGGGATCGGGACTTGAGGGATTGCTTTGACAGGAAGCCACAACTATCAATGGGCTGAACAGTGTCCCTTGTCACAGGAGCACATAGTGCATAGGAGTGGCCAAATCAGATTCATAAAAGCTTTTACATGCTGGGGAAACTCAGCGGGTGAGGCAGCATCTATGGAGCGAAGGAAATAGGCGACGTTTCGGGCCGAGACCCTTCTACAGACCACGTCTTACATAACTTCCTTGCTGTTTATCCCAGCCTGTTTATAAAAGCCAAGAATGCAAGTTTCAACCTCGGGGGCAACTTGAAACCGCCAGCTGAGAGTGGAATTGTCAGCCCTTGCTTTGTAATACATCACTGCAAACTGGTTCGGCTGCATAGTTAGTTGCACAGGAACGATATCTATTCTCTAGTTTTTTTTTGGATTTTAGTCATAAACCCAGACATATGACATCTGGCAGGAAACGGGGAGCGCGAGGAGAATAGCATGACGTTCTTCCACGTGGTCCTAAAGCCTGCCTGCCAGATTTCATGACACGGTGCACTGAAGCTGGTGACACACCAGTACCTTCCCCACCCCCTCCCTCCCCACCCTCCAATTCCTTGACCCAAAATCACTTTTTTTTAAAAAGAAAACACAAAACCATCCAACAATTACATAAATGGTCAGATTTTACAGCACACTTCGAGATCATCTCTGAGCATGCTTAGAATTCCAATGGACCAAATCACTTCCTATTCACCATTGCACAAAATTCCTTTCTAACCTAATCAAAACACTTAAAAGGATATCCCAAGATATGGCTGGAAAGAATCTTCTAATTAAAAAGATATGTATTAACCCAGAGAAGATTGTATTCTCTTTAAGTGGATGTGAATACATACGTTTGTTTCTCGATGGCACAGGAGGAGGCCTTTAGGCCCATCGAATGTGTGCTAGCCCTCACTTTAAATATTTCCCAGCAGTCTATTTTCCGAACTTAAAATAAGACACAAAAAGCTGGAGTAACTCAGTGGGTCAGACAGAATCAATGGAGAAGAGGAATAGGTGACGTTTCGGGTCGAGACATTCTCCTAACTTCCCAGCTGAACATTTCAAAGCAATCTTTGGGCCAGTGTAGGTTTAGTGTATATCAGATTGTCTTTTTACTTTGACATGTTTAATTAGTAAGGGTTTAGTTTAGAGATACAGCATGGAACAAGGTCCTTCGGCCCACCGAGTCCACGCCCACCAGCGATCCCCGTACACAAGCACTGTCCTATACACTGGGGACAATTTATAACTGAAGCCAATTAACCTACAAACCTGTACGTCTTTGGAATGTGGGAGGAAACCGGAGCACCTGGAGAAAACCCACTCGGTCACGGGGAGAACGTACACACTCCGTACAGACAGCACCCGTAGTCAAGATCAAACCCGGGTCTCTGGCGCTGCAAGGCAGCAACTCTACCGCTGCCAAAGGTTACAGGGAGAATGCAGGGGAACGAGGTTGACAGGGAAAGCCATGGTTGAATAGTGGAGTAGATTCAATGGGCTGAATATGCTCATCCTGCTCTTATGTCTTATGGTGAGTGTGAGTGAACAGTTCAAGAACAGTTGAAGAAAGACTGGATAGACTTGGTTTATACTCTCTAGAATTTAGAAGATTGAGAGGGGATCTTATAGAAACTTACAAAATTCTTAAGGGGTTGGACAGGCTAGATGCAGGAAGATTGTTCCCGATGTTGGGGAAGTCCAGGACCAGGGGTCACAGCTTAAGGATAAGGGGAAATCCTTTAAAACCGAGATGAGAAGAACTTTTTTTCACGCAGAGAGTGGTGAGTCTCTGGAATTCTCTGCCACAGAGGGTAGTCGAGGCCAGTTCATTGGCTATATTTAAGAGGGAGTTAGATGTGGTCCTTGTGGCTAAGGGGATCAGGGGGTATGGAGAGAAGGCAGGTACGGGATACTGAGTTGGATGATCAGCCATGATCATATTGAATCTCGAAGGGCCGAATGGCCTACTCCTGCACCTAATTTCTATGTTTCTATGTTTCATAATGTGTTCGATGAACTGAAACAGGATGGATATAGACATATAAAAAAAAAACACAAAGTGTTGGAGTAACTCAGCGGGTCGGACAACATCCCTGGAGAACCATGATGGCTTCTGCTTCGAGTCGGGACCATTCCAGACATATTGAGTAAGTAATGCAGCTTGAAAACAGGCTCAACGGCCCACAGAGTCCATGCTAACCCATTCACACTAGTTCCATGTTAGCCCACTTTCACATGCACTCCCTACACACGGGGCGTAGTTCACAGAGGACAATTAGCCTACAAGCCAGAGATCCGTCTTTGGGATGAGGGAGGATACCGGATCACCCGGAGGCTGTCTGGTCAGGTCCGTCACACTCTGGCAGAGGTGTGATTGTTCCTGCTGGTGAAGTTAGTTAAAACCTCACTCTGTGTGACCAATACTAGGAGGCAAAGAGTCACACAACATGGAAACAGGCCCTTCAGCCCATTGTGGCTGCACTAACTCTCCACAAATCCCACTTTATTCTCTCCCCATTCCCACCAACTTCCCACAGATTATTCTTTAAGTAGACGTGGATACAGGCTTTTGTTTCTAAAATTATCCGATGGCACTGGAGCCATTCGTACTAAAGAACAAGGGCTCAGGGAGAAGGAAGTGAAGCTACTGATAACATATGGTGCAGCAGTAGAGTTGCTGCCTTACAGCGCCAGAGACCCGGGTTCGATCCTGACTATGGGTGCTGTCTGTACAGAGCTTATACCTTCTCCCTGTGACCGCATGTTCTCCAGGAGCTCCAGTTTCCTCCCACACTACAAAGACGTGCAGGTTTGTAGGTTAATTGGCTTCTGTAAAATGTAATTTGTCCTGAGTGTGTGGGAGAGTGCTGGTGCACAGGGAGATCGCTGGTCGGCACAGAACCACTGGCCACTGCAAAATGAGTCTGAAGAAGGGTCTCGACCCGAAACGTCACATTCCTTCGCTCCCTAGATGCTGCCTCACCCGCTGAATTTCTCCAGCATTTTTGTCTACCTTTGATTTTTCCAGCACCTGTAGTTCCTTCTTAAACACTGCAAATTGCCGTTTGGGGCTACAATCTATGGGGTGGGTTGAATAAATTTGGAAGGTAGACAAAAATGCTGGAGAAACTCAGCGGGTGAGGCTAGCAGGCATTTATGGAGCAAAGGAAATAGGCCAGGTTTCGGGCCGAAACCCTTCTTCAGAATGGTCGGCGAAGATCAATGGACCAAAGGGTCTGCTTTGGACTTGTACAATGCGATAGTCTTCTGCAGATTAACTACTCAATCCCCCCCCCAGCTAGTCCATACCTTGTTTTTTTTGCCGAACGGCCATCGCTTGGTCTTGCTTTTGCCGATGGTCCTTTGATCAACCTTCGACTCTGATTTCAGGGAACCAATACTGTTTTCCGATGACGTTCGATTGATCAATTGGCTGTAGTCTTCAAATTCCAATTCCCCAGGCCTCTCAAATCCTGACTTGTGGGCCTCAATCAAAACACAGGAATCCTGATTTCAAGACAAAACACCAGAAAAGACGCGACAGATTAGTTTTTAATCTATTCTGCTAATTGTACACATGTTTATAATACACTGTAGTTGCTTCTGCAATAGCCCAGTGGTTATTTAACTGGATTCACACCCAGAGTCCTGGGCTACAAACATAACTCTGGAACCCACTGTGGCTTCTGAGGAATTTAAAAGTAAAACAAAAACCACAATTAGGAATAAGAAATTAATCTCAGTAATGGGATTTAGTGACATAAAAAATCTGTAGCCTCCCTTTGATCTGGTATTTTGTTGGTTCACATGTTTGATCAATGGTGTTTTATCATTAATGTATTTTTATGCTGTCAACAAAATAGAGAGAGTACAGAGGAGATTTACTAGAATGTTGCCTGGGTTTCAACAACTAAGTTCCAGAGATAGGTTGAATAAGTTAGGTCTTTATTCTCTGGTGCGCAGAAGGTTAAGGGGGGACTTGATAGAGGTCTTTAAAATGATGAGAGGGATAGGCAGAGTTGATGTGGACAAGCTTTTCCCTTTGAGAATAGGGAAGATTCAAACAAGAGGACATGACTTCAGAATTAAGGGACAGAAGTTTAGGTGTAACATAAGGGGGAACTTCTTTACTCAGAGAGTGGTAATGGTGTGGAATGAGCTTCCCGTGGAAGTGGTGGAGGCAGGTTCGTTGGTATCATTTAAAAATAAATTGGATAGGCATATGAATGAGAAGGGAATGGAGGGTTATGGTATGAGTGCAGGCAGGTGGGACTAAGGGGAAAAAAAGTTGTTCGGCACGGACTTGTAGGGCCGAGATGGCCTGTTTCCGTGCTGTAATTGTTATATGGTTATATGGTTATTATTAATGTTTAGTGTTTTCTGAGTCATTCGTAACTGTCACTGTATGTCATGTTGTTACTTGTGGGCGGAGCACCAAGGCAAATTCCTTGTATGTGAATACTTGGCCAATAAACTTACTGACTTACTCTACGCAAGTGCAATCAAGCTGTACACGATTACAATAGGTAGTGCAAAGAGAAAAAACCCAGAGTGCAAAATATCATGTTACAGCTCTGCAGTTACTGAGGAAAAAGTCCAAAGTTCGCAATGAGGTAGGTTGGAAGATCAGGACTACATCTTAGCTTATGGGAGGACCGGCTCAAACAAGCACAGGCTCACACAAATAAACGTATTAAAAAATTGTACTTTCCTGATGCAAGAAGAAAATTACTACAACTCGAATTAAAGTGAAGAGCTGCTCTGGAATGGGATGCTGCTGTTGTACGTGGTTTAATTGTGTAATGTATGATCTGACTGGATTATACGCAAACAGAGATTTTCACCATAACGCGGTACATGACAATAATAAATCAAACTCTCTGGAAAACTATGGTGGACGATTCGTTAAATATATTAAGTGGTCGATAGTTTCGTTTTGTTTAGTTTAGAGATACAGCGCGGAAACAGGCCCTTCGGCCCACCGGGCCCCCGCCCACCAGCGACCCCCGCACATTAACACCATCCATCATACATAACACACTAGGTACAATTTTTACATTTACACCAAGCCAATTAACCTGCAAACCTGCACATCTTTGGAGTGTGGGAGGAATCCGAAGATCTCGGAGAAAACCCACGCAGGTCACGGGGAGAACGTACAAACTCCGTACAGACAGCACCCGTAGTCGCGGTCAAACCCGGGTCTCCGGCGTTGCATTCGCTGTAAGGCAGCGACTCTACCACTGCGCCACCATGACTGCCCCGTTCTTTCTTGATGAAAGAATTGCAGATGATGGTTTAAATCGAAGGTAGACACAAAAAGCTGGAGTAACTCAGCGGGACAGGCAGCATCTCTGGAGAGAAGGAATGGGTGGCGTTTCGGGTCGAGACCCTTCTTCAGACTGATGGTTCTTGAACTTGGTGGGGTAGAAGGACCGTTAACATGCTGTAAGACCTGATAATTACGTATCGTACGTACCCCGTTTGCATTCACCGACTCGGCAGCTTTCTTCATCTCGTCCAGACACTTCCCAACGATGGGCATGACCTTCTGCTCCGTGTCGGCAAACATCTTGTAGGCCTCGCACAGTTTCCGTGTCCGCCGCTCATCCATGTCCTGGAGCTTCTGCGGAAACAAGACACAATGCGTGGTCAAAGGTGAAAAAGGCCCCCCAGTATACGGGGCAAAGCCAGGGACACGCGCTACAGTCACACAGACAATAGACAATAGGAGCAGGAGTTGGCCATTTGGCCCTTTGAGTCAACACCACCATTCAATGTGATCATGGCTGATCATCCCCTATCAGTACCCCGTCCCTGCCTTCTCCCCATATCCCCTGACTCCGCTATTTTTAAGAGCCTTATCTAGCTCTCTCTTGAAAGCATTCAGAGAACCCGCCTCCACCGCCCTCTGAGGCAGATAATTCCACAGACTCACCACTCTCTGTGAGAAAAAGTGTCTCCTCGTCTATGTCTCCTCGTTCTAAACGGCTTACTCCTTATTCTTAAACTGTGGCCCCTGGTTCTGGACTCCCCCAACACCGGGAACATGTTTCCTGCCTCTAGCGTGTCCAAGCCCTTAACAATCATCTATGTTTCAATGAGATCCCCTCTTTCTAAACTCCAGAGTGTACAAGCCCAGCTGCTTCATTCTCTCAGCATATGAGAGTCCCGCCATCCTGGGAATTAACCTTGTAAACCTACGCTGCACTCCCTCAATAGCAAGAATGTCCTCCCTCAAATTAGGTAAATATTAAAGACTCAAACTCAGGAAATAAGAATGTGGATGGTTGGTAGGTTTGCCAACACGACTATACTGTCACATTCCGCCACAATTGAAAATTAATCTTCATTATTCAATGACTGCAAAATAAGTCAGGTCATTTACTGTTCAGCTGCGTGGAGAAGGTGTTTGTAGATGGACCAATGGTGAGGACTAAATGGCTTTGGGGAGAGGGGTCATGCTACAAATTCACCAGGCCAGCGTTGGAAGATAGAAGATAGACACAAAATACAGGACTAACTCAGCGGGCCAGGCAGTCTCTCTGGATAAAAGGAAAAGATGAAGTTTCGGGTCGAGACCCTTCTTCAGACGTGGATAAAGAGAATAGAACGGAGACCAGGATTAAAAGAAAAGGTCAACAAAAACGATTCTGAGAAATCTTAGTTCATAGATGCGTACTCCCATGAAGTGGGTTTACGGGAAAAGAATGAGGAAGTGAGGATTGCTGCATCAACAGCTAATACAAAGTTAATGAATCAAATGGCTTCATCCTCTGTCAGGGTGATTCTATCATGCTTTGATGCACCTTCAAGTTGCAAGAAGACCTTCAGATGTAAGGTAGCCTCACAGCACCAAACTCCTCGGTTCAATCCCAAACCTCAGGTGCTGTCTGTGACGTGTGGGTTTCCTCCGGGTGCTCCGGTTTCCTCCCACATCCCAAAAGACGTGCGGGTTTGTCGGATAATTGGCTTCTGGAAATTGTCCCTATTGTGTCGGGAGTGGGGAAGTGGGATAAAATAGAACTGGTGTGAACAGCGATCAAATGTCATCGTGGGCCCAGTGGGTCAAAGGGCCTGATGTATCTCTGAACTAAAACTAAATTAATATCCAGAGGCCTGTGCCACTGTTCCAGATGTAAATTTCACCTCACCACAGCATCCGAGGAAAATAAAGAGTTTTACCGTATCTCGGTGACCTAAAGGTTGGAGTAATTCAATGAATCTGGAATTGGAAGCAAAGAGCATTAAAAATGGTGTTAAACTTACGTTGAAAACATTAGGCATCTCCACAAAGTAAAATTCATTCTGGTCCTTGTTGTATTTCTGTAGCTGAGAGGCGTACTCATTTTTGCTCTCTTCCGCCATGTGGTTTCGTAGATTTGCTTGTTGTTTCGCCTGAGGAGAGAGCAAGAGACACTGGTACTTCAGCAGTGAAGGAACTCATTCACTATTCCCCCGTCAAATGCCCGGGGCAGCAGAAACCCAGGCGTTGCTGCTTCACCACTGATCAATAACAGCAGCCAACATCTTAGCAGTCTCGTAATCAAAGAGGGAACATTGCTCACCATGGGTCCAAAACAAAGGACGCAACATGCTGACGTAACTCAGTGGGTCAGGCAGCATCTGGAGAATGTGGATAGGTGATGGAAATCCGAAGAAGTCGGAACAAGCATTTGTGGAGAACATGGATAGCTGACATTTCAGACCGGGACCCTTCTCCAAATTCGGAGTTCTTCAGACTCCCGTCAACTATCCCCGTTCACCAGATGTTCAAGAAGGAACTGCAGATGTTGGAAAATCGAAGGTGGACAAAAATGCTGGAGAAACTCAGCGGGAGCGGCAGCATCTATGGAGCGAAGGAAATAGGCAACGTTTCGGGCCGAAGGGTCTGAAGAAGGGTTTTGGGCCAAAACGTTGCCTATTTCCTTCGCTCCATAGATGCTGCCACACCCGCTGAGTTTCTCCAGCATTTTTGTCTACCCCCGTTCACCAGATGCTGCCTGATCCGTGGAATTACTCCAATACTATGTTATTTTTTGGTAAACCAGCATCTGCAGTTGCTCGTTTATCTATCTTATTCATCATAGGTACAGTTGACTACGTAGTTTGTACTACCAGTAGTTCTGCTACAATGCACGTGTCTCCCCCCCTCCCTCACGCCCCCCCTCCCTACCCCACCCCCACGTCAGTCTGTAGAAGGGTCTCGACCCGAACCGTCACCTATTCCTTCACTCCATAGATGCTGCCCCACCCGCTGAGTTTCTCTAGCATTTTTGTCCACCTTCGATTTTTCCAGCATCTGGTTCTTTCTTAAACATTTCCTGAACGTGAAGTGGCTATGACACTATCGACGAATTAGGGAACATTACTTGTCTTACGCAAGGCTAATAGGTTATAATGCAATTTTGATTGCAAACTAGAGAACCTCTGAAAAGTTCATTTGGAAATTGGCAAGCAAAAAAGGAGTTGGGAAAATAAAATGTTTCTACATAACTTCCCTACTGTAATCAGACACCGTCGTATCTTAAGAACACAACTGCAGTGGATTTCCATTGAAGTTGACAAGTGATAGACACAAAATGCTGGAGTAAATCAGTGGGACAGGCAGCATCTATAGAGAGAAGGAATGGGTGACGTTTCGGGTCGAGACCCTTCTGCAGTTCCTTCCTACACAAAGTTGACAAGTGATTGCTTCCAGGCAATGATAAACTCTGTTAAACGATGTAACATTTAGCCATCAGTATTTTCAGCTTATAGTAACAGTAAGTTTATAGTTATTAGAAAGACCTCTATTATTGAAATTCCTGAGGAGAAAAATAACTTTGTTATGGTGAGTGAAACTCCCTGGCCCCAAACCCCCTTTTCCCCTTTGACACAATTGTCTTCATTCTTTATAATGCAATTTTCTATAATACGAAGCTTCTTAGGAATGTAATTATCCAGTCGTAGCAAATCTGCCTGTGTTATGGTCTTTTGCATGCCTCAGTGTGACATGCATATAAAGTTATGAGAGACATTAACAGGGTAGACAGTCAGGATGGAAATAATAAATACTAGAGGGCTCAGTATTTAGTTTAGTTTAGTTTAGAGATACAGCATGGAAACAGGCCCTTCGGCCCACCGGCTTCATGCCGACCAGCGATCCCCACACATTTTTCAACAATCTCCCCACACACACTAGGGACAATTTTTACATTTACCAATTTACCTACAAACCTGTACGTCTTTGGATTTAAAGTTTTAAAGTGAGAAAGCCTGAAGAACGGTTTCGGCCCGAAACGTCACCTATTTCCTTCGCTCCATAGATGCTGCTGCTCCTGCTGAGTTTCCCCAGCACTTTTGTCTACCTTTGATTTTCCAGTATCTGCAGTTCCTTCTTAAACAAAGTTAGAATGGCAACGTTTAAAGGAGATGTGTGGGGCAACTCTATTTTTCCCCGCACATACAGAGAGGGTGACGAGTGCCTGAAACGGGCTGCCGGGTGTGGTGATTGAGGATATATATGATAGTGGCATTTAAGAGACTTTTGGTTAGGCTAACGGATATGCAGGGATTGGAGGAATATGGATTATGTGCAAGCAGATAGACTTGGTCTTGGCATAAATTTTCCATGCTGACATTGTGGCCAAAGGGTGTGTTATTGTGCTGTCTATGTTCTATATTCTACGAATACACCAGTTTCCTCCCAATCCTAAAGGCATGTAGTTTGGTGAGATAAATGTCCTCTTTAAATTGCTCCTAGTGTGTAGGTAAGCGATAGAATCTTCAGGCTAGGTGATGAGAATGAAGGACGAATAATACAATGGGATTAGTATAAATGAGTGGTTGGCATAGACTAGGTGTGCTGAAGGGCCCACTGTATAATTACGACTGTAGGATCTGAAACATACCAGGAGAAAGGTTAAGTGCTCGGCCAGCGAGAATAACCTAAAGGATTTGGCAACACCCATGAGCCTGAAACATTAACTAGGTCGTAACAGCTGGATTTAACTCATTGTTTACCTTCTCCACGTCTGCTTTGGTCGTGTTGATATCGTTGTCAACTTTCTCCGCATTCTGCAGAGCTTTCTCTGCCTCCTTGCAATCCCGCTCAAATCTTTTCTTGGCCTGTGGAAAATGTAACATTAGACTGTACCCACGATTGGCTGTTTCACATCCCTGCTTCTTAAACGCAGAGGCACACAGATCCTGCTTCCAGCTGAGCTGCCTGGGATGGAACTTGTACAACTTCAGCTAGTTTCAGCAGATCACCCATGATGATAAATTAAAAAAAAGCTCAGAGCTCCCTGTAGCAGACAGCAGTGAGCAAGTAGAGCCAATGCCTCATTGCTCAGACAGTCTGGTTTGCTCCTGACCTTAAGTGCTGCCCGTGTGGAGTTTGCACGTTCTCCCTGTGACCACATGGGTTTCCTCCCACATAGGGCGGCACAGTAGCACAGCGGTAGAGTTGCTCCCTTACTGCACCAGAGACCTGGGTTCGACCCTGACTACGGGTGCTGCCTGTGCGGAGTTTGCACGTTCTCCCTGTGACCGCGTTTTCTCCGGATGCTCCGGTTCCTCTCCCACATTCCAGGTTTGCAGGCTAATTGGCTTCTGTAAATTGTCCCTAGTGTGTAGGATAGAACTAGTGTATGGGGTGATCATTGGTCAGCGTGGACTGACGGGAACTCTTTCCGTGCTGTATCTCTGAAGCCTAAATCCTAAATTCACTGCAGCCTCCGCAGTTCGTGAGTGGCAGAAACTGGACTGATGTCGAGAGACTAAAATGGAATAGGTGGGTACATCAAAGAGCTGCCAAGGGAGGTAGTTGAGGCAGGTACTATAACAGCATGAAAAGGACACCTGGCCAACTGCATGCATGGGAAAACATTTTGAGGTATATGGATAAAATGCAGGCAACTGGGACCAGCTCAGACGGAGCACCTTGGTCAGCATTGACGAGTTGGGCTGAAGGGCCTGTTTCCATGCTGTATGTCTCCAGTATTGTGTAAATGGGTGGTCAAAGGTCAACGTGGAGAAAGTGTCTGCACGTCTCACTACAGAAATGTAACGATGACCCTCGGACTGTCCTCGAACCAACTTTGCTGGCTTTACCTTGCACTAAATGGATCGATTGTAATCATGTATTGTCTTTCCACTGACTGGTTAGCAGGCAACAAAACAGTGGTACACGTGACAAAATAAACTAAACTGAACTGAAACAGGAAGACATAACTCAACAGAATGGGGGGTGAAAGGGAAAAATGGATCAGCCATGATCAAATGGCGGAGCAGACTTGATGGGCCAAATAGCCTAATCCTGTCCCAATGCCTTATGATCTTGTGAACGCAACGCTCCCATCGCGGTAGTAAGGAGCTGTAGGTGATGTGATTGATGTGAAACTGAGGCCTCCTGTTACAGATATTGCTTCAGAGACTGGAGGCGATCCCCCTGGTGTCTGCAATGGTGTTGCGTGATCTGTTTTCCATTCTCTGCCGTTTTCGTGTATCCATAACCCACACCTCTTTGCAAAATAAAAGATTTAGCTCACGGTTAATCTGGTGGACTCACATTATCTAGCTGCTTATAGCTGACTTCCAGATTCTGTTGGGCTTTTCTTCCATCTAGAAGATGCTAGAACAGAGAGAGAGAGGTCTATTAGCACAAAGACTCATTCATGCTGGAACCCACACCTCTTTGCAAAATAAAAGATTTAGCTCACGGTTAATCTGGTGGACTCACATTATCTAGCTGCTTATAGCTGACTTCCAGATTCTGTTGGGCTTTTCTTCCATCTAGAAGATGCTAGAACAGAGAGAGAGAGGTCTATTAGCACAAAGACTCATTCATGCTGGAAGAATTGCATAAAATTCCCAAAGGCAGATGTGGTGTAAAATATCCACGCCACAGGAGGATAGTTGGATAAGGCCAGGTCAGGCTCACATTTAATGAAAAGTTAACAAGGTCCTTTGTTGACATCATGTTAGTTCCAACCTATTGTGAAAGTCTAATGCACTGGCTGAATAAACAACTCCGAGCATTCGCCTCCAGTTCTTAAAAGCCAATATCTCTGTGGAGTTCCCACATTCGTTGCTCAGTATTATAAAGTCCCATGCATTGATTTTGGGGAGTTGTCACAGTGGATTTCTGAGCGTGAAACCGGAACTACTGTCGTTTGCAAGAGGTTTACGGAGCAAGGGATGTGCGTGACCTGTGTGGGGAGATGGTTGGATGTGTGGAGGGGAAGGGTGAAGGAGGTGGAGGGTGAATGAACAAGTTAGCAATGCACTGTACCATCTTGCGTTCCTGCTTGTTCTCATACAAATATTTAATCAGTTCAGCAAAGATGTACTGTATCAGATTCTCCGCAACAACCTCTCGCTGCCCGGCGTAGTCATTCAACTCATTGAGAATGTTGATGAAGGTCTCATACTGGGAGAACCTACAAGGAAAGAGAAGTTAAAACAAGTTTAGTTCAGAGACCCAGACCCTTCAGTCCGGTGGGTCAACACACACCATTGTTCACCCATTCACACTAGTTCCGTATGAACATTGACTTCTCTAACTTCAAGTAGCTCTCTCTCCATCCCCTCCCCCTTCCCCGACCCGTCTTACTGCCTCCGACTACATTTTATCTTTGTACTGCCCACTCCCCTGACATCAGTCTGAAGAAGGGACTCGACCCGAAACGTCACCCATTCCTTCTCTCCAGAGATGCTGCCTGTCCCGCTGAATTACTCCAGCATTTTGTGCACACCAATTTAAACCAGCACCTGTACTTCTTTCCTACGACATTAGTGTGTGTTATCCCTCTTTCTAACTCCCTACACAATTTACAGAGGCCAATTAATCTACAAACCCACACGTCTTTAAGATGCAGGAGGAATCCGGAGCACCCGGAGGAAACCCAGAGGAAGAACATGCAAACTCTGCACAGACAGCATATGAGGTCAGGATCAAATCCGGAGGTTAGGAGAGGACATGATTGAGGAATATCAAATTATGAGCGTATAGACAGGAACCTTTCCCGGATATCAGAGGTAGATAAAACTCACTGACTGCCATTACATCTGGATAGAGTGGCGATCCCACTGTGGGAACTACAATACACCTCTCTCCAGACGCTCCAAATCACTTTCCATCAAGAAACGACACAGGGAAAGGGGCAACCTCACCGTCGCGGAGCTGGCCGAGTCCAGAGCGGGTGGAGCGGTGGTGGAGCGCTGCTGCAGCCCGACCTCCGGAGATTCGGAGGCTGCAACTGTGGGTCTGGCGGACGGCGGCACCGGGAGCCCGCGGGTCCCTGGAGGGAGACCGCTTTTCAGGGCTCCCGCAACAGCGACTTCTCCTGCCCGAGTTGCGGGGTTGAAGAGCTCCTGGAGCGGGGCCTTACAGCACCGCCCCGCGCGGCTTGGAATGGCCGCGGGACTCTGCGAGCGCACGCTGGGGGCTCTAACATCAAGACCCGATGTGCGACCTTGCATCACCCGGCGTGGCTTTAATGGCCGCGGGACAATCGCCATCGCCAGCCGGGGGCTTTGACTTTGACTCTGACATCGGGGGGGGGGGGGGGGGAGGGGGCAGGGGAGAGATAAGTTTTTTTGGCCTTCCATCACAGCAATGTGATGGATGTTTATGTAAATTATGTTGTGTCTCGGGTCTATTTGTTTGTAATGTATGGCTGCAGAAACGTCATTTCGTTTGGACCTCAAGGGGTCCAAATGACAAATAAATTGAATCTTGAATCTTGAACCATGAGACAGGGGAGATGAAGGGTTGCATTCCTCTCCACAGGTGCTGCCTGACCTGCTGAACTCGCCCAGCAGCTCCCCCTTTGTTGCTGCGCATTCCAGTACCTGCCCTCCCCCTTGTGACACTAAATGCCCCCACATCCCAAAGGGAGCTCTCACTGGCCAAGGTGCACGACAGTGGAGCCAACTACAACTCACTTCAGTTCCTGGTCCTCTTTCAGCACTCGTTTGGGGCTGTATTTCTTCACCAAGGTCCTGGGGAAAAACAGTAAAACAAATCAGACGTCCCACCATCAGTCCAGAAATCACAAGGAGTATGTATCCATGTTTACCATGGCGATAAACCCAATTATTTGGCTAATTTTGTAAATCAACTTTTCACCATTTTCTCCTGGGTTGCTTTGACTCCTGGAGGTTCCACAGTAGCTAGCTACCAAGCAATCAGAAAACATGACATTTCTATTTGAGAGTTTCAGTTTAGTTTAGATATTCAGCAAGGAAATAGGCCCTACAGCCCAACGAGTCCAGCCCACCAGCGATCCCCGCACACTAACAGTATTCCCAATACACTGGGGACAATTTACAGTTTTACCAAAGCCTATTAACCTACAAACCTGTGTGTCTTTGGAGTGTGGGGGGAAACTGGAGGACCTGGAGAAAACCCACACAGGTCACCGTGAGAACATACAAACTGCGTACAGACAGCACTCATAGTCCAGATCAAACCCGGGTCTCTGGCACTACAAGGAAGCAACTCTACCACTGCGCCACTGTGTTGCCTCTAAGAGTGCCTGGAGCATGCTGCCGGGTAGGCAGATATGATAGTGGTGTTTAAGAGGGTAGGCGCATTGATATGCAGGATATGGAGGACAAGACTTATGTGCAGGCAAATATAACTAAATATCCCCTCGTGTGTCGGATAGAACTAGTCTATGCTGGTCAATGCAGACTCGGTGGGCCAAAGAGACTGTTTCCACATTGTACCTCTAAACTAAGCTCTAAACACTCGCCACTCTCTGTGTAAAACAACTGCCCTGCACGCCCTTCAAGTTCAAGTTACATTTATTGTCACATACACCAATTGGTGAAGTGAGACTTGAGTTACCATGCAGCCACATAAATAAAATAAACACAACACGATAGAATTTAACGTAAATATCCCCACACAGCAGAATCAACGTTTCCCACTGTGAGAGAAGGCAGCATAGTTCAGTCCTCTTCCTCTTGTTCACCCGTGATTCACCCTTCAATTCAGATTCAGATTCAGATTCAGATTCAATTTTAATTGTCATTGTCAGTGTACAGTACAGAGACAACGAAATGCATTTAGCATCTCCCTGGAAGAGCGACATAGCAAACGATTTGAATAAAAAAATAATAAGTGTCCGGAGGGGGGGGTGGTGATTGGCAGTCACCGAGGTACGTTGTTGAGTAGAGTGACAGCCGCCGGAAAGAAGCTGTTCCTCGACCTGCTGGTTCGGCAAGGGAGAGACCTGTAGCGCCTCCCGGATGGTAGGAGGGTAAACAGTCCATGGTTGGGGTGAGAGCAGTCCTTGGCGATGCTGAGCGCCCTCCGCAGACAGCGCTTGCTTTGGACAGACTCAATGGAGGGGAGCGTGGAACCGGTGATGCGTTGGGCAATTTTCACCACCCTCTGCAATGCCTTCCGGTCGGAGACAGAGCAGTTGCCATACCATACTGTGATGCAGTTGGTAAGGATGCTCTCGATGGTGCAGCGGTAGAAGTTCACCAGGATCTGAGGAGACAGATGGACCTTCTTCAGTCTCCTCAGGAAGAAGAGACGCTGATGAGCCTTCTTGATCAAGAGTTTAACCTGGATATGTAAACTTCATGCTGGTTAGTCTGGACAATCATGGTTCATCTCCATGCGCACAGTGACTTTGAACGTCATGTTAAGCAGGCCTAGTCTGGGATGATGGAAGTTTGTCCAACGCAATCAATTTTCGATTTCAGGCAACCCCGGTCTTCTTCACTGTCCACCACTTTGAAAAGGGGAACTGTGTCCCAGACGGGACAGTCGCTTCCTCAACTTGGTTCCCCTTGTACTTCTGCCCAACAGGATGTGGATATCTCAATCACACACAACAATCAATCACAATAATGCTTTATTAGCCAAGTATGTTTTGCAACAGACAAGGAATTTCATTTGCCAGGTCAGTCATACAACTAAAAAGCAACGGAACACACAAAACGCATTTTAACATAAACATCCACCACAGTGACTCCTCCACATTCCTCACTGTGATGGAAGGTGAAAAAAGTTCAAATCTCTTCCGTTCTTTGCTCTCCCACGGTCGGGGGCCTGGAGTCCTCCGTTGACGGGATGATCTTGACTCCCGTAGCCGGCGGCGTTAGGGCCCTCCGCATCGTGGCGATCAGCTCCTGCGTTTGGTGTATTGAGTCTTCCCCAACACTCAAGACAACAGCTGATTGTTTGCACGTTCTCCCTGTGACAGCGTGGATTTCTTCCCGGCGCTCCGGTTTCTTCCCACATTCCAAAGACGTGCAGGGTTGTAGGTTGATTGGCTTCGGTGAAATTGTAAATTGTCCCTAGAGTGTTGAGTAGTGCTAGTGTACGGGGCGATCGCTGGTGGGCGTGGACTTGGTGGGTCAAAGTCCCTGTTTCCACGCTGTATCTCTAAAGCCTCCTCAGTTTTAAGTCAAGCTCCACGATTTTCTCAGTTTAAATAATTCCCTGACCTTTTTCAACAGGATACAAGCGCCCGAACCGATATTCAACCTCGTCCTCATCCCACTCATGGATTCCACAGGCCTGTTATTGCATGGATAATACATCCCACCAATCATCACTTCCTTCCTGGCAACCTGGAAGTCTAAACAGGGATGACAACAGCGTGCCAAGGTATCGGAACAACAAGAAAGTCTTGTCTCCTAATCTGAAGAAAGACATTCTTGCCAAAGAGGGAGTACAGAGAAGGTTCACCAGACCGATTCCTGGGATGGAAGGACTTTCATATGAAGAAAGACTGGATAGACTCGGCTTGTACTCGCTAGAATTTAGAAGATTGAGGGGGGGTCTTATAGAAACTTACAAAATTCTTAAGGGGTTGGACAGGATAGATGCAGGAAGATTATTCCCGATGTTGGGGAAATCCAGAACAAGGGGTCACAGTTTAAGGATAAGAGGGAAGTCTTTTAGGACCGAGATGAGAAAATAATTTTTTACACAGAGAGTGGTGAATCTGTGGAATTCTCTGCCACAGAAGGTAGTTGAGGCCACAGTTCATTGGCTATATTTATGAGGGAGTTAGATGTGGCCTTTGTGGCTAAACGGATCAGGCGGTATGGAGAGAAGGCAGCTACAGGATACTGAATTGGATGATCAGCCATGATCATATTGAATGGCAGTGCAGGCTCGAAGGGCCGAATGGCCTACTCCTGCACCTATTTTCTATGTTTCTATGAGAGATTAAAAAGACCATTAAAAAAAAAAAAGCTCTTTGAATTCTCTTGCTTAGATTGTATTGTAGATGGAGGAAAGTTATGGCCCAAATAGGGAATGAGGGTGGAGGTGATGGGAGACTAATGGTGTGGTCTGGAAACACATGCCAAGTTGTCAGTGCAAGGTCCTACCCGTCTCTGAAGGTGGGCTGCCAACTCACCTCAGCTGCTTGGCGTAACTCTGCTCTATTTCACTGCGGTCCCTCACAAACTTCACATACTTCTCCACCAGTTCGATCCCCCACTGGGTCTGCCGTTCTATGATGTCATACTGGTCCTGGACACAGGAAGACAAAAAACACACGATAGTCAGGTAAATGGAAAAGTACGTTTTTCATGGCGTTCTGTAAATGGAAATCAACCAATGGTTTAGTTTAGAGATGTAGCGCGGAACAGGCTCTTCGGCCCATCCAGTCTGCACTGCCCAACGATCCCCGCACACTAACACAAGCCTACACACACTAGGGACAATTTACACTTATACCAAGTATACCGACCCAAGCCACTTAACCAACAAACCAGTACGTCTTTGGAGTGTGGGAGGAAACCGAAGATCTCGGAGAAAACCCATGCGGTCACGGGGAGAACAAACAAACTCCGTACAGACAGCGCCCGTAGTCGGGATCGAACCAGGGTCTCTGGCGTTGAAAATGTTGTAAGAAAAAGACAGCAACTCTACCGCTGGGCCAATTCTTTACTGGACAGTTCTTTACTGTCAGAAGACAATACAAGTTCATAAGTAGACACAAAAAGCTGGAGTAACTCAGCGGGACAGGCAGCATCTCTGGGGAGAAGGGATGGGTGATGTTTCGGGTCGAGACCCTTCAGTCTGTTTTTTCGATGTGTGGCAATGGGAACCTGCTGCCAGAGGTGGTGATGGAGGCAGATACAAGAGTGGCATTTAAAAGGCTGGTCGATAGGCACATGGTTATGGAAGGATTGGAGGGATATGGAACGTGCAGGCAGTCTGAAGAAGGATTTCGGCCCGAAACGTTGCCTATTTCCTTCGCTCCATAGATGCTGCTGCACCCGCTGAGTTTCTCCAGCACTTTTGTCTACCCTGGAACGTGCAGGCCGATGAGATTAGTTTAGGTTGGCATCATGTTCAACAGGGACATTGAGGGCCAAATGGCTGGGTCCTTAGCTGCACTGGTCTCTGTTCTAAGAGCTGAGATCGGTGGAGTTAGTTTGGCTGTGTCTCAGACTCTGTCTACACACGGTATTTGGATGTTGGTCTACAGAGGTAGGAATCCCCGGCCATTTCATAAAAGTAAAGTGACATCCGCCAAGGAACCTTCCCGAAGCTTTTTCTCTATTGTCTGCAAATTGGGAACGGCCCAGTTCAGCTGCTTCAATAAACTGTATTGTTTTTGCTTCAACCTTTAGCCGGTGCCAATAAACGTTCAACGCCAAGTGCTGAATACACTACAAATACTTGGAAGAGACTCAGAGATGGGGGGGAAGGGCGTGGGTGACGGGCAGAGAGGGTGGTAGGGTCAGTGAGATTCTCATACATACAAGCTGAGAGAAAAATTAAGGATCTTATAGAAACATATACAATTCTTAAGGGATTGGATGGGCTAGATGCAGGAAAAATGGTACCCATGTTTGGGGGAGTCCAGAACCAGGGGTCACAGTTTAAGAAGGGGTAGGCCATTTAGGACTCAGCGGTAGTGTTACTGCCTAACAACGCCAGAGACCCAGGTTCGATCCTGAGTATGGATGCTGTCTGTGTGGAGTATGCATGTTCTCCCTGTGACCACGTGGGTTTTCTCTGGGCGCTCTGGTTTCCTCCCATATACCAAATCCGCGCAGGCTTGTAGATTAATTGGCTTCTATAAAGTGTCCGTAGTGTGTAGAGTAGAACTAGTGTATGGGGGATCGTTGGTCGGCATTGACTTGATGGGCTGAAGGGCCTGTTTCCATGCTGTATCTACAAACTAAAATGAATTGGAGGAAATGGTGGAGTTTTGAGCCAAACATTAAATGACCACTCACCCCCCTCCCCCCCCACAAGTGTTGCTTGACCCGGCACTTTGTGTTTTGCTTAAGACTTGACTGGACATTAACGCAGCAGGAGAGAAAAGAAAAATAAAACTCTGCCGGAATATGCGATCAGTCACTTGGCCAGGTCTTTGGAACTAATCCAGTGTCTCTTTCTCTGACCCAGTGCAGCCAGAGAGCTGGACTGCAACAAAATAATTCAACCAAAGAGCAACACTGTTCTGTGAGTAGTTTGATGCCAATTTGCTGTCACTACAGCTTATAGATAAGATACAATTATTCTGCAATGAAGCCACTATTATGAAATTTATATCTACTTATTCAAGTACTGTTGTGTTTTCAGAAACCATAATTAGCTTGACATTTAACTCTCCAAATCTGATTTGTAGGCTGTTATTTCTGCATTATCAACCCAGATGGGCGATTTTACAAACATCCCAATACCAGGCTCACTCCTGTGTTATAGCTAGCCAAAACATAGACCCCATCTCCCTCTCACTCCACAGGCTACCTGGCCTAAAGGACGATCAGCATTTGCTGCTTTATTTTATATTGCCAACATCTCCAATAATGTTGCTCCTAGGATCAATATTACGTGCACTATTGCAATCTACAAGAGTTTCTTTTGTTATGGTAGTGTACTGGATAAGCAAACAGAAGTCTGATCCAGTCGCTCAGAGACACCAGTTCACATTCCACCTTGGGGACTTTAAGTCAAGTAATTAAATGAATCTGAGATTACAGTGAGTCTCAGTAGCAGTGACCACGAACAACAGCATGGTCGTGAATGATCATCTCTTTTATTGAAGTCCTTCCCAGCCTTTCCCCACGCTATGACTAAAAGCATACAGCAATGTGACTAAAGGGCCTGTCCAATTTACGTGTCCTTGGCACGCAAATTACGCGACCTCGTGGTCGGGTTGAGGCGTATGGGCATCGTATGGCCGCGCGGGGCCGGTCCCACTTAGAAGTGCGGAGGGGTATGTAGTTGAGCGTGACATTGCTCGGGGCTCCGAAATTTTTGTAGCGAACGAAATCTTCGCCGGCCAAAGTGGGACGGGCCCAAGACCCTGGCTCGACGCAACGTCTCGCCTCCAACAGCAGCAGAAGCAGGCAAACGATCGCCGAGCTCGGCCTGCGGCTCACGGCCGTTGCGGTCTGGATCCGCCCCCACTTCTACTCCCAGAGCGGGCGGGGCCAAGAAAATTGAAGATAGACACAAAATGCAGGAGTAACTCAGCGGGACCGGCAGCATCTCTGGAGAGAAGCAATGGGTGACGTTTCGGGTCAAGACCCTTCTTTTCAGACTGAAGAAGTGTCTCGACACGAAACGTCACCCATTCCTTCTCTCCAGAGATGCTGCCGGTCCCACTGAGTTACTCCAGCTTTGTGTCCATCTTCAAATGACGTCACGCGCTCCAGACGGAGAGGGATGCAACTCTGCTGGAGGAACTCGCTCAACACATTTAATTGGAATTAAGACTTTCTGCCCCTTAAGTTAAATTGCTGGGAGATTCAAAGTCAGCCACCAGCTCAATGCTGATTCAAGTTGTCATCTAACTTGGCTGTTAATGTTTAAAGAGTTGCTACATATTGAGGGATCCCATCTTATTGAGGGATTCCATCTCCTAAATTATATTCCTCTACACAATGGCAAGGCATGCTAAGATAGATATGGATGAATGGGTGGTATTGATGAACGAGACTGGATCACAGCTTGTAAATACGAGGCTACAATTACCTGCAGAAGCCAAGCCTTACTGGCTTTATCTTGCACTAAATACTATTCATGTTATCCCCTCTATATCCAGCTTGATTGTAAACATGTATTCTCTTTCCGCTAACGGGATAACACGCAACAAAAGCTTTTTACTGTACCTCAGTACACGTGACAATTGAATGAATGGTTTGACTAAATTAACTAAATTCAATTAACTAAACTAAAAACTAAAAGCAACTCAAACTAAGCTAACAAATCCAGAGTCACAAGTTCAAACACCTCCAAGGCTGCTGCTGTGGTATTAAATTGAATTAATATTTTTCTGATTAAAAACAATCTTAGTGACTGTGACCACAAATTTGACAGATTATCATTATTGATGAAATCTCATTTGCTGATGTGCTCTGGGGAAGGAGCTCTGCCGTCTCACCCAGTTTGGACTGAATGTGACTTTAGACCCAATGGCAATGTGGTTTGACTCTTATCCGCCCCCTGAAACTGCCTGGTAAACCACTTAATGGTTTAATAAAAAAACAAACAATTGGTTTGTTACAATAGAAAATGAGCCACAGTTGTTCAAGGCACGAGCTTCTCAAGCGCAATAACGAATGGGCAACAAATGAGGGCTTTGCCCACTAGATCTCCATACCCAAGGTTAAATAAATGGAAAGGCGGCACGGTGGCGCAGCGGTTGAGTTGCTGCTTTATGCCCCTGTCCCACTTAGGAAACTTCTGGAGACTTTGCACCCCACCCAAGGTTTCCGTGCGGTTCCCGGAGGCTTTTGTCAGTCTCCCTACCTGCTTCCACTACCTGCAACCTCCAGCAACCACCTGCAACCTCCGGGAACCGCACGGAAACCTTGAGTGGGGCGCAAAGTCTCCAGAGGTTTCCGTTTAGGTTTCCTAAGTGGGACAGGGGCATAACGGTGCAGATTTCCCGACCGAAAACTCCACCTAGACATGTTCTCCAGAGATGCTGTCTGACTGCAGAGTTACTCCAGCCCTTCATGTCTTTTTTTTTTTTAAAGATACCAGCATCTGCATTTCCTTGCACCTCCAGATAATACTATCCATAATTACAATCAAGTCAAACTCAAGTTCAATAAGTGGAGCAGAGGATAAGATACTTAGTGTAGAATATGGTACTTGGCATTTTAGCGCATCGGATGTTAGACTTCCTCAATGAGGTAGAGGTGAATCGGACAGTACCCTGGCATGCATGGTCCTTTCAGAAGCCTGATCGCAGAGGGGAGGAAGCTGTTCTGTACGGGTGTCCGAGGTTATGGGGAGAAGGCAGGAGAATGGGGTTAGGAGGGAGAGATAGATCAGCCATGATTGAATGGCATAGTAGACACAATGGGCCGAATGGCCTAATTCTACTCCATATGACCTTATTACTTCAGTCCGGAACAAGGGATCACAGTTTAAGGATAAGGGGGAAGTCTTTTAGGACTGAGATGAGATTTTTTAATTTTTTTTTACACAGAGAGTGGTGAATCTGTGGAATTCTCTGCCACAGAAGGTAGTTGAGGCCACAGTTCATTGGCTATATTTAAGAGAGAGTTAGATGTGGCCCTTGTGGTGAAAGGGATCAAGGGGTATGGAGAGAAGGCAGGTACGGGATACTGAGTTGGATGATCAGCCATGATCATATTGAATGGCGGTGCATGCTCGAAGGGCCGAATGGGAGAACACCTGCACCTATATTTTGATGTTTCTATGTTTCACTGCACCGAAGGTAGTCCCGACACAGCCCCACTTTTGTGCTCCCCCCCCCCCCCCATCCCCTCCGCCACCAATGACAATTTCACCGCAGTGTAAATAATTAGAGTCTCTTGGACACACTCAGCAGGTCAAGACCTGACCCTACGACTGTCACAGACAGTGTACGTTTTTATTGTAGATGTTCAGCATCTGCTGTTTCTCACTGGTTGGATCCTGTGGCGTAGAAATGGCCAAGAACTCACTTCTTGCACAGATGTTTAAATTATACCGGAAAATGGAAGGAAGCAACTGCTTCTAAAAATAGCAGCATATTCTGTGCGCGCGCGCGCGTGTGTGTGTGTGTGTGTGTGTGTGTGTGTCCCCTCGATAATGCTGCGGTGTGGTTTCGATGGCACTCTCTGTGATACAAGTTGACAGGAGGTTTCTGTCTGCATCGTGTTCAGCTGAAAGAGAAAGAAAGGCGATGGCACCTATCGCAGCCATGAATGTCGTCCAGGGCTTTACTGCCAACGTCACTTTTAATCTCAGAACCGCAGCAACAAATTTTTCGTGAAATTAAACCTCAACAACGGACAATCCACAAGCGATCGCAGCTGATTGGAAGCCAATCCGGACCCGAGGACTTGTCATTTATTTTAAACCCACTCAAATACTAAAGGGTAGAGAAACTCAGCGGGTGAGGCAGCATCTATGGAGCGAAGGGAATAGGCAACGTTTCGGGTCGAGACCCTTCCTCAGAAAGCAGTGTTGTATTGGGTGCAGCTCACCAACGCTGCTCAACAAAACACCTCATTCATCATAATCTTTCGTGCCTTTGTCTGTCTCAGACACTGTACTGGCTGCTTTCTCTTTTGTTTCTTTGAGAACATGAACTGGCATAATACAGAATTGGTGAATAATGGGATGGGCATCCCCTGAATGAAGGTGCAGTGAGTGCTTGGGTATCTTCAGATGGGGAAACTCAAAGGTTCCCAGTAATCAACAGGATGACTGTACAGATTGGAATGTTACTTTTTCTTTATTTCTTCTCAGCTGAGTGAGTCAGAAATTTGGTTAGGGTTGGCTTAAAGGGCCTGTCCCACTTAGGCGACCTTTACATGCGACTGCCGGCACCCGTGATAGGTCGCCGAGATTTTCAACATACAGTCTATGGTCGTGAGAGTTCTCCAAAGAGTCGTAGTGTCTTTTGTGGTTGCCGCTGAATTTTCGACATGTTTAAAATCTCGGCGACTTATCATGGATGCCGGCAGTTGCCTGTAAAGGTTGCGTAAGTGGGACAGGCCCTTATGGGTATAGACTCATTACAGACTTGCATTGATATACAGTCCATTTCCCCTTCCCCTTCCATCACCCCTGCACGGGAGACCTGACCTTTTCTCGTCGGGTTTCCGTTATCGTTGGAGCTGCAACGAGGAGCGGCCTGCAACAGGAAGAGACCGGGGACTCTGGTGCCGACGACTCACCGTCGCCGTCGCGGGGCTGGCCGAGTCCGGAGCGGGTGGAGCGGTGGAGGAGCGCTGCTGCTGCTGCTGCGGCTGCGGCCCGACCGGAGAGTCGGAGGCTTCAACGGCAGGTCTGTGGACGGCGGCACCGGGAGCCCGCGGCTCCCTGGAGGGAGACCGCGTTTCAGGCTCTCGCAACGGCGACTCTCCCGCCCGAGTTGCGGGGTCGAAGAGCTCCTGGAGCGGGGCCTACATCACCGCCCCGCGCGGCTTGGAATGGCCGCGGGACTCTGCGAGCGCACGCCGGGGGCTCTAACATCAAGAACCCGGTGTGCGACCTCGCACCACCCGGCGTGGCTTTAATGGCCGCGGGACAATCGCCATCGCCAGCCGGGGGCTTTGACTTGAACTCTGACATCGGGGGGGGGGGGGAAGGGGGCGGGTAAAGGTTGCGTAAGTGGTTTTTGGGCTTTCCACCACGGGGATGGGAGGGAGGTTTATGTAAATTATGTTGTGTCTTGGGTCTATGTGTCTGTAATGTATGGCTGCAGAAACGGCATTTCGTTTGGACCTCAAGGGGTCCAAATGACAATTAAATGTATCTTGTATCTTGTTGGCAGATCAACTTCCCGCCTGGGATAAATAAAGTCCTATCACATCATATGGTATCGTAAAACTATTCTGGGGCATTTCAAAGCATCTTGATGCACTTTGCAACTGAAGTCAGTGTTGTGTTGTGTTGTGTTGTGTTACGGGAGATAGGACAATCGATCAGCAAGCTTTGGCAGAGGCAGTCAGGACCTTTTCCCCAGGGTGGAAATGTCAATGACAAGAGGACATAGCTTTAAGTTGAGAGGGGCAAAGTTTAAAGGCAACCCTCGCCATTGTGCCTGTTTTTTTGATGTTGGACTATGTTAGTATATTTCTCAATAAGAATGGTGTATGTATTTCCATTTTAAGCCGTGCCATTTTAAGCATACAGAAGAGGTTTCTTCTCAACTCTGTCGTCAATGGCCAAGTCACTTATTTTGTAATTTGGTGTGTTTATTCCAGACACACAAGGCAGAGGAAACACCAGGTCCACATTGACCTTGTCAAGGTGTGTAGGTCATAGCAAGACCCCGTTTTGTTCTGCAACAAGCCCAGTCCGCTTCATCTCTCCCCAAAGGAGTTTTCCAGGAATCGGTCTACTCAACCCACTCCATTACATTTTCGCAGCGCAGTGTTCTGACATGCAAAACTGCGATACACAATATTCCAGCTGCAGTCTCAATGGGCCTCATCAAAATCCCTGTGAAACATCTACTCTTAAACTCAAATCCTCTTGCAATAAAGGCCAGCATTAGCCTCCCTAATTGTTTGCAGTACGTAAACTTCCAGTAATGTGTGCGTTACACCCAGTTCGCTCAGAACACCAACACCCTTCAACTTCTTATGATTTAAAAACCATGCTGTGTATCAAAGCACGCACAAAAAAAATCCTCGTCCTGTTTGACCAGTGACTGCGCGCAGAGTAGCTATCGAGCTGCACGCTTTGGGAACCCCAACTGCAATCAGGGGAAGGAACGCTGGCAAAGTTTCAGACACAACCTGTTGGAGCAACTCTGGGTAAGGCAGCATCTCTGGAGAACAGAAGGGTCTTGGCCTGAAACATCACCCATTCCTTCTATCCAGAGATGCTGCTTGTCCCGTTGAGTTAGTCCAGCATTTTGTGTCTTATCTCTGGAGAACATGGTAATATTTTGGGTTGGGAGCCTGCTTCAGTCAAGATTCCCTGTTTCTGGCTTGTTTCACCCTCCTCATCATTAGCTGTTTTTAATCAATTTCTGGTAACAAATGATCAGTAAATGAAATCTGAGACCTCTACGTTTATTTGCGGGAAGGAACTGCAGATGCTGGTTTACACCGAAGATAGATGCAAAATGCTGGAGTAATTCAGCGGGATAGGCAGCATCGCTCGAAAAGAAGGAATGGGTGATGTTTTGGGTTGAGACCCTTCTTCAGACATGCTTATCACAGGCTCTGCAGCAGAGGCTTTCACTGGTGGACTGCCAAATTCTCATCCATTATAGGAAACAGAATGCAAACCATTCAGGAGGGTTATGCCCCTGTCCCACTTAGGAAACCTGAACGGAAACCTCTGGAGACTTTGCACCCCACCCAAGGTTTCCGTGCGGTTCCCGGAGGTTGCAGGTGGTTGCCGGAGGTTGCAGGTAGTGGAAGCAGGTAGGGAGACTGGCAAAAACCTCCGGGAACCGCACGGAAGCCTTGGGTGGGGCGCAAAGTCTCCAGAGGTTTCCGTTCAGGTTTCCTAAGTGGGACAGGGGCATAAGAACATGGGCTCATGAGTACAAGGACACAAGGAAAAGGCTACCTATTCTTTCAAGCCTGCCTACTCATTCATTAGCACTAGGTTAAGATGTATTGTAGTCACATGTACCGAGATACAGTGATCAGTTTAGTTTTGCATGTTATCCAGATATATCTTACATAAATACAATCAAGTCAAACTCATGTGCAACTGGTCGTGCAAAGGAGGAGATGCAGAATATGGCTCTCAGTATTGTAATGCATCAGTTATATTAATATAATCCAAAATCCACATTGGGATGTAGTTAAATCAGACACTACCCTAGTTAATGGATGAACTGCTCAGAAGCCTGATGACAGAGAGCAAAGCTGTTCCTGTACCTGGTGGTGCGAGCTTTCAAGCTTCTGCACTGTCTGCTGAATGGGAGCAGGGCGATGAAAGAATAACCGGGATGGAACAAGTCTTTGATTATGATGTTTCCGTCACCAAACTGCCTCAATGTCATATTTCAACAGTGTCCCTATATTTCCTTAATGTCCAGAAAATGTAGTGACATGTGTTTTGAATGAATGTAACAACCAAGTCTCCTTTGCTCTCTGGGATAGAACATTGGAAAAGCACAGTGAAGAAATGTGGGCGTCACGGAAGCATAGCGGTAGAGTTGCTGCCTTACAGAGCTAGAGACCTGGGTCCAATCCTGACTACGGGTGCTTTCTGTATGGAGTTTGTACATTCTCCTCGTGACCGCATGGGTTTTCTCCGGGTGCTCCGGTTTCCTCCCACATCCCAAAGAGGTGCGGGCTTGTAGGTTAATTGGCCCTCTGTAAATTGCCCATAGTGTGCAAGTGTGATTATTGTCATGTGTCCCTGTATAGGACAATGAAATTCTTGCTTTGCTTCAGCACACAGAACATAGTAGGCATTTACCACAAAACAGATCAGTGTGTCCATATACCATAATATAAATATATACACACATGAATAAATAAACTGATAAAGTGCAAATAATAGAAAATGGGTTATTAATGTTCAGTTTTGTCCGAGCCAGGTTTAATAGCCTGATGGCTGTGGGGAAGTAGCTATTCCTGAACCTGGTTGTTGCAGTAGATACAAAAGTGTGGATAACTTAGAGCTCACGTGAATAGTAGATTCACTATTCAGTGGGCCAAAGGGCCTCTTTCCATGCTGTATCTCTAAACTAAACTAATATTCTGCTTTTCTATGGTCGATAACTTCATATTGTTCCACATTAATATTCACTGCGTGTTCTCGCCCACTCACTCAGCCCGCCTTGAAGGCAGTCTCATTATTTAAAAAAAAACTTTCCTGCTAATATGCATCATCTAAATGGATTATAATTACATTGATGATTCATGGTGCATGTTGACTGTCCCAGGAAAGTACATGGAGGGTAGATACAAAAAGCTGGCGTAACCAAGCGGGTCAGACAGCATAGGTGACATTTCGGGTCGAGTCTCTTTGTCAGACCTCCAGCTTTTTGTGTCTAACTTCAGTTTGAACCAGCATCTGCAGTTCCTTCCTACACAAGTTTCATTATTTAATTCATATGTTTAATCGATAATGTTTTATTATTAATGTGTAATGTTTTATGTGTCATTCCTAACTGTCACTGTATGTCATGATGCAGGCGGAGCACCAGGGAAAATTCCTTGTATAAACTTATATAAACGTATTCATTCATTCATTCAAGTACACAGATGGCACTGAGACAATACTTGGGGTGGGAGATTGCAACCTTCACCTGGTCCGCCCTGTTTCAACGAATGCAATCAACCTGGCGAGCACAATCAAGTAAGATCAGATAGAACAAGTTGTCCTACAACTTTAGGCTGTGCACGTCATAGGAGACAGTACTTTACCCCAGGAGCAAGCATCCAAAATGGATAATTAATCTTGAACACACTATTATCCAGGATAATTCTAGACCATCACCAAGCATTAAAGCAGTAAGGGGCACAGATTAAACCACAGATAGGTGGACAGTCAGAAGTCTTTATCTCCAGGATGCAAATCTTAAAGAATACAGGCCCATAGCTTTAACTTGAGAGGTGGAAATTTTTAAAGAGATGTAAGGGGCATTTCTTTGAGTGGTGGATGCCTGCAACACACTGCTGGGGACGATTGGAGAGGCAGACACGATAGTGGCAAACACAATGGAGCAAAGAATGCCTTCCTGCTATGTTCCCTTCCACAACGTCACCTCTGCCCCACCTCCACCATTCATGCATGATACAATAGTAGCTTTAGATAGGCATGTGGATACACAAGGAATGGTGAAATATGGATCACATGCACACAGCAAAAATTAGTTTACATTTGCATCAAGTTTGCCACATCTGGCCAACAACTAGAGAGCAGTCCTGAGCTGCTACCCAGTTCATTGGAGACCCTCAGACTATGTTTGATAGGACTTCACATTTCACTAAACATTATTTAGGTTATTCCCTTTATCATGTATCTGGACACTGTGGATGGCTCGATTGTAATCATGTATTCTTCGCCTGGTCTTCAGAATAATGTCTTCCTGTTCACTTCCCTTCTTTAAAGTCATTTGTGCTCCACCTCCACCTAACCCATTCAATATGGCATAAACACTATATTCAGTCTGAGGATGGGTCTCGACCCGAAACATTACCCATTCCTTCTCTCCAGAGATGCTGCCTGTCCCGCTGAGTTACTACAGCATTTTGTGTCTTTCTTGAATTTAAACCAGCATCTGCATTTCCTTCCTACACACTATGTTCTGCACTCTGCTCATTTTCCCTTTAACACTGCCAGACGCACTTCCCGATACAAAGCTTTAAACAGCAACTTTTCACCATGCTAAACCAATTCTAACACCTTACAATGCAATGCGTACATTGGCCTGTTTCCTTTATCAATGTTACTTTTTTGCATATCTTTTATTCATTGTTCTTTATCTCTCCACATCACCGTCTATTTATCTCGTTTCCCTTATCCCTAACCAGTCTGAAGAAGGGTCTCAACCCGCAACATCACCCCTTCCTTCGCGGTTTATTCCGAACAGCTCCGTCACAGAGGACTCTGTGATTTACAGACTGTTCCCAGGGTCGCATTCGGAGACTGACATCGAGTGCTGCTGGAAGGTCATCAACTCGGTGAAAGATGCTCTTTGGTCTGCCTGAGCATTGTTGACCACCCAGCGGAGTGGGATGTCTGTCGGGGAATGTTGCCGACTGGCCCGCTGCAGACTGCAGGAGTACGTGTTGAGGGACACACTGCAGCTCGGTGCAGCCAACGCCAAGGCTCGGTGTGGGAGGACCACAGTCTAGGGACCTTCATCTGGGGTACATGGGGGGGGGGGGGCAGGGTGTGGTGGAGACACCCCTCAAAATAAGGGAAAGGATTCCACGCCAGTGGGTCACATGAGTAGCAACGGTGTGGTGTAAAATTGTAATTTGGGGAAACTGTATTGAATGTATGTACACAAAATTGCTGGAGAAACTCAGCGGGTGCAGCAGCATCTATGGAGCGAAGGAAATAGGCGACGTTTCAGGCCGAAACCCTTCTTCAGACAATGTATGTATAGCCTCCGAGAATGTCAGATGGATGGGATCATGTGTTGTATATATATTTATTTCTCGAATAAAGTCTATTTTGAAATAAAAATTCCTTCTCTCCGGAGATGCTGCCTGTCCCGCTGAGTTACTCCAGCTTTTTGTGTCTATCTTCAGTTTAAACCAGCATCTGCAGTTCCGTCTTACACAGTCTATCCAACACCTTTAAAGATAAATATCTATTATTCCAGGGTGTGGATTCATTCAGTCTTCTCAGATAGCTGTGAAACTGGTTTAAACACTTGCCTTAACTGCAAGGCAGTGACATCATCCAGGGCAGTAGGGTGGAAAATTAGGTGCCTGATGGTGCAGACCGAGACAGAAGCAGAGATACAGTCGTTGATCAATGTCTCAAACATTCCTACTTAACCACAATGACTCATGGCGTTGGCTTCAGTAACTCCATTCCTTTCCTGTATATCCACTCCGCCAGCATCGTCAGCTCTTTCAATGACTGTCAAACCGTGGTGTGAGTGTGGCAGTCCCACTGCACCCTTGAATCAGTTGGAACTAGAGTGCAAAGTCAAGTTCGGTGTTCGGAATAAACTGTGAAGGAATGGGTGATGTTTCGGGTTGAGACCCTTCTTCAGACTGGTTAGGGATAAGGGAAACAAGATAAATAGATGGTGATGTGGAGAGATAAAGAACAATGAGTAAAAGATATGCAAAAAAGTAACATTGATAAAGGAAACAGGCCAATGTATGCATTGTAAGGTGTTAGAATTGGTTTAGCATGGTGAAAAGTTGCCGTTTAAAGCTTTGTATCGGGAAGTGCGTCTGGCAGTGTTAAAGGGAAAATGAGCAGAGTGCAGAACATAGTGTGTAGGAAGGAAATGCAGATGCTGGTTTAAATTCAAGAAAGATACAAAATGCTGGAGTAACTCAGCGGGACAGGCAGCATCTCTGGAGAGAAGGAATGGGTAATGTTTCGGGTCGAGACCCATCCTCAGACTGAATATAGTGTTAATGCCATAGAGAATGGGTTGGGTGGAGGTGGAGCACAAATGACTTTATAGAAGGGAAGTGAACAGGAAGACATTATTCTGAAGATACAGCGAAGAATACATGATTACAATCGAGCCATCCACAGTGTCCAGATACATGATAAAGAGAATAACCTAAACAAACAAAATCTGAGGAAGGGTCTCGACCCACTGCATCCCCCACATCCATGCGAGTGTAAGGAACGGTAGTTCAAGTTCAAGTTCAAGTGAGTTTATAGTCATGTGTCCCTGTATAGGACAATGAAATTCTTGCTTTGCTTAAGCACACAGAAAATAGTAGGCATTTACTACAAAACAGATAAATGTGTCCATATACCATGATACCAATCCGAAATGTCACCAATCCATGCTGTCTGAAGAAGAATCCAAACCCATGTATGTTCGCCAGAGATGCTGCCTGACTCACTGAGTTACTCCAGCACTTTGTCGCTTATTTTGTAAACCAGTACCTGCAGTTTCTTGGCTCCAACAAATAACGGCCAGCTTTCCGACGGGGGGGAGGGAGGCAGAGATGGGGCAGCCTCTTTGGTCATTTACACATGAACGTCCTCCCTCAGAGTGCCCCTCATCTCCAATGGAAGAGAGTGGTGCTAACTTTAGAGAGCAAGAATTAAGCCCAGAGCCTTCTTGATCGTCTGACTTGGAAATGTATACAATTTGGCCAGAGCCAAAAGGAGGCAAGTTGGGCCATTACATTCCAAACTAATGATTTTAATCTAAACTTATTTTCCAACTCTCAGCATTTTGTGTCCATCTCAGATTGCGGCCCTGGGCTTTATGGCAAATCTAGTGCATGATCAGGTACCTCTGAAGTCTTTAAGAAGGAACTGCAGATGCTGGAAAATCGAAGGTAGACAAAAGTGCTGGAAAACCTAAGTGGGTGCAGCAGCATCTAAAGAAATAGGCAACGTTTCGGGCCGAAACCCTTCCGGGTTTCGGCCCGAAACGTTGCCTATTTCCTTCGCTCCTTAGATGCTGCTGCACCCGCTGAGTTTCTCCAGCACTTTTGTCTACTTCTGAATTCTGCTGAGACTTCTACAAATCTTGGGATGAGTGTGTTTCTCCTCTACAACTAATTCCCTCAAATCTCTTGCCTCCTAGCTTAGTTTAGCTTAGGGGACTGTCGGGTCGGAGGGCCCCGCCTCACCCGTCCCAACGTAGTGCAGCCCGTGGAGTGCAGCAGCCCGTGGCCCCGTCGGTCGGCAGCCCGGCCAGCTGTCTCCGACCTTCGGACCTTCGCTTACCACCGACACCACCGCCCCTCCTTCTCAAGGTCGATCATCGATTCATGAGTTGGATGGGGTGTCGGGGCCAAAACTCCTCAGCTGGCCCGCCGGCTGGACCTTGCGTGCAGTCCAGCACCCGGGCCAATTCATCATTCACCCAGCCATGGCCGAGTCGGTCAACGAATTGCCGCCAGGAATGTGTCCCCTATTTTGACCTTTTGTCCTTTATTTGGAAGTGAGAATGTTGGTAACCCTAGTCTCACATCTCATTTCCTCACCACCACTACCTCGCTTCTTGTGGATTCGGTTTCTCCCAAGAAATTTCAGTTCCCTGGCAGATGACAGATGTCATCGAAAATTCCCGTGTGGTAGGAAAGTCTGCATCGTTCCAATTCAATGCAACTCTCCCCGTTCCGCAATTGACTGGCTGGCAATAGCACAGCCTGGCAAACTGCAAGGAGCACAGGTACTGAGGCTGGTTAATAATCATGTGGCAGACGTCAGCCTGGGGATCAGGCCCCCAGTCTCCGTGCAATATTTAGCAAGGGCAACGTTAGCTGCACCTCCTACTTTGGGGCAAATATCAAACAGAGTAACAGTTCAGGAACAGGCCCTTCAGCCCACAATGTCCATGTTAAACATGATGCCAGGTTAAACTAATCTCCTTTGCCTGCAGAAGATCCGTATCTCTCTATTCCCTGCCATGTGTGTGTGCGTGGTCCGCTGAGTTATTCCAGCATTTTGTGTCTACCTTCCATTTAAATCAGCATCTGCAGTTCTTTCCTACACTTGTGTGTGTGTGTGTACAGTATAATATATAGTATATTTATATATATACACACACACATACAGATACACCTGTGTGTGTGTGTGTGTGTGTGTGTGTGTGTGTGTGTGTGTGTGTGTGTGTGTGTGTGTGTGTGTGTGTGTGTGTGTGTGTGTGTGTGTGTGTGTAGGGTAGTGTTAGTGTGCAGGGATCACTGGTCAGCGTGGAAGCAGAGAGTCTAAGGGGCTAGGTAGGGCTCTTAAAAATAGCGGAGTCAGGGGATATGGGGAGAAGGCAGGAACGGGGTACTGATTGTGGATGATCAGCCATGATCATATTGAATGGCGGTGCTGGCTCGAAGGGCCGAAGGGCCTACTCCTGCACCTATTGTCTATATCCGCGCTGTATCTCAAAACTAAAGTAAACTAAACCTGGTAAAGGGAAAAAAAAAAACCTTTGCTCCTGTAATTCTATCGAGTAGTACTTCAAACAATCACAGAACATAGGACCTGAGCCCAAACACATCATCAGACCAGCACTGCGCCAACTATCTGAAGAATGAAATAAAGTTTAGCTTCGGAAACACCAGGTAGCATTAACAGGAAATACTTTGGAGAGTGGCATTAGTCTTTAGTGTTTGGACTGAATGGGAGCCAAAGTGTTTCCAACCTCAGTGGCATGAGAACCTAGTGAGTAAAGAGAGTGCCACAGAGGTTCAGGTGTGCGTGTGGAGGTTAACTCTGGGGGAAGATAGCCAGCTGGTGGCAACGATCCAACACAGCTTGGCAGTGAAGTGCATGAACTTGGACCTGGTGACACAGCCACAGCCTCGACCACACTGGACTTCATCCAGGGGATAGTGGATCTCTGGCCCAAATACTCAGGAACTTCAATTACAGATGTATTCGGAGTATCTTAATTTTTAAGGATCGGATTTTTGTACAGCCAACGTAAATCTTAAAAGGAATTAGCACAATCTATTTTTCTATAGATGTAGCATGTAGGTAAAACAGTAAGTGTCGGTGGAACTCAGCATGTTAGGCAGATAGGTCGATAAGTCACGTTTATGGGCAGAAGCCAGACATAAAAACAGTTTTTATCCACGAGTAGTTGCTCTACTCAGCAGCCAAAAATCTGTAGCCTCCCTTTGATCTGGTATTTTGTTAGTTCACATGCTTGATCAATGGTGTTTTATCATTAATGTTTTATTATTATTATTAATGTTTAGTGTTTTCGGGGTCATTCGTAACTGTCACTCTATGTCATGTTGTTACTTGTGGGCGGAGCACCAAGGCAAATTCCTTGTATGTGAATACTTGGCCAATAAACATACTTACTTACTTAAATGCCACCAGCTTAAACAATCATCTGGCGAGCATATTCTGCTGACAAAACTAACAGGCAGTCAGTGGTTTCAAGCATACATCATATTCCAATCACTGGACCAGTGCAAGGCATGACAAAACAAACATGCAGAAAAGCGTCAACAGACCCTGTGCCGTTTTAGTCCGCAATATTTGCAGATCCAGAGAAATATAACTGTCCCTTCCTGGAATAAAAACAAGCACATTCCAGACTAAAACATGCAACAGGTCTGGACAAGCGACTGCTTCTCCCATCTTGCAACACGTTGTACATCTCACAGTGAGCAATGGGAACCAGTCCTGCATTAGTGCCATACTTCAAAGGGTTGGCTGGAATATTTGAGAATAGAATGCACCATGAGTTTCAGTTATGGAGGATAACAACAGTTCAGCTACAGGCAGGATACGCAGCCAGATATATCAAGGGTGGGCTGTTTGTAGGGGGGGGGGGGAAGGACAATTTTCAGAAACTGTAGATTCTTCAGATAATCTCATTGGTCTTCGGATGTTCAAACAAGCAGGTTAGGACAGGACTCAAATGTAATATCTCATCTCTAGCATAGCATCAGTATTTGAGTCAAACTCGAAATAGGGCCCAGCTCAAAGGAATATTGAATATGAAGAATAATGTTGAAATTCTATAGTGGCAATAATGTCACTCAGTATTTACAGCTAATAAAATACATTTAAAGTGGAAGTGACATTGTAATGCAGGAATCAATTTGCAAACAGCAAGTTCCCACATTCAGGATTGATAAAGACCAAATATTCTCGTATTTTTGAATGATTTGCTTTAGGGATAAATATCGGCCTGGACTGCAGGCAAATTCCCCTTGTCTATTACAAAATGGTGCCACTGGATCCATGCAACAGTATAAGATTGCCTCGGTGAGATCGAGCATGCAAGACTCAGCATCAGACGAGATCATGCCCCAGTCTCCAAACTGAGGTTTGTGCCCCAAAATCTCCCAACTTGAGGGCAGCTGTATTATGCACCAATCCATAACTGGGACATTGATAGAAGTTGCTCAAACACAGAGTGTTTATACTGTGATTAGGAGAAGAATGAATACACTCGAGGATCACAGTTACAACACATTTGGGTGGCACAGTGGTACAGTTATGGTGCCGCACGGTGGCACAGCGGTAGAGTTGCTGCCTCACAGCGCCAGAGACCCTGGTTCGATCTTGGTTATGGGTGCTGTCTGCACGCAGTTTGTATATTCTCCCCATGACCTGCGTGGGTTTTCTCTGGGTGCTCCGGTTTCCTCTCACACTCCAAACGCGTACATGTTTGTCGGCTAATTGGCTTGGTAAAATAGTAAATTGTCCCCAGTGTGTGTAGGATAGTGTTAGTTTGCGGTGATCGCTGGTCGGTGCGGACTTGGGGTGCCGAAAGGCCTGTATCCATGTGGTATCTCTAAACTAAAAAAAACACTAAAGTTGGCCAGAGACATGGACTCAATCCTGATCTCTTGTGTTGTTCACTGTTGCTGCTTGGCTTTCCCACAGATGCCAGATTCTCCCCACATCACAAAGACAGGTGGGCTTTTAATTATCCATACAACCAGTCCCATGTGTGGGGCAGTTAATGGGAATGTGGAGAGTATTGGAAATAAGATTGGGAAAGGGGATTTCTCATAGACTCATTGCACAAACTGGCTTCCCATGTTCTTAGAAAATATGGACAGAACATCTGCCAAATTTGGAAAGCCGCACCTCAAAACATCTGTCAATATAACAGATGACCTCTGGTGCATGTAAGACACATTGCTCCCAATTCTCCTCACCACACATCACGTCTCACTTCTACCAAACATCCCTCGAGGCTCGAGTTATTGGGAAATGATGCGACTTGGAAAACATGGATTTTTCCAAAAAGTATGTGTAGCCCTTATTACCTAATTATTACTCTTTGAATAATAATAGTACTATTAGTAATTACTGAGTAATAGTACTATTACTATTCAATTAGCATTACTATTAGTTGCTCTCTGGCTGCAAAAGAGGATGTACTTTACTCGTGAGTAACAGAAACATAAGAAACTGCAGATGCTTAAATCTCAATCAAAGCACAAAGTGCTGGAGGACTCAGTGGGTCAGGCAGCATCTGTGGGAGGAATGGACAGATGATGCATCGGGTTGGACTTTCCTGAAGAAGAGTCCAGACCCAACATTTAAGAAGCAGTTATTAGACAGGTACATGGATAGGACAGGTTTGGAGGGTTACGGACTAAATGCTGGCAGGTGGGACTAGTGTAGCTGGGATATGTTGGCCGGTGTGGGAAAGTTGGGCCGCAAGGCCTGTTTCCACACTGTATCACTCCATGACTCTAGACTCTATGAGCCAAAACAGCGTTTGTCCATTCCCTCCACAGATGCTGCCCGATCCATCGAGCTCCTCAAGCACAGTGTGTACAAATGTGTGAGCCATTTGATTTCCGAACCGTCAAATGCCAGATTATTGGTGTTTTAAGGTACATGAATGATTATCAGCAACTCTTAGTATAGTTAAGTTCAGTTTATTGTCACATGTAGCGAGGTATTTGTTCTGTGCTAACCAGTCGGCAGAAAGACAATACATGATGACCATCGTGCCACTTACAGTGTATAGATGTATGATAAGGGAATAACATTTAGTGCAAGGTCAGACGGGAGTAAAGTAAGGATCAATAATCCCGGCCATGCCAGTCTCTGGAAAACGAGGATGCAGGAAGGAGCAGTGCGGGAGAATGCAGGAAGGTGAGGCCAACTCGCGTTACAACCCACTGCAATAAACCTTCCCTCATTGTCTCCACGGCAAGTGCCTGATCAATGGAACAAAAGAGGAGAGGACCTGTAATCGGCAACTAATGAGGGAAAACAGTGCAGGGCTGAGCTGTGCAAGCTAAACCCAACACATCTGGAGGAAGGAGGTAATTATGGAACGGGTCAAATTAAGTCCAAAACATACGGCATGCAAAGACAAACACCCATGAAAGTACAAATGCACACCTACGCAAATGCAGAGAGAATCCAATCCTATTGCTATTGACAAACGGCAGGCTTTGTTGGCAACGTTCTTTGTTGACCAAGCAGATCGTTCGGTTATTAAACGTGGACTGTTTTCCAAGTTTAGTTTGGAAATACAGCATGGACAAAGGGCCCTTTGGCCCGCTATGTCCACACCAACCAACACTCGTTCTATCCCACCCCATGGGTTCCCCATGGGGTCAATTTACAGAAGCCAATTCACCGACAAACCTGCATGTCTTTGGAGTGTGGGAGGTAACCCGAGCGCTCTGAGAAAATCCACCCAGTCACAAGGTGAGCATAATAACTCCATACAGACAGCACCCACAGGCAGGATGGAACTCGGGTCTCTACCACTGCCGTCCTCTGGGGTTTTCTCGGGAACATCGGTGGTTGTTAGGAGACCTCATGGAAGTATATAAAATTATCATCACAGGCATAGATTATAGGTTATAAATAGGTTTGCCAACTGTCCCGTTTTAGCCGGGACATCCCGTATATTGGGCTATATTGGACCGCCCTTGCCCCGTAATTGACCGCTACTACTCGGGGGCTGTTTGGTCGGAGCGCCCAGTCCGGTCCCGCCTCACTCGTCCCGATGTAGTGCAGCCCATGGAGTGCAGCAGCAGCACCTCGCCCGCGGCCCCGTTGGTCGGCAGCCCGGCCAGCTGTCCGAACTTCGGACCTTCGCTTACCGCCGACACCACCGCCCCTCCTTCTCACGGCCGATCATCGGTTAATTTGGACGGGGTGCCGGACTTTGCGCGCGACATCACGCCAAAACTCCTCAGCTGGCCCGCCGGCTGGTCTTTGTGTACAGTCCAGCACCCGGGCCAACTCATCATTCCCCCAGCCACGGCCGAGTCGTTCAAGGAATTGCCGTCGGGAATTTATCCCTTGTTTTGACCTTTTGTCCCTTATTCGGGAGTGAGAATATTGGCAACCCAGGTACAGAGCCGGCAGGCTTCATTGAAGCTGCATTCCATTAGTGTGGCAATACTCTGGGAGGAGATCTGCATTTATTTATGGTTAGAAACATTCTACCTCTCTCCTTCTGATGGCTCAGTCTTGAGATGGAATCAGTTTCCCGAACTAAAGGGTTCACCATCCTCAGTACTTAATCTGAGCTAGTGTGCCGTGTTTATTCAAATTGTAGTTAGCGTCCCACACAATAGAGGGCAGGAAAGATAGAAATCTATCATGGGTTGGGTTCCACTCACAATCAAACCCCTGGGAGATGCTGGCGAACAGTCTAACCAAAGTACGGCGAGCTTGACACCATCTAAACCGAGGTTACACACTTCAACCAGAACGATGGAGAGTGTCTCACTCATCTCAGCACCGTGACCCAGTGGTAGAGTCGCTGCCTTACAGCGCCAGAGACCCGGGTTCGATCCTGACTACAGGTGCTGTCTGTACGGAGTTTGCACGTTCTCCCTGCGACCTGTGTGGGCTTTCTCCGGGTGCTTCGGTTTCCTTCCACACTCGAAAGACCAACAGGTTTGTAGGTCTGAAGAAGAGTTTCGGCCCGAAACGTTGCCCATTTCCTTTGCTCCATAGATGCTGCTGCACCCGCTGAGTTTCTCCAGCTTTTTTGTGTACCTTCGATTCTCCAGCATCTGCAGTTCCTTCTTAAACACAGGTTTGTAGGATAATTGGCTTGGTAAAATTGTTAAATTGTCGTTAGTATGTGTACGTGTGTTAAGTGTGCGGGGATCACTGGTCAGCACCAACTCATTGGGCCAAAGGGCCTGTTTCTGTCCCACTTCTCTCTAAACACCTGTGCTGCGTCCGTCCTTGTACCACCATCACATTTAACCCATTGCAACAGTTAACTAAAACTACCCTTCTATCCACGCTAAAGCTGCACCCAACTTTAGAGCAAGGTTCACTGAGGCAGCAATAACCAGGGCAAATCTTTATTCCAGGTCTAAATGACCCGTGACTCTTTTGTTTAAGAGTTTCGGATGTGAAACATTTATTGCTTCTCTCTCCGCAGACTCTGCCGTGAATATTTCCAGCGTTTTCAGTTTTTTAATCTAATTGCAATTGATCTCGTCGTCCAGCCTCCCATTTTTTAAAGCCACACCCTACCCAATTACCTCTGGCAAAGGTATCATGTAACTCGGTGACAAATTCTCTTTGGTAATACTCCAGTGGTTAGTTTATTACATTATAAAGGCCCAGATAACAGCAAGCTGCTTCATTGTTCAATTAGCAAAGCCCTAGAATGATCTAATTAACCTTAATTGTTCTCCGAGCCACGGCATGTTAAAATGTTACCAAACCATTCATAAGAGCACAGAAGGAGAAAATACTCAACCCACCCAGTCCATGGCAGGCAAAGGACATTCTAGGGGACATTATCTAAATGGTGGCCGATTGGAAGGGGGAGATAGCGAGACCTGGATTCACCAGTCATGGGATCAGGTGCAGCAGAGCATAACAAAAGTTTGCTGGAGGTTCTACTGCAGTTGTAACTCACCTGGAGGGTCAGTTTTGGTCTCCAAATCTGTATTTAGAGGGAGTGCAGAGAGGATTTTTGATGTTGTATGAAGAAAGACCTTGGTTTATACTCTCTAGAATTTTGAGGGGATCTTATACCCAAAATTGCAAGGGGTGCACGAACATCAATTGTCCCGAAAATTGGGACAAGGGGTCACAGCTTAAGGATGGTCAAAATCCGCAAGAAGAACTTTTTTCACATAAACTCTCTGCCCATTTCTTGTAATTGGTGGCAACCATAGGGATCATTCCAAGTGGCATTGGATCACCATATTTTTTGACCAGACCTGCATCAAAGCTGAATGCTCCACTGCACTCGACATGGAGCAGTCCCAAGGTACAGCTCATCTCCCGAGTTTGTTGCTCACCTTGAAGATAGACACAAAATGCTGGAGTAACTCACCAGGCCAGGCAGCATTACTGGAGAGAAGGAATGGGTGACGTTTCCCATTGTCACCCATTCCTTATCTCCAGAGACATGTCCCGGCTACACTGGTCCCACCCGCCTGCGTTGGGTCCATATCCCTCCTAATCCTCTCCTATCCATCCAGAGGCAGGCAGTGTGGCAGTGCCCGGAGGAATGCATCGCAGGAGCCAAGGCTCTTCACGACAATGTGCTCTCCTGCTGTAGCTGTGATTGTAAATGCAGCAAGAACCACCAAAGGACAGGGGGGGTGTTGTGTGAAACAGCGCTGATGTCAAGATGGGATTGGAATGACCGCAACAGTCTTGGAACTCCCCACAGAAGGCTGCGGAGGCCAAGGCAATGGATATATTTACGGCAGAGATAGATTGATTCTTGATTAGTACAGGTGTCAGGGCTATGGGGAGAAGGCAGGAGAATGGGGTTGAAATGGAAAAATAGAGCAGCCATGATTGAATGGCGGAGTAGACTTGATGGGCCGAGTGGCCCAATTCTGCTGCTATCACTTATGATCTTGCAATAGGCACGGAGGGAACTCTGTCCACGTTGCACGATCCTGCAAACCAAAAGGTAGCAGCTGGTGGTGGGGGGGAAGAGGAACAAGGAGACGCAGAGCAAAGGTCGGGGCGGGAAGGTCATGCACCACACTCACAACCTCAGCCGAGCTGACGCAGGGTTTCTGACAGAAAACCTCAGGCGAGCTGAGATAGAGAAACCATTTCTGTATTGCGTTTGCAAAATAAAATCCCCATGGGAAATACCAATTGTCACCAACCAGAGTCCACCTACAATCAGAATGGGAGGCCAGATGACACTCATCATGCTCGCTCTGAGGGGTCTGTGTGTACTGATGATCATGCCTTTGTCTTTGAGAGGAATAGATCACGTAGACGCCCAGAGTCTCTCGTCCAGAGTTGGGGAAATCGAGAACTAGAGGACATAGGTTCAAGGTGAGGAGGAAAAGATTTAATAGGAACCCGAGGAGTAACTTTTTCCACGCAAAGGGTGGTAGGCATATGGAACAATCTGCCAGAGGAGGTAATTGAGGTTGGTACTATCACAATGTTTAAAAATTATTTAGACAGGTACACGGATCGGACAGGTTTAGAGGGATATGAGCCAATTCGAGGTAGGTGGGGCTAGTCTCACTGGGACGTAGTGTCACTGGCCGGTGTGGGTCAGTTGGGCAGAAGGGCCTGTTTCCACGATGTATGATTCGGGCCGAAACGTTGCCTATTTTCTTCGCTCCATAAATGCTGCTGCACCCGCTGAGTTTCTCCAGCATTTTTGTGTACCTTCGATTTTCCAGCATCTGCAGTTTCTTCTTAAACACTGTGGGCTGAAGGGCCTGTTTACAAGCTGTATCTTTGAATCAGTTTTGCCAAGGTAACAAGTAGCCATTTATCCAAAAGCAGGAAGAACTGATGAAATCTCAGCGTTAACACTGTTCATCTAGAAGGAGATATGGTCAATACACTTGCTTGCAAAAGAAACCCCCGTCTACTAAAGCTCTCTCTTGCCCTGTGTGTAAGATCCACACGTACAGCACGGAAACAGGCTGTTCAAGCTCATTCTGCACCAAACGTCAGAGCTGGTGAGGCAGATTAGAAGGGAACTGCTCTCACAATCCTCCCCTTTGTCTTCGTGTCAGCTGGGATGCAAGATATTTTCAGAAACCTGCTCTCCAAGGACCAGCCTTCTCTCTGTCAACACCAATTACGGAGCTTTGATCCGAGACACAAAACAGTGACAGAAGTGGAGGAACTGGTCTTTGGGGCGTTCCACCTCTCCCATCCAGTGAGAATGTTGCCACTGATAGGCATGCGAAACATTTACCCGTGATGCAAACATTAACGAGCTTTGGAATACGCCCATTATGATCGGGACTGGGCTGGACATGTTCATGGGACAACGAAGCAATGGGGTGAAGAGAGGGAGACGGAGAGAAGGGCAGCTGGTAGAGCCGATGCCTCACAGGTGCCAGACATTGAAACATAGAACATAGAAACGTAGAAAATAGGTGCAGGAGTAGGCCATTCGGCCCTTTTGAGCCTGCACCGCCATTCAATATGATCATGGCTGATCATCCAACTCGGTATCCTGTACCTGCTTTCTCTCCATACCCCCTGATCCCTTTAGCCACA